>NC_134688.1:297090360-297402860 GCF_050947455.1 Rhinoderma darwinii | reverse complement strand
ACAGTGTAGTAGACTTACATACAGTTGTAATCACACACTAAAACACGTACATACACAGACCTAACTTACCTGCTCCTGCCGCCGCCGCTCCCTCCGGTCC
Organism: Rhinoderma darwinii; assembly: GCF_050947455.1. Lineage (NCBI taxonomy): Eukaryota > Metazoa > Chordata > Amphibia > Anura > Rhinodermatidae > Rhinoderma > Rhinoderma darwinii. The sequence continues at coordinate 297,402,760 of NC_134688.1, read as the reverse complement.
GTCCGCTCCGGTCTGCTCCCTCTGCTCCTCGTGCTTGCTTCAGAACACAAGTCCGGAAGCCGCGACCGGAAGTCGTCATCTCACAGTCCGGCCACGGCTTCCGGTCGACATGAACATGGCGCGGGATTTCGCTCTAGCGAAGACCTGACTTTTGGTCTGTGTGGGAGCGGCGCATGCGCCGCTCCCAAACAGACCCCGTACGCTATAGTGGATGGAACGGCTCCCGTTCGCATTCTCTATGATGATGTGTGTGCCGTATTCCATCACTGTATGTGTCGTGAATCGACACATACATAGATGGCAAAAAAAATGGCAGCCGCCATAGTGAAGAAAAAGTTAAAAAATATAAAAAAGTAAAACACAAACACACAAATAAAAGATTTTATAATAAAACACTAAATGCAAATTGATATCCCAAAATTTTTTTCCGTGACACTCGTCCTTTAAGGATAAAGATGATAGCATTGTGTTAGATGTAGTAATAGCCAGAAAAACATCGATAAGGGAGGTCTCCCCTCTTCCTGTACACGCTCCCCTTCTTGCTCTCCTCAAGCAGCATGTGACCTCTGCCTCTTCCACTGAGTCAGGAGCAGGTAGGAATTTTTGCACCTCTGATTTCTGCTCTGGGTAGCAGGGGAGGTTCTGGCAAAGCCTGCCAACTTGGAGGCCACCTACACGCCTTCTCGGTACGATGTAAAAGGGTTGCGTCTAACTGAAGCTTCTTCACGTCTTTAATAGCTTTCATCGAATACCTAGAAAGTTGTCTCTGATTGGCTCGTTCCAACTTAAAAACTTTAAACTGAAGGTTAGATTGCACCTTTTGTATGTTCTCTAGATTCCTTTAGCGATAATGGCACCTCGAATAAGTTTTATGGGTAGCCCAATGAATTGCTAGTTTAGTAACTGATGCTAAATTATACAAAAAAATAGTCCTGCAAAAGAAAAGGCATTGCGCTGTGATTTCTGCTCCCTGTTAGAAGGAATTAATTTACCCGCCATGAGTAGGGGCATTTTGCAAGGGCTAGCAGGTTAAAGTCTATTAAGACAAGGTCATGGTCGTACCAAGCACACCTGTCAAGCATATAAAAAAGTACCGTATTTTTCGGACTATAAGACTCACCCAAGTTTTAGACAACAGAAAATAGAAAAAAAATTATATTTTACTTCTTTTACAAAGAAAAAACTATTGGTTAAAAAAAAAAATTTGTTCAGTTTCACCACATTGTGAGAGCCATAATTTATATTTTTCCATCGTTTGAGCGGTGCGAGAGCCTAATTTTGTGCGGGACGAGCTGAAGTTTTTATTAGCACCATTTTTTTGGTACATACGATTTATTTTTTTATCACTTTTTTATTTCATTCTTTTTAGCGCTATGGTGACCAAAAGACACCGATTCTGGGGTTTTACATTTTTTTGTTTTTACGCCGTTCACTGTGTAAGTCAAATAATGCCATATTGTAATAGTTTCAGACTTCTACGGATGCAGCGATAACAATTTTTTTTATTTTTACATTGTGCTGAGGGAAAAATGGGAAAAGGTTGTTTGTTTCTTTTTAACTCTTAAAAAAAAATTTGCACTCCTGAAAATGTATCTAACTTTTTTTTTTTACACACATTTTATTAGTTCCCCTAGGGGACTTGAACCAATACACTGCAATACATGCATGAGTTACAGAAACAGCGTAACTCGCTGAGCTACGCTGTTTCCGTAACTCCCATAGTAGTGAATGGCAGTTACAGAAGCAGCGTAGCATGCTATGCTGTTTCCGTGACCACTATTCAGTTCTTTGGGAGTTACGGAAACTGCATATCTTAGCGAGTTACGCTATTTGCGTAACTCGACCATGTAACCAGGAAGTGGCCGGAAGACGGCCCGGTAAGATAGAACGGGACCCCGTTCTAGAGATAGATGCGGGTGCCAGATGTGGGATCCGCGTCTATCTGACATTTATGGAAATCCACTATAAATTCCGCGGTCACTATTGACCGCGGCATTTAACTAGTTAAACGGCCAGGAACAGAGCGATCTCTGTTCCTGGCCGTTAGAGCAGCGTGTCAGAAGCGGACACCTGCAATGTATGGAGCGGGCTCAGCGCGTGAGCCCGCTCCATACATCATCCCCGCTCCATGATGTGCCGGGTTTACAGCCCGAAAAACGGCTGAAAATAAGCAGTGTGAACATAGCCTTTTTTATTTCTTTTTTTTTAGTCCCACTAGAGGACTTCACCATGCGATTATGCTGATCGCTTATGTAATGCTTTAGTATACCAAAGCATTATTGCCTGTTGCCGGTCAGTGTAAACTGACAGGCAATCTATTAGGCCATGCCAGAGGCACGGCCTAATAGGCAGTTGCTGAAGGCAGACCTGGGGGCCTTTGTTAGGCCCCTGGCTGCCATGGAAACCCGACAGCGCCCCGCGATTTCTTTGCGGGGGCGCCGTTGTCGTGACAAAGGGAGCTCCCTCCCTCTGTCAAACACATTAGATTCCGCTGTCGCTATTGACAGCGGCATCTAATGAGTTAAACTGCAGGAATCAGAGCGCGCTTCGATTCCGGCAGTTGGGGCAGGAGCCAGGCTGTGTATAACAGCCGTGCTCCTGCCACTGATCGCGTGGGTACACTGGCAGGGTACACGTTGCTATGCGGGAACGAATACGGATATATCAGTTGCTCGTCGCTGAGGGGTTAAAGGTTATTTGGATGAATTAATGAAAAGTCCATAGTAGTTATGCCCGTATTATTAGTATTTTTTTTATTTTACGAATTCAGTCATCTCCCAGTGCATTTACGATCTTCACATAAGCAGTGGCCAATCACTGCTCACCTCTACTATTCCTGAACATGTTTAACAAGCTCTTGCAATTCATGTTATATGGATCGGGGCCTGTAGATGTTGTTGGATCATTGGACCATATTTTTGTTTGATGTTTATCATGATTTAGAGCCTGTCGAATTTCCAAACAAGTGGAGTATTCTGTAATTCTAAGGCCTCATTCACACGGCAGGGTTTCCCGTCCGGGTGCCGGCCGTTCATAAATCGGCCGGCACCCGGCTGCATTAGGAATGATAGACCCCTAATGGGGCTATTCACACGACCGATTTTTTGACGGCCGGAAAATCCGGCCGTCAAAAAATAGGACATGCTCTATCTTTGCCCGGACACCCGGCCGCCCGGCTCCCATAGAAGTCTATGGGGCCGGGTATTACACGGCCATCACCGGAATGTGTTCCGAGTGATGGCCGGGTTTCCCGGCGCTTGCGCTCTATCTCCTCCTCCTCACAGCGCAGAGTGCATGTGAGGAGGAGGAGTTGATGCCATTCTGACGAATGGCATCGCTGCACACTGTGTTGCAGGGCCGGGGTGTACAGCAGGTGGAGGGAGCGCTGCGCTGGCTCCCTTCCCCTGCTTGTTAAAAGCACCCTGGCTCGGCGACACCTTAGATGGCGCCGCTAGTAGCAGCAGCTGCTGCGGCTGCTACTACTGCAGCGACGCCACTATAGCAGAGCGGGGAGGTATCTCCCCGCTCTGCTATGTGCTAGCCGCACTTTAGCTCCTTGAAGGAGCGGAATCTCCGTGTGTTCGGGGATTCCGCTCCTGGACAGAGCGCTTGATGTCTCTGTCCATATCTGGGCAGTGACATCAGGGGAAACTCCTGAAGCGGAATCCCCGAACACATGGGGATTCCCCTTCAGGAGCTGCCGCTGATGTCACTGTCCGGATCTGCCCGGCCCGGCACGGATGCATAACTTTATGCAAACCGGCCGGGCAGAATGGCCGATTTTACCGGCCGGCACTCGGGCTCGGACCCGACCCGGTCGTGTGAATCCCGCCTAACACAATGGTCTACATTATTTTTGTTCTAACTAAATGAGGCTCAGAAAGGCAGTTATTCACTTTTGTAACTGAGAGAACAAAGGTGCAAAAATATCTTGCAAACATTTAAGTTTTGGACCAGCCGTGGATTGTGTGTTGCCATAGCAAAACAACTGCATGAACACATATTAGGCTCTGTTCACACTGGCATCATTGGTTACGTTCACATCTGAGTTATGACCAATAATCCTACCAGATAGCATTGACTTATAAAGGAGTCCTGTCTGCTCCAGTATTTTTGACAAGAAATCTAAGGCATGCGCAGGGCAAACTCTCCTGGTGCCCTAGGCAGGGTTTTAATAATGTGCCTTCCCCCTTGGTCTGTGAATTTCAGCATGATGGCAGTCTGCCGAACAATTGTGATATTTACACACAATAGATTTGTTGCAGAAATGTCTGCGACTGAAAATCTTTTCCATACATCTGAATGGGCGTTTTCTGCAGCTATGCAAGAATTTCAGAAGAATGAGATAGTTGAAGATATTTGTGCAACAAATCTGCCTTGTGTGAATACAGCCTTCATTACCATTCATACTGTACCATGCATTAAATTGCCACTTGTGCACTAAAAGGATGTGCTTATCCATGCCCAGCACCTACAGTATCAGCAGCAGCTTGGTCCTAGTGTCCAATTGGTTGCACTAAGAAATCTTAGGCCTCATTCACACGACAGGGTTTCCCGGCCGGGTGCCGGCCGTTCATAAATCGGCCGGCACCCGGCTGCATTAGGAATAATAGACCCCTAATGGGGCTATTCACACGACCGATTTTTTGACGGCCTGGAAAACCGGCCGTCAAAAAATAGGACATGCTCTATTTTCGGCTGGGTACCCGCCCGCCCGGCTCCCATAGAAGTCTATGGGGCCGGGTAATACACGGCTATCACTGGAATTTGTTCCGAGTGATGGCCGGGTTTTCCGTCGCTTGCGCTCTATCTCCTATCAGCGCAGAGTGCATGTGAGGAGGAGGAGTTGATGCCATACGGACGAATGGCATCGCTGCACACTGTGTGGCAGGGCCGGGGTGTACAGCAGGTGGAGGGAGCGCTGCGCTGGCTCCCTTCCCCTGCTTGTTTTAAAAGCGCCCTGGCCCAGCGACACCTTCCATGGCGCCGCTAGCAGCTGCTGCGGCTGCTACTACTGTAGCGACGCCACTATAGCAGTGCAGGGAGGTATCTCCCCGCTCTGCTATGTGCTAGCCCCACTTTAGCTCCTTGAAGGAGCGGAATCCCCGTGTTTTCGGGGATTCCGCTCCTGGACAGAGCGCTTGATGTCTCTGTCCATATCTGGGCAGTGACATCAGGGGAAACTCCTGAAGCGGAATCCCTGAACACATGGGGATTCCCCTTCAGGAGTTGCCGCTGATGTCACTGTCCAGATCTGCCCGGAACGGATGCAAAACTTTATGCAAACCGGCCGGGCAAAATGGCAGATTTTACCGGCCGACACTCGGGCACGGGCGGGACCCGGTCAGCAGAGCATAAATTGCGCCTCCTCCCTCAATGGCATCTTAGGTGTCTGCCTACCAATGGTCCCACCTCTGGACTACGACATTCTTGTTTTAAAATAGAGCATTAGTCAATCCTGTATCTATGTTGGTGTTTAGAAGTGGAGAGAGTATGTATTCTGTATTTGCTTGTGCTTTTTATTGCAGTAACATTGCTTTATTTTTGTCTTTAGGCGGTCACTGCACTGGTTAAGAACTTTCCTAAGCACATGGTTTCCTCAATGCAGCAGATTCTGCCGATAGTATGGAATACATTGACAGAGAGTGCAGCTTTATATCCTAATATTCCTAAATCTTGACCTGTCAAAATTACAAAAACGGAGTTTACTCACTAGCTTTATGTTTACAAGCCCTTACAATAGTATTTACCACTAACAAGCCTGTGTTCTTTGAATTTTAGCTGGGTTTGTGCTTTGAGTTTTGTGTAGATCGATATATTGTACGTTTAACAAGATTAAAAAAACAGACATTGATTTCCTTAATTATTTGCGCACTTATGTTCGAACTGAAGTAAATGATACAGAAGAAATCGAGGATCCTGTGGATTCAGATGGTAAGCGCACTTATAAATTGATATAAAAGATGTAGAGCATTATCTGCTGCTTTGGAAAAAATGGCTGATTTTTCTACTGATGGCTCACAATTTCTTTGTACCAGGTCTTGTTCCTTTTATTTGTGCTAAATTTAACACACAACATTTTCCATAAAGAAACGTAATTTCTTCCAACATCATTTCAACAGGTGAAGTATTAGGTTTCGAGAACTTGGTTTTTAGCATATTTGAATTTGTGCACACCTTGCTGGAGAACAAGTTTAAAGGAACTGTGAAGAAAGCTCTGCCTGAACTTATTTATTACATTATCCTCTACATGCAGATAACGGAAGAGCAGGTAAGAGGCATGCGCGTGAAATTAATGCATGTGACCTCTATCAGAGGGAATGGCTACAAAATTATTCTTTTTTTTTTTTTTAAATAGATAAAAGTCTGGACTGCAAATCCCCAGCAGTTTGTTGAGGATGAAGATGACGACACATTTTCTTACACTGTCCGCATAGCAGCTCAGGATCTTTTACTGGTGAGTGAATACATCAATGTGCGATTTATCAGAATATCGAAATAGTGAAAGAACACAAAACACAAACTTTTTATCATTGGTCTTCAGGCAGTTTCTAGTGAATTCCAGAACGAAAGTGCAGTCGCACTGGCCGCCGCAGCCACTCGTCACTTCCTGGAAGCTGAACAAATAAAGCGTCAAGGTGTAGAGCATTGGTAAGCTGTTTAATACTTATTGCATTTTTGTTCTACTCTCCCTACAGTATTTTGAAATAGTGATGCCCATTGAACTCCGTTTAATACTGAAATTGTGTTTGCTCTTATATATGCTATGTATTTGCTTTAGATGCCACGTTCTTAAAGTTTTACCTTAATGGCCCCTCTGAATGGCCGTGCATGTAATACATGGATGACTCTAGTCTGCAAAACGGGAGCCGCTTTTACAGGGTCGCTCTCCGTTCTGGCTCATAGAGGGGGTTGCGAGCTGGGGACCCCCGGTGACGTCCATAAGCCCTAATGGGACCGTCTTTTCGAGCAGCTAGTTGCTTGGGCTTATTCATATATTTCCTGGCAACTGCCTATCTATTTAACATACACAGGGTAATATACTGTACAGGTGCAAGCTAAAGTCTTTGGGATTAACTAGATTTCTGTATTGATCACTAATAAAATGTGGTCTAATTGTTATCTAAGTCACATTTATAGGCCGATAAAATCTAAACTAATAAAACACAAACAGTTGTACTGTTCTTGTCTCTTATTGATCCCCTCTTTCTAACTGCTTAGATGCCGCGATACCCGCTCAGTATGGAGTGCGCTCAACCCGTGAGCCCGCTCCATACTTCTCCTTAACGCCTGTCCCGTACATGTAAGTGGCATGTCGTTAAGGGGTTAATGCAATTTTTTTTTTGTATAATTAATAACTTATACAGTTTTCCAATATGCTTTTTGTATTAATTCCTCAAGTTTTTAAGATCTCTGCATGTTGTTTTTGAGTAGGAACATTTATTATTTACTTTGTGTATACAAATTCTGTTCATGGTCATGTGATAGCCTAACGATCCCAGCACCTGTGTGTCTATGTTCACAGTTTTTTGCAGGCAGAAAATTCTGCCTCAAAATTCCGTCTGGAATTTTGAGGCAGATTTTGATCTGCGTGCACGCCGTTTGCCGCGTTTTTTGCTGTGTTTTTCTCCCGCGGCCAAAAAACCGCCACGAAATAAACTTTCCCGGCCTCCCTTTGATGTCAATGGGAGGTCAGAGATGTAAACGCCCGAAGATAGGGCATGTCTTTTATTTTTCCCGCGAGACGGTTTTTCCGCTAGAGGACAAAAATACGCCTTTGCCTCCCATTGAAATCAATGGGAGGCATTTTCGGAAGTTTTTGGGCGCGTTTTCCGACACGGTTTCCGCATCAAAAAGACTGTGTGAACTGGCTCTTACAGTTACACTATGTTTTTGTTTTTTTTAACCCCTTAATGACCGGGCCTGAAAAGACCTTCATGACCAGCTCAATTTTTCTGTTTTTGCCTCTCTGCGTTTCAGCAGCCATAACTTTTATATTTTTTCATTGACGTGGCTGTATGAGGCCTTGTTTTATGCGAGAGAAATAGTAATTTTTTTTCCCCACAGTTTGGGGGTAAAAAAAAATTTTTTTACGGCGTGAATATAGGAAAAAGCGATTCTCGGAATAGTTTTTTTTGTTTATTTTTTTATCACGCTAAATAACCCATTATATTAATTCTTCAGGTTATTACGGTCGTGTAGATACCTAATATGCGTAGGTTTTTGTTTTTATTTAGTGTAGGGGCAATAAAATGTATTTAATGCAAAATAAAGACTCTTTTTGGGACTTTTTTTATTTATTTATTTGTTTTGTTACTTTTTTTTTTTTTTTAATCCCATCAAGGGATAACTTTATTTGTAACTTTATTTTTTACTTGTAATGTATTAGCATACTTCTGTACGCTAATACATTACACTGTGTCACTATGAAACAGGCTGCTGATCGGGCAGCACATAGTGTGCCCGAACAGCAGGCACACGGAACAGACAGCCCTGGGGTCCTTTGTAGGTCCCCAGGGCTGACTGCAGAGGGATTCCCCATTGTTTGATTGCATCACTGGAATCCCGGTGATGCGATCAAAGAGGGGAATTCCCTTTGATGCTGCCGCGGTCACGGACCGCGGTAATCAAAGGGTTAAACAGCTGGGGTCCGAATGTTTGCCGACTCCAGCTGTTTTCAGGAGGCTGCTCTAAGATCAGGAGCTGTACGTTACAGCTCCTGCTTAGAGGATGAGAGCTCTCACGAGCGCTCATCAGCCTGATCTACAGCAACGCCAAAAGACGTCTCTGTAGACTAAGCACCTGCACCCCCTGACGTCAAAAGACAGTGGGCGGTCGGGAAGGTGTTAAACTCGTTTTATTGAAAAAATTGCACAATACAAATGTCCGTAGTAAAGAACAGCAAAGAAACACATTTAGGTAATAATACATTACATGAACATAGAGGCATAGTAGTAATTAACAGGTCATGACATATTTAGATCACATATTAATCTTCAATAAGGACATCCCAGCGGACACCATACATTTTAAGGTCAATTTCCAATTTATTTCAGACAAAATATAAAAGTCCTGCAAGTAACCACTCGTATGCCATCAGCCCTCCTCAAGGTTGCAACAACTGGTCCCTCAGATCTGTGAATCTATGTGGAGTGCATGGGGACCAATTCTGCCATATTTTATAAAATTTACTAATGCACCCTCTTTTCTTATATAAAACTCGCTCATATGGAATAATGGAATTGATCAGCGATTTTCCATTTTGCCACCCTAGGTGGTCTCAGATCCATCCACCGAAGTGCGATGGTTTTCCTTGCCATAAACAATACCTCTTGCAGAAGAATGCGCAGGTGGAATGGCCACTGATCTTCAGTCAGCACCCCAAATAGACAAACCTTTGGTGAAAGGGGGATCGGCTGCTTCACCACTTCCTCAACCACTCCCATCACATCCCCCCAAAAGGAGGCCACCATTGGACAATCCCAGATCATATGCCAGAAATCAGATCTGGGAAAACGGCATCTATGGCATTCAGTGTTGGGGTATCTGCCAATTCTGTGCAATCTCACCGGCTTGAGATAGCTCTGGTGAACTATGGATAATTGAATCATTTTGTTATTTGCCGCCGGTGAGACCGAGAGAGGAGATGAGAGTATATCCTCCCATTCCTCCCCCGTCAGATCTGGTATAAGTCCCTCCCATTTATCCTTCACCGGTAATGTGACATTGGCCAGTTTAGCATTTATAAGAGCAGTTTAGGCAGCAGAGATCAGCCCCCGGGGGCCCTGTGATCTAAAAACACCAATCAGAGGGAATCGTGAGAATTCGTGATCTGACCTAGGGTATTGACTCGCGAGAGCATGTCGCAGCTGCAGCTATCGATAGAAACCTTCTCTAGGAATTTGGAAGTCCTCTTGCATTTGTGTAAAGGATTTAAAGACGTTATCAACATACACATCTCCAATTCTACGCACCTCAAAACCACACCAGAAAGGGGGGGGGGGGCTTGCCCTTCCATTAGATGAGGAAGAAGGGGGTTATCCCACAGTGGCATGTCCACCTGTATATCCGCATATGCATAAATTTGTTTGGCAGCCATCCAGGCCTGCACTGCCACCCTATGGACTGGAAGCATTGCCTTATAAGTTCCCGGGGAACTTTCCAGCACTGGCCAAAGATGTGTGAGATGCAAATATGTAGCGAGGTGCTGTGCCCGCGTTGGTAACGGATCCGGCCCTGTCCATAGCTGCAGGTACCTCAGCTGCCCAGCTAGATAATACATGAACAGGTCCGGCAATGCCATCCCTCCCGCATGCCTAGGTCTCTGCAGGGTAGACAAACTAAGTTTGGATCTATTGGATCCCCAGATAAAGGCTGGGAATAAGGCATGAAGGGATTAAAAAAAAGCCTTATATACTGGTATGGCGTTGTGCTCCAGGACATATAGACATTTTGGCAGAATAACCATTTTAATTAAGTTTACTCGTCCCGTCACTGCCAATGGAAGGGCCCCCCACACCTTGAACTTGAGTTTGATATAATCCAACAGAGGCAGTATATTGGTGATTCGGTCCTGCCTATGGTCTCGGTTTATAATAATACCTAGATATTTAAAGGAAGACACCACCTGCAAACCGTACTCCGCATCCGCCCACCCTACCCCCTTCAAAGCCATAAAAAAAGATTTATTCCAATTAACGTGTAGGCCAGAAAATCTTCCGAACTGGTTCAGAATTTCAATAGATAGCCCCAAAGTGTCCCTCGGGTATGACATGTACAATATCACATCGTCTGCATACAAACTGATCGTCTCCTCCCTTCCCCCCAACACTATTCCCTGATATTCTGGGTGCGTTCTGATACCGATCGCCAAAGGTTCAATAGCTACTGCAAACAAGAGCGGGAAGAGAGGGCACCCCTGCCTAGTACCTCTACGGAGCTGAAAATAGGGGGACATTACACCATTAATCAAAATTTGTACCCTCGGGTCCTTATACAGGATTACTATCCATTTAATGAAAGTCGGGCCAAAACCAAACCTCTGTAACGTTTCAAACAAATATGCCCACTCAACGGAATCAAAGTCCTTGGCCGCATCAAGAGATGCCATTGCCCAGTCCTCCTTCAGTGCCTCCCCTATTTGAGCCAAAACTTGAACCTTGCGTATATTGTCGGAAGTGGACCTTCCAGGCATAAAGCCCGACTGATCCGGGTGGATGATTTGTAATATCACCTTATTCAATCTATTTGCTAGTACCTTTGCAAGTAGCTTGTAATCTAGATTCAATAATGAGATAGGTCGGTAAGAACTACATTCTCTAGGGTCTTTGTCAGGCTTTAGTAACACTACAATCGTGGCATCATAGAAACTATCCGGGAGTTTACCCTCCCTCAGAGCGTGAGAATACATGGAGCATAGCGGGGAAATTAGCTGGTCTGAATAACGAAGGTATACCTCCAGTGGAACCCCATCCGGGCCTCGATGCCTTACCCTTCGACATATCCCTCAATGCCTGTAGAACCTCGTCTTCCGTAATGTCAAGTTCTAGCATGTCCCTGCCTGCCACATCCAACTGTGGAAAGTTCAAATCTTCCAGATATGATATACACTCGGACCAATCATACGTAGACCGGGAGGAGTATAAGTCCCTATAGAATTGAGTGAAGCGAGCAGCTATGCTGGGAGTATCAGTCAAGTCTCGTCCCTGACCATCCTTAATCTTTAGTATTGCTGAGCTCTGAGAGCTGTGGTGAATTAAATGAGCCAACAATTTACTAGATTGGTTACCCAATTCAAAGTAGGTTTGCTGAGCAAAAAATAATTTCCTATCAGCTTTTTCTTGTAGCAACAATAAGTATCTGCAGCCCACCGTCAGCCATGCATGCTTGTTTGCCTCCGAGGGGTTCTCTATGTACTCGCCCTCCATTGTTTTACATTGATGCGCCAACTGACCCTCTTCCTTTGCCGCTTCACGTTTTATGTAAGATATTGTAGATCGCAAGCACCCTCTCAGATAGGCCTTTAGGGTATCCCACAAAATATTTAAATTATCGCACGAGCTATTAGTATCTTCGAAAACCTCTAATTGATCCGGTATGCGATCTTGCGGCCCTATCAGGGTGAGCCAAAATGGGTGAATTTTCCAGTTGCCAGTTCTCAAAGGCCCTGGGTGATTGAATCGCGCCACCACCGGAGAGTGATCCGACACCCCCCTAGTTTCATAAGAGATATCCGTTACCATAGGGACCATTAGGGTGTTCCCAAAGATATAATCTATACGGGACAGGGAGTTTCTACCGAGAGAGTGACATGAGTATAACTTTGCATTCGGATGCCTACACCTGAAGATATCTATCCAACCCATTTCTTGAAACAGCAAGCTCAACGATTTCGGAACCACCGGTACCGCGCCAGAGTCCACTTCCCCCCTGAATCTATTACATCTGGGAACCAAGACCATATTGAGGTCCCCCATACCCAATACCGTAGCCTGCGGATATTCGGCAGCAAATGCAGCTGCCTCATGTAAAATCTGTGCATTCGCCGGGGGAGGAACATATAGACCCAGTAATACAAATGGTATAGTGTCGATGTAAGCATGTATAAACACATATCTACCTTCCTTATCCACTTTAAGTTTGACCACTTCCCACCTTAGAGATTTGTGAACTAATACAGAGACCCCCCCCCCCCCCCCCCGGGAATAAGACGTATGAAAGGAGTGCGAAGACCATTGGATCCAAGGTCTGCACAATAATCTCATTTTATCTGGGACTAAATGCGTCTCTTGCAGACATATTATAGAGGGATTGAATTTACGGATACATGCAAAAATGGCCACCCTCTTCCGCGGGGTGCCCAACCCCCGTACGTTCCAAGACATGATCGGTATGGACGCCATTAGTGGACTCGGAAACTAAGTCTACATCGGAGGGAAGTTGTCTCCCGGCTCCTGCATAATACTAATATATGTTCTCTGGTGACCTTTATCACACCTCGTTGTACTATATGATCTCTTAGACATTTGCATTCATAAATGAGTATAATTCCGCCTACATACGGCATTAAAAACATGGACAGAACTAACATATAAACAGTGAACTGTATCGGCAATGCGAGATGACACATAGGCCATTGCCGAAACATGCCCTCCTTGTGGCACTAAAGAGTAGCGGGGAAGGCCCCATGCTATTAGGCAGTATTAAAGTATCCTTCCCTATCTGCATCCCCACACACCACATTGCATCATGAGCCCTTTCCAAAAACTCGCTATGGAGAGCTATAAATCAAACATCAGTATAAGCTATACATCAGTAATATTGAACCATCAAATGCTTTCTGGGCAGATACCAGGAACACTCCTGCTTTCTCTCGACTGAGGCCCATTCTTCACATCAACCGATTCACTCCTTCCCAGTACAGGATAAGTACCTCAAGCAGAATGGGAACGGATTGGCAGTCCCGGCAGTCAATCCAAAATAAATGGGGAGGATGAGAATAACCCCTTTCAAGGCCTCCAGAACTATCAAGCCACCGTATAAATCCTCCAAACTGGGTTCACCGTAACAGTGGCATCCATCCTTAAACGCAGGAGACCAACCCGAAGCCTTAGCCTGCATCAGGCACATGAGAAACTCCAATGATCACTTTAAATTCCGGCACTTTCCAGCCTCACCATCCAGAGGACTCACGCGCGGCGGGGCGATCTCTTTCCTCTCACCCAGTCGTCGGCCTCCACCGGAGAGTTAAAAAAGATAGAACGGTCATAATCCACTACCCGCAGCCGTGCAGGATACGCCATGGAATATGGTATATTGAGATCCCTCAGCCGCCTTTTCACAGCCATGAACGTAGCTCTACGCTTCTGTAGATCAGCCGAGAAATCGGGGAATATGGAGATGGCGACGCCATTATACGTAATTCCTTGTAGACGGCGGGCTTGACGTAGGATCATGTCCCGATTTCTCAGGCATGCCTATTATCCGAATATTATTTCGGCGCAGCCTATTTTCCAGGTCGTCCTTTTTCTGTTTTAATAGCTCAGTCATGGATTCCAGGTCAGAAATAGCACGTGGCATGGCTGCCGTCCTGTCTTCCACCCCCGACACTCTATCTGCCACATGTGTCACTCGTTCTCTCAAGGCCTGCATATCTTGCCTGATAAGGCCTATATCAATTTTCACCTCCTCCATCTTACCGGTCAGCGAGGTCTTGCATGCTGATATGGCTGCCAGGAGTTTATTCATCACCTCCGACGGGGTAGGTTCCGGCTCCGTCTCTTCCACCACCACTGAAGAGGAGGCCGTCCCTCCAGGCGTCTCACTGCCTTTTGAACGCTGCTGCAGGGAAGCACGGCCGCCATCTTGGGTTTCTCCCCGGGCGAAGCTCTGCAACTTTTCTGTGGCCGTTTTGGCCTCTCGTGGGGCCCATGACTCCGCTCTTACCACCCGACTGCTGCCTGGATCTCCGGGACGTAATGGTGAAGGTAAGGAACGATCAGGATATTAACAGGATCAGTATAGCACGGGACCACAGCGGAGCTCTCAAGTCATGCGACTGCTCCCGTTGCGCGCAAAGCCACGCCCCCACAGTTACACTATGTTTATCAGAGCTGTGTCTTCTAATGAACCGAGCACCTGTGTGTCTATTACATGACCATGGACAGAATTTTATTTTCTGGAAGTAAACAATTAATGTTCCGTTCCTACTGAATAACACCAAGCAGAGATCTTCATAACCATAACATTGTGTTTAAGGCGTTAAATCAGAGGTGTAACTTGAAGTTCCTGGGCCCCAATGCAAATTATCAAATTAATGCAAATAAATCTAGGGGTGTCGCAAACATTTTGACTCTATACGTGTTTAAGATTTTATTAGAATTGGTCCAGGAAAATGAAAACAATTCGTTTTGCGTTTTCAGAGTTATAAATATTGAATTAGAAAAAGAGAATATGTAGTATATGTAGTTTTGGCTTAATTTATTATTTATTTTTTAATTTGTTACATGATTTTTCCAGAGTACGGCAATATCACAAATGAAGGGTGAGGGCTATTTTATGCTTTTAGGGATTATATATTCAAAAAATATATATATTTTAAAAACTGGATATTTTTTAGGAAAGCGCTCCTCAATGAGAAGAAAAGGCAGATAAGTGCTGGTAAGCTGATTTATTTGAGCAACATGGGATGGGCAACGCGTTTCAATGCAGGACATGCGTCTTCGTCAGGCCGAGAAATAGGTATAATAGAACAGCAAGTCAGGACCCACTATGCTTGCTGTCAGTGAGTAGCTGACAGCTCTGATACACTGCACTACGCATGTAGTGCAGTGTGTTAGAATTGCGATCAGGGCCTCCTGCCCTCAAGTCCCCTAGTGGGACAAAGTAATAAAGTAAAAAAAAAGTTACAAAAAGATGTGTAAAAATAAGAAAATAAGTTTTAAAACTCAAAATCCCCCCGTTTCCCTTATCAGTCCTTTATTATTAATAAAAATATATAAACAAACAAACTATACATAATTTGTATCGCTGCGTCCGTAACGGCCTGAACTACAAAATTATTTCATTATTTATTCAGCGCAGTGAATGCCGTAAAATAATAATAAACCGTACCAGAATCACAATTGTTTGGTCACTTCACCTCCCAAAAAATGGAATAAAAAGAGATAAAAAATGGTACTGATCGAAACTACAGTTCGTTACGCAAAAAATAAGTCCTCGCACGGCTTTATTGATGGAAAAATAAAAAAGTTCTGGCGCTTAGAATAAGGTAACACAAAAAGTAAATGATTTTTTTACAAAAAGTATTTTATTGTGCAAACGCCATAAGACATTATAGTTTTTTTTAAACATATGGTATCGCCGTAATCGTATCGCCCCGCAGAATAAAGTGAATGTCATTTATAGTGCACGGTGAACGCTGTAAAAAAAATATAATAAAATAACAATAGTAGAATTGCTGTTTTTTAGTCACCACGCCACTTAAAAATAGAATAAAAACTGATCAAAACGTCTCATGCACCCCAAGAAAACTGCAATGAATTCCTCAAGGGGTCTAGTTTCCAAAATGGCGTCACTTTTGGGGGTTTTCCATTGTTTTGGCACCACAAGACCTCTTCAAACCGGACATGGTGCGTAATAAAAAAGGAGGCCTCAAAATCCACTAGGTGCGCCTTTGCTTCGGAGTCCGGTGCTTCAGTCCATTACCGCACTAGGGCCACATGTGGAATATTTCTCAAAACTGCAGCATCTGGGCAATACGTATTAAGTTGCGTTTCTCTGATAAAACCTTTTGTTTTAGAAAAAAATGGTATAAAGAGGATTTTCTGACAAAAAAAAAATGTAAATTTCACTTCTACTTTGCTCTAAATTCCCGTGAAACACCTAAAGGGTTCATAAACTTTCTAAATGCTGTTGTGAATACTTTGAGGGGTCTAGTTTCTAAAATGGGGTGTTTCATAGGGGTTTATAATATATAGGCCCCTCAAAGCAACTTCAGAACTGAACTGGAACCTAAAATAATAAATAAAATTAGGCAATACTTTGCTTCTTCCATTATACTGATAATGAGCAGCGCCCACACAGAGATTACCCCAGTTTTGACCGTTTGTATAAACGGAGACCCCTATTAGACCGTTTCAGTGCCCGGATTTCCCAAGCATACACCCCCGAGAAGTGTATTTCTATTGAAGAGTCCATGGTAGATTTTAAAGGGAGGGTTCAATTCCGCGAGTACCTGCCGGGTAAGAGGGCAAGGTATGGCGTGAAGATGTATAAGCTATGTGAGAGTGCATCGGGGTATACCTACAAATTTAGGATATAAAAAGGGAAGGACACCAGTAGTCAACCCCCATAATGCTCCCCCCCCCCCCTTTCCTGGAAGTTAATGCAAAAATTGTGTGGGATTTGGTGCACCCACTGCTGGACCAGGGTCACCACCTCTACCTGGATAATTTTTATACCGGCGTCCCACTCTTCAACGGCCTCGTTTCCAGAAGTCATGCGGCACCGCTAGAAGAAATCTGAGAGGCCTCCCTAAGACTCTGCTTGGGCAAACAAGAAGGGAGAGCAGGGCACAGTCTAGCAGCAACATATTGTGTGTCAAGTACAAGACAAGAGAGATGCCACACCAGTACCCATGTACCTGTACGAGGTACCAGAACAGAGACCCCCAAACCAGACTGCATCCTGGACTACAATAGGTACATGGGAGGGGTGGACTTGTCAGATCAAGCGAACAGATTGGTTTGCAAAGGCACAGAAAATCCCAATTTCCCAGCTGCTATTGAATTGTTGCATTCATTAAAATATAACTTTTATTATTTTGTTTAGAAATAAGATGCAGCAGAGAGAAAATAAATGTACAACATTGAATGAAATTAAAATGTTCAGAGTCGGTTAGCCTTACATTTCAGATCTGGTGTATGTTAGGATCTCATGAACTATAGTGTGGCAGGCATGGTCAACAGCTGCAGACTGCTTGAAGAGCCTCTGTCACACAGTAGTATGGTGCAATGGCTAACACGGCAATGATTATTAAGAGCGCTAGCCCCCCGACATGTTTCACTGCTTCAGCAGCGTCCTCAGGGGATCATTTCGGGGCTAATACCCGCGCGTGCGATTTCCTCTTCCTAATATAGTGGGGGGGGGACACCTACTGAGGTGTGTCATCCCCCGTGAGCGGCCAATGGGAATTGTGGAGAGGGACAAACCCTAGTTGTGTTTGATTGACACAATGACCGGCCTATTCAGTGACGTAGCAGTCGTTCCAATCGAATATCGGTCTAGGCGCATGCGCACCATAGTCAAATCAGGTGATAGAATTTTGATGTTTCAAAGGACCGCTGTCATCATCGAAAACGCAGCAGAGGCTGAGCGATGCGCTGTGTGTACAGACGCATTGCATATTGTCAGCTGCGTCTGGGTTTTCCTCCATATGGTAAGAGTACTTTATTTGGAAATAGCCAGTTATATAAATATGTACATACATATGGGGATGATGATGTCAGTTGGAGATACCAGGGATAGTATCCCAGACGAGATGGTGTACATAAGAGGAAGGGAAAAGGTGATATTAGTTTCAAGTTGTACAGGAACAGTAAATTATGAACCTAACGTTAGGTCTGCTTAGAGAAGTGTACTAATATATTTATATTGAAGACAAAAGAAGAGTTTGTAGCCAAAGATATATTAAACATACAAATTTTTTTTTATTAGTAACATATATAAAAATACATTTGAGTAAAGAATATATGTATACATTAACATATATTACAGGACAAGACTCTAGAAAGTACGTTTCAGAGAGCAAGTATCGATAGTAAAAATATGCAAATCTGGGTAAGCTGTATAATTGCAAAGACAGAATCTCTCAAAATGTGATAGAACAAAAACCCTCTTGTAGGGTGTAGTCAAAATTGCAGATCGTTCAGTCAAGATCACACAAAGCCCAATAGAGAGAGAACTATTCTATAAAGATCTGAGACCTAAATGTAACGTCTCGATCGGGTATCTTCCTAGCATGGTTGATAGGAGAGAGAGTGTATTGAACAGAGCTTACCCATATTGAATTGCCGTGATAGTTCGATACGTGCTCCAGCACAAATGCCCCAACGCGCGTTTCGCTCAGATATTGCTTCCTCAGGGGGAGATGTGTGTGTATGTCCTGTGTCTTGAAGCCTTTTTATACTGTGTGACACAGAAAGAGGCAAACGATGCTTCACGGCGCATGATCAGAGCCATGACCGGAAGCGAGGAAAGCCCCACTTCCGCCTCCAAATGCTGGAGCGCGCATCCGGATACCCGACGCGTAGCGGGATTTCCGGACATGCGCAGTGCACTCTAGGAGACGGAGCGGGGACAACGTCGCAACCCAGGTCGGATCAGGGCATGCGCACACATCGTGCCACCAGATTCAGTGTAAGTGAGATGATGTTACGCCGAAATGTAGTTTTTCATGTATATATATATATACATAGTCGTATTTTCTTCCTTCATAATATGTAGATAAACAGTGAGAATGTCATAACATATTGCACTATAATATGTGGAAGCAACGGAAAGGACATAAGGTGTAATGACACAAAGTGACGGTGTAATAAAAATAAAGCGTGTGATGTTGGAGAACATTAATAAAGTGAAGAATATGAATGGCCATACTTAAAACAAGTGATTTGCGGAGGGGGATATTTTTCTCACTAAGAGAAGTGTTAATATATGTATAGGTGAAGAGATTCTTGTTGTACTTGGTGTTTGGTCGGCATACACAAAGATGTGCAATGCCGCTCTCCCGGGCTGACCGCCATAAATACCAATTAACAGCAATAGATATTTGCAGACATAACAAAGAAAATGTGTAACAATAAGTGCGAAAACAATAATACATGCAGTAAGACAATAGCACAAGCTATTGATATACAGTGACCATAATATAGTAAAGTTATATGTTTCATGACGGAACAGACTATACCCAGTTTGACTGGTGCATCAGTCCTATGATAAATGTTAGACAACGTACATAAGAATGTGTAAGGAAAAATATATAGATTTTTGGATTATATTCTTTAAGCTATGAATCAATAAAACATAATTTTAGTGCATATGTCAATGACAATTAAGGGTAGTGTCGACAACCGTTACAAACAATAGAAAGGCATATTTATAAAAACATACACCCACTGTTTACAATAGTCGGAATTGATATAGAGAATACCGGGAGGTCATCCAGACCCTCACAAATTTTTTTTAAATATAGAGGGCATCAATTTCCTCTTACCCCCCAATCTAATCACAGTTCTGACGACAAAGTCGGATTAGCAAACATAAGGGACAATTATCGGCATGAAATGTCACTACGTTCTACCATCACATTAAACAATACAATGAGTTGGACATTTTTGTTGTTCAGATCTTCTGAATAGGGAGAAGGGATTAGGGACATCAGACACAGTCTTCGGGCCAAAGGACAAACAGGAACATTTTTTGGAAACCTAAATAAAAACAGGCAGTTAGAAAAAATACCAACAGACAAAATTAAAATAATTTAAAACTGCATAGGGGCAGAGACTATAGAAATGGAGCGAAGCTCAGATTCTCATTAAGGCCATAGGGTTTCATGGATCCGATCATCACGATCCATTTGCATTCCCTTTGTGACAGGGTTTTCTTCACGTTGCCCCCTCTGATGCCACAGTGTATCCTATCGATGCCACGTATCGATAGAGTTTTGGGGTTGCAATTGTGGTACTTTTTGAAGTGCCTAGGTAGAGTTTTAAGGGACAACGAGTCATCGACTTCAGCTGCTTTAACAATATCCCGTACGTGCTCCCTGGTCCGGGTTCTTAATTCCCTGGATGTGAGTCCAACATAGATTTTCTGGCAGCCACATGTGGCATAATACACCACATGTGTACTGCTATACGAGATGTATTCCCTGATCTCAAATTGTTTGAGTCCATCAGCAGACGTGAAGTTAGTTGCTCGGCATATATTGCTACATGCCTTGCAATCGCCACAGGGATAACAACCCTTTTTGGGTCCACGGGAACCGAATGGGCAGATCTGACGGGGTACGTAGTGGCTTTTGACTAAAAAGTCCCTCAAATTCTACATATGTTTCTTCCACATATTATAGTGCAATATGTTATGACATTCTCACTGTTTATCTACATATTATGAAGGGAGAAAATACGACTATGTATATATATACATGAAAAACTACATTTCGGAGTAACATCATCTCACTTACACTGAATCTGGTGGCACGATGTGTGCGCATGCCCTGATCCGACCTGGGTTGCGACGTTGTCCCCGCTCCGTCTCCTAGAGTGCACTGCGCATGTCCGGAAATCCCGCTACGCGTCGGGTATCCGGATGTGCGCTCCAGCATTTGGAGGCGGAAGTGGGGCTTTCCTCGCTTCCGGTCATGGCTCTGATCATGCGCCGTGAAGCATCGTTTGCCTCTTTCTGTGTCACACAGTATAAAAAGGCTTCAAGACACAGGACATACACACACATCTCCCCCTGAGGAAGCAATATCTGAGCGAAACGCGCGTTGGGGCATTTGTGCTGGAGCACGTATCGAACTATCACGGCAATTCAATATGGGTAAGCTCTGTTCAATACACTCTCTCTCCTATCAACCATGCTAGGAAGATACCCGATCGAGACGTTACATTTAGGTCTCAGATCTTTATAGAATAGTTCTCTCTCTATTGGGCTTTGTGTGATCTTGACTGAACGATCTGCAATTTTGACTACACCCTACAAGAGGGTTTTTGTTCTATCACATTTTGAGAGATTCTGTCTTTGCAATTATACAGCTTACCCAGATTTGCATATTTTTACTATCGATACTTGCTCTCTGAAACGTACTTTCTAGAGTCTTGTCCTGTAATATATGTTAATGTATACATATATTCTTTACTCAAATGTATTTTTATATATGTTACTAATAAAAAAAAAATTGTATGTTTAATATATCTTTGGCTACAAACTCTCTTCTTTTGTCTTCAATATAGCTTAATAGAGTTGCCTATCTGATTATATATGGGAGGTCGGTCCTTGACCTAGACCTAGCCCAGAGTATTAATGCGTTCAGGAGTACATGTTTTGATTAATATATTTATATATAGGATTTTTTTTTATTTAGAAAATTGTATCACATAGTAGTAGTATGATAAGTGATAGTTAGTGACCATCAGTACCAGTGACTGGTCACTGATCAAGTCCTGAAGCCCTACAACGCCATGCTGTGTGGTATAAGAAGCTGGCCGTGCACATCATCATCATCATACAGATGGCATTGTACAATGCGTACGTGCTACGTCGATGTACAGGCCAGAGGGGAACTTTCCTGGAATTTCAAGAGGTGGTTATCAAGAACCTAATCTTTAGGGACCAGGAAGGGCGGGGGGGGGGGGGCACCCAGTACTTCTGGAATTGAGGCCACACACATCGTACCAGGGCAACACTTTCCAGGAGAAGTTCCCCAAACTGGCGAGAAGGGAAAAGGTCAAAAGAGGTGCAAAGTCTGCTATAAGAGGGGGATAAGGGAGGACACAATATATCAATGTGACGCGTGTCCCGAAAAACCAGAGCTCTGTATGAAAGTGTTTTAAAATTTATCATACATACCTTGGTTTATAATTTACCCCTATTTTACTTACCCTGATGCACTCCACACAGCTTATCTCCCCCCCCTCGTCTTTCCCTTCTGAGCCCTGCTGTGTGCCCAGGTAGCTGATAACCACCACAACCACAAATGGGGCATTGCTGCACTCTGGACAAATTGTGCAACAGAATGGGGTATTTTTATTTCTTGTGAAAATAAGACATTTTCAGCCAAAACTACATATTATTGGAAAAAATTTATTTTGTTTTAATTCCCAGCCCAATTCAAATAAGTTCTGTGAAAAAACTATGGGGTCAAAATGGTCACAACACCCATAAATGAATTCCTTGAGGGGTGTAATTTCCAAAATGGGGTCACTTCTGGTGAGTTTCCATTGCTTTGATACCTCTGGGGCTCTGCAAATGCGACATGGCACCCGAAAACCAATCCACCAAAATCTGGACTCCAAAGAACAAATAGCGCTCCTTTCCTTCTGAGCCCTCCCATGGGCCCAATTGGCAGTTTATCACCACAAATGGGGTATTCCCGCACTCAGGACAAACTGGGCAACAAAATGTAGTATTTTATTTCTTGTGAAAATAAGAATTTTTTAGCTAAAACGACATTGGAAAAAATATATATTTTTTTTTATTCCCAGCCCAATTCAAATAAGTTCTGTGAAGAAACTATGGTGTCTAAATGGTCACATTACCCATAAATGAATTCCTTGAGTGGTGTAGTTTCCAAAATGGGGTCACTTCTGGTGGGTTTCCATTGCTTTGATACCTCTGGGGCTCTGCAAATGCGACACGGCACCCAAAAACCAAACCAGCAAAATCTGCACTCCAAAGAACACACAGTTCTCCTTCCCTTCTGAGGCCTCCCATGGGCCCAAACGGCAGTTTATCGCCACAAATGGGGTATTGCCGCACTAAGGACAAATTGGGCAACAAAATGGGGTATTTTGTTCCCTGTGAAACGAAGAAATTTTTATCACAAATGACATCTTATTGGAAAAAATTTATTTTTTTTAATTTCACAGCCCAATTCAAATAGGTGCTGTGAAAAAACTGTGGGGTCAAAATGGTAACAAGAAACATAAATGAATTCCTTGAGGGGTGCAGTTTCCAAAATGGGGTCACTATTGGGGGATTCCTACTGTTTTGGCACCTCAACACCTCTTCAAACCTGGCATGCTGCCTAAAATATATTCTAATAAAAAAGAGGCCTCAAAATGCACTAGCTCCTTCATTGCTTCTGGAGATTGTGTTTTAGTCCACGAGCACACTAGAGCCACATGTGGAACATTTCTAAAAACTGCAGAATCTGGACAATACATATTTAGTAGTATTTCTCTTGTAAAACCTTCTGTGTTACAGAAGAAAAATGTAATAAAATTGAAATTCAGCAAGAAAAATGAAATTTGCAAATGTCACCTCCACTTTGCTTTAATTCTTGTGCAATGCCTGAAGGGTTAAAAAAAACTTTCTTAATGCTGTTTTGAATACTTTGAGGGGGTCTAGTTTTTAAAATGGGGTGTTTTATGGGGGTTTCTAATACATAGGCCCCTCAAAGCCACTTCAGAACTGAACAGGTACCTTAAAAAAAAAGGCTTTTGAAATGTTCTTAAAAATATGAGAAATTGCTGTTTATGTTCTAAG
Source organism: Rhinoderma darwinii (assembly GCF_050947455.1). Lineage (NCBI taxonomy): Eukaryota > Metazoa > Chordata > Amphibia > Anura > Rhinodermatidae > Rhinoderma > Rhinoderma darwinii. The sequence goes on along the minus strand of NC_134688.1, from coordinate 297,378,988 downwards.
CCTTGTAACGTCCTAGAAAAATAAAAGAATGCTCAAAAAACGATGCCAATCTAAAGTAGACTTATGGGAAATGTGAACTAGTAACTATTTTGGGTGGTATAACCGTCTGTTTTACAAGCATGCATTTAAATTCTGATTCTGATTCTTTTTTTCCAAATTTTCTCTACATTTTGCAATTTTTCACCAATAAACACTGAATATATCGACCAAATTTTACCACGAACATGAAGCCCAATGTGTCACGAGAAAACAATCTCAGAATCGCTTGGATAGGTTTAAGAATTCCGACGTTATTACCACATAAAGTGAAATATGTCAGATTTGAAAAATGGGCTCTGAGCTTTAAGGCTAAAACAAGGCTGCGTCCTTAAAGGGAATGTGTTGCCAGAAAAACATGTTTTTTTAAAAAAAATTAAACATTTAGTGTGTGGGTGGTTAAACATTGTTCAAATTTTTTTTATTTTTTTGCACGAGTCCAGGAAATATTATAAATTATTTCTAATTTATAATACTACCCATTTTTGGTCACTAGATGGAGCTGTTCCCAAAATTGCAGCATTGCAACATTGGGTTAAAAGCCCTCGCTCTAGTGAGCTCTCAGCATCCCCCCCTCCTTTATCCTGGCTAGTGCCGGGATAAACGAGGGGTTTGAACGGTGTAACCTCCTACACTGTGTGTCGCCATTTTTTGAGCTAACCCACAGTGTAGTAGGTTTACATACAGTAGTAAACACACACAAACACGAACATACATTGAAATCTCTTACCTGCTCCTGCCGCCGCGGCTCCCTCCGGCCCGTCCGCTCCGTTTGCTGCCGCTGGTGCAAGTGCAGAAATCCGGAAGCCGCGACCGGAAGTAGTAATATTACTGTCCGGCCGCGACTTCCGGTCCACAGGAAAATGGCGCCGGACGGCGCCAATTTCGAATAGGACTGTGTGGGAGCGGCGCATGCGCAGTTCCCACACAGACGCCGTACACTGCAGTCAATGGGACGGGAGCCGTTCGCAGTCCCTATGGGACTGTGGCTGCCGTATTCCATGTCTGTATGTGTCGTTAATCGACACACACAGAAATGGAACAAAAAATGGCAGCCCCCATAGGGAAGAAAAAGTGTAAAAATAAGAAAAAGTAAAACACAAACACACAAATAAATATAAAAGTTTTTAATAAAGCACTAACATCTTTAACATATAAAAAAATAATTTCTGATGACACTGTTCCTTTAAGGGGTTAAAGAAGTGAAACTCCTATGTTTATATAGATTCATTACACAGAGTGATCTATTTCCAGCATTTTTTTAGTATAATGTTTGATTATGGTTAACAGTTAATGAAAACCCAAAATGTAGTTTCTGAAAATCAGAATATTGTATAAGTGCAACTTCAAAAATGATTTTGAATACCACAATGTTGGCCTTCTGAAATGTATGTACAGTATATGCACTCCATGCTTGGTCGGGGCTCCTTTTACATGAATTACTGCATCGATGCAGCGTGGCATGGAGGTGAAAAGCCTGTGGCACTGCTGAGAGGTTATGGAAGCCCAGGTTGCTTTGATAGCGGCCTTCATCTGCATTGTTGGGTCTGGTGTCTCATCTTCCTCTTGACAATACACCATAGATTTTCTATGGGGTTTAGGTTAGGCGAGTTTGCTGGCCAATCAAGCACAGTGATACTGTGGTTATTAAACCAGGTATTGGTACTTTTGGCAGTGTGGGCAGGTGCCAAGTCCTGCTGGAAAATGAAATCGGCATCTCCATAAAGCTTGTCAGCAGAGGGAAGCATGAAGTGCTGGGAAATGTCCTGCTGGACGGCTGCGTTGACTCTGGACTTGATATAACACAGTGGACCAACACCAGCAGATGACATGGCTCCCCAAACCATCACTGACTGTGGAAACTTCACACTGAGCCACAAGCAACTTTGATTGATGCCTCTCCACTCTTCCTCCAGACTCTGGGACCTTGATTTCTAAATGAAATGCAAAATTTACTTTCATCTGAAAACAGGACTTTGGACCACTGAGCAACAGTGAAATTGGGCTTATTTAATATTCAAATTTTCTGAGACAATTTTGGGTTTTCATTAACGGTTAGCCATAATCTTCAACATTAAAATAAAAAAATGCTGGAAAAAGATCAGTGTGTGTAATGCATCTATATAATGAGTTTCACTTTTTGAATTGAATTACTGAAATAAATTACATTTTGATGACCTAATTCATTGAGAAGGACTACTTTAGTGTATCTCTCATTTTATAAATATCACTGTACATAAATAAATTTATGCATATCACCGTATACTTCCTTTTTTTTTTTTTGTTTCGCCCATCTGCTTCCCCCTCTCCATACCGTTGTTCAACCTTCCGGGGATATCGGCTCTCTTAAAAAGTCTTGTAACATCCTGTGTTGTTTTTGTTGAGGATGCATACCTTCGTTGCGACTACTATTTAGTCTACCTTGGCTAATTTGCTCCATAAAATTCTGAAGTTTATTAATCAGAATGGTTACCCCTACTTTATTTTGCCATTGACAGACACTCTTTTACTTTACCCCCCTAATGCCTTTACACTTTGGTTTCTTTATCTGGCAGATACGCCTCCTAAATTAGTGCAATGTCTACTTTTATTCTCTTCGGATGACTTAGGAGCCTATCCCTTTTTATAGGGAACGTAAGGCCCCTTACATTCCATGATAGTACCTTCACTCCAGGGTTTATCGGCTAAAGAAAGTATCCCTGAATGTTTGAACCCACTCCCTGCCCTTAATTTACTCAAATAATCTTTGTTCCTCCCATATGACATAAATGTTTCAAACATATTTCCTACAAATCGTATATATTTGGTTTTGCTGTAATGGTACCGACCCATAGAATAAAGTTAACATGTTATTAATGTCACATGGTGACGCATAAAAAAAAAATATGGTGGCATTGTGTTTTTTTCCATTGCCCCCCCCCAGAAAGTGAAAAAAAGTTACTCAAGTTATAGGTACCCCAAAATTATGCCATTGAAAAATCCAACTTATCCCTTAAAAAACAAGTCCTCATACAGCTATGTTGATGAAACAACGAATTATTGGTCTCGGTATCTGGTCCTAAAGGCCAAAATAGGCTCAGCTTTTGTAATATGTATGCATGTGTATATATTTGTATGTATATCTATATGTGTGTGTGTGTGTGTGTGTATATGTGTGTGTATATATATATATATAATGTGTGTGTATGTATGTATATATATATATATATATATATATATATATATATATATAATCTCAGCATTGTGAGAAACTAGACATGGACCGCACATTCCACAATATATACGTTGATCTGATCCGCTAGGCATAATTTATAAACATGAACATGAGGTTCTTTGTTAACATTTTGATCAAACTGTATAAGCCCACTTGCCACTTCATGGCGACCTCTTTCAAAGTGGGTCCCTACTCTGTCGGTTCCAACACTGCTCCTGCAGATGGAGTAACCCAGGGGCCCAAAAGCACCCATTCTATCAGACTGTGCCAAACCTCCTTGGCTCTGGGCTATGTCCCCCCACAAGTGCAGCACTACAGCAACAGACGCGACCACACAACACGTGAACAGATGGAATACGCTCACCTTACCGTGCGCCCTCAGTGACAAACTGAGAGCACAAGCAAGAGCGGAAACACTTATGAGGTCATTCCTGAATTAAAATCAGCTGGGTTTTTTTCCAAATGTGTGGAGTGCTGGTGCCAAGTAAAACAAAAAATTTGAGGTGGATAGACTACAATATCAGCATTGTGAGAAATTAGACACAGACCTCACATCCACAAAATATTCGTTGATCTGAGCCGCTAGGCATAATATATATATATGTGTGTGTGTGTCTATGTATAACATTGCATCCCATGTGACTGCTGCAGCGTCACATGACCTGCAACATCATCCAGGGAGGCTGGAGCAGACGCCGGAGGTGGGACGGGGTAAATGTGAACCGCTTTCTTCCATAGCGGATATTCCATTTGAAAAACCGCACCACAATGTGGTGCGATTTTTCGGACGGAATGTACTGCGGGTTCCAGATCGGACACGCTGCGTGATTTTTACGCAGCGTATCTGCCCCATGGGAACCCGGCATAAGTGTTTATGTATTCACATGCAGCAGAAAATTCTGAGACTGTCAGATTCAAATGAGTAGTGCTTGCAAAAACAACCCCGTTCAGATGTAGTCACAGTGAACCTACCCTAATGATGTGTACTGGGGTTGTCTTTGAGATCACACCTTTACCGTTACTATTTATTCTTATTTAGTAATTTTAGGAGCATAGTGGGGGTAAAGTACAGATTAGAGCACTTTTTTTTTTATACAGCCATATTCCGACATTTGACTTTTACATAAACATTGTATATTAATTTAATTAAATCCCACTTAAACAAGTAATACATTACAATATATGTGTAGGTGGAAGATTCATGAAGCTTGCATGCTGGCCTTGGGTTCAGTAAAGTCCATTCTTACAGAGGGTGTCCAGAGTGGAAGAGTTCAATTTGATATGCCTGGCTTTTTGACTGGAGTTATTCTTTCAGATCTCAACCTTTCAGGTAAGTTTATTGATTAATATTAACATTCAGTTTTAAGCTCTGAAAGAACAGCTAGCAATGCGGACCAATGTTTTACAGAGGTGACCAAGCAAATAGATAAATACGGCCTCCGAAATATTTCAGTTAAAAATATCACGTAAAGCTGTACAGCAAAAGTCACTGGAGATGCTTGCAGAGATGGAATTAAAGAGACTGTCACCACATTAGAAGTGTCGTATCTCTTACCTAAGGAGATTGGCGCTGTAATGTTGGTGACAGCAGTGCTTTTTATTTAAAAAAAACTATCTGTTTTACCACTTTATTAGCGATTCTAGATTTATGCTAATGAGTTGCTTAATGCCCAAGTGGGCGAGTTTTTACTTTAGACCAAGTGGGCGTTGTACAGGGGAGTGTATGACGCTAACCAATCAGCGTCATGCACTCCTCTCCATTCATTTACTCAGCGCATAGGGATCCTTTTAGATCGTTATGTGCTGTCTTATACTAACACATTAACGATACTGAAGTGTTTAGACAGTGAATAGACTTTCCACGGGATGTCTATTCACAATCTCTGCACTTCGTTACTGTTTCTGTGGTAGTTACATAAGAGGAAGCGTAATCTCGCGAGATTACGCTATAGATGACCGGTTACAACGAGATTACGCTATAGATGACCGGTTACAACGAGATTACGCTTCCTCTGCTGTAACTACCATAGAAACAGTAACGAAGTGCAGGGATTGTGAATAGACATCCCGTGGAATGTCTATTCACTGTCTAAACACTTCACTATTGTTAATGTGTTAGTATAAGACAGCACATAAGGATCTAACAGGATCCCTATGCGCTGACTAAATGAATGGAGAGGAGTGCATGATGCTGATTGGTCAGCGTCATACACTCCTCTGTACAACGCCCACTTGGTCTAAAGTAAAAACACTTTTTGATCAAAATGTGCACTAAGAACCTCCCTATTTGTAAGTAGATTTAGCTTTAGTGCATATTTATTTATATTTAGTGGTTTAGGTGGCATTAGTGTTGCAGGGTGCTGTCGCCATTTTTTGTCTGCTGTATTTCTGCAGTCACAGGTGTTCTTGCACCTGCATACATTTTATATCATTTAGTTGGAATGTGCTGTTCAACTTTTTGTTGTGTTTATGTGATCCATATATGTGGGGTTAGTGACTGCCTCCACTTGTTGTTCTTGCACTCCTCCCATTCTGCCCTGGGTGATTTTAATTAGTTCAATGCTGGATCCTACCATCCCCAGGTATATATGTAGGCTTAGTCCCAGTTCTGGGTGTATGTGCAGCGTAGGTTCCCACCTTACAGAGGTCGCCTTGTCGTGGCAGGTGGGCTAACACTTTTTGATGAAAATGTGCACTAAGAACCTCCCTATTTGTAAGTAGATTTAGCTTTAGTGCATATTTATTTATATTTAGTGGTTTAGGTGGCATTAGTGTTGCAGGGTGCTGTCGCCATTTTTTGTCTGCTAAAGTAAAAACACGTCCACTTGGGCATTAAGAAACTCATTAGCATAAATCTAAAATCGCTAATAAAGTGGTAAAAATAGATCGTTTTTTTTAAATAAAAAGCACTGCTGTCACCTACATTATAGCGCCGATCTCCTTATGTACTTCTAATGTGGTGACAGAGCCTCTTTAAAGACTGGCTAGACAGTCATTCTGTACCTCCTGTAGGGTAAAGTTAAACATTGTTGGGTGTTCATTATTACATCATTTGAGATGTCATCCGTTGTGTCCACCCGCTTCATTCACATCTGTCACCAAGACTTCCATCAGAGTCCTATATGTGAAAGAATATAGGACTCTGGGCTCAATATAACGAATTTACCCTGACGTTCTGTCCAAAGTGAATTCTGACTGAACAGTAGCATTAATGCTAGGACAACAAGGCGACAGAAAATGGCAGTCACAATTTAAGTTTAATTGTTTCCTATTAGGCAAAGAAGAAGTTGCAAGCTACGGTCTTAATCAAAATGAAATGCCTTTGTGCAAAGCTTGCCCCCTCACGTTTTATTCATTTTCTCCAATAGTTTCCCCCTTCCTTCTTGGACGCTCTCTCTGGGCAGCAAGTCGATTCACAGCTGCTATGTCTCCAGAGTTGATACAGCAGTTCCTCCAGGCTACAGTGAGTGGACTTCATGATAATCAGCCACCATCGGTGCGCATTTCTGCTGTCCGAGCTATTTGGGGGTGCGTTTAATTTTCCTTATACAATTTCCAAATCCTGTTTAAACTTTTTTTTCTTATTTCATGTTTTGGTTTTTTTCGTCGTTTTTTTTCCAGGTATTGTGATCAGCTCAAGATCTCCGAAAGCACCCATGTTCTCCAGCCCTTTTTGCCTAGTGTAGTTGATGGACTTATACACCTTGCAGCGCAATTCACTTCAGAAGTATTGAATTTGGTAATGGAAACTCTGTGCATTGTCTGCAGCGTGGATCCAGTATTTACAGCAAATGCTGAATCTAAGATCTGCCCTTTCACCATTGCCATCTTCCTTAAGTACAGCAATGGTAAGACTTGTGCACTGTGGGTGAAATAATGTAAAGTGTGTGTGTGTGTGTGTGTGTGTGTTAGGGTTGTCACGATACCAGAATTTGGACTTCGATACCGATACTTTATGTAGTATTGCGATACTCTATACCAAAACGATACTTTGCCAATAATAATAATAAAAATGTGAGGCGCATGGTGTGATGAATTTCGAACCACCATGTGCCACACATTAACTGTAATTAACCCCATCATGTTCCTCAGTGATAATGGACAACATTGGGTTAATGTGTGAGTGACATGATGAGGTTAATTACTATTAATGTGAGGCACATGGGGGTTCAAAATTCATGCCTCGTGCCTCACATTAATAAGTGGAAAGAAAGCCGTTTTTTATTTTATAACAGCGTAAACATGAATGACGCTATAAATGTGTTATTACGGTAGCGACGATAGCGAATATGTGTATATTTTATGTATTGAGACGGTGTATTGTAAAAAATGTTTTTATTTTTTTTATTTAACATTACCTATTTTTTTTTACTTTCATTTACTGGCATATATCTTTATGCCAGTACATTAGCCTGTGTAGTTATAGTACACAGGCGGTTGTTGGGACATACCGATGTATGCCCTAACAGAAAATATGGTCAGACATCCCTGGGGTCCCTCAATGGACCCTGGGCTGTCTGCCCATATTTGGTGTGTCCCTCAATCGCTTCACAGGGATTCCCAGTGACTCGATTCAAACGGAATCCCCCCTTCTCATTTACCTCTTGAATGCTGCGGTCAGGATTGATCGCAGCATTCAGGGGAATAACGGCGGAGAGGAGAGGTTTCTGCCGTTAGAGCGCGGCTGCAGCTGTGTAATACAGCCATTGCCCCGCTCCTGACAGTAAGTGCATGTGCGCGGTTAGCATGAGGTAATGCGGCCGGCGCTGCACTAATGAGCGGCAGTGTTGGCACTGAAGACAGAAGATAGGGGTGTTTTTCAGTGTGCGGCCGTCGTGTTCTGTCTTCAGTGCAGCGCTGGTCAGAACACATCATGCTGACCTCACACACACTTGTCAGTAATCCGGAGCGGGGCAATGGCTGTATTACACAGCTGCAGCACTGGTTTAACTACATACGTTTATTACTCTACTTAGCTGTGCGGCCGTACACAGCTTAGTTCAGAATTACATGAAATAACGGTATTGAACCGTTTCAGGGTGCACTGTATCGAAACAGTATTGAAGTTTTGATGCATCGTGCATCCTAGAGTGTGTGTGTGTGTTGTGTGTGTGTGTATATATAAATATATATTATTTATTTTTTTATAAAAAAAATATTTTTATTTGTATCTTTAGATCCTGTTGTTGCATCTTTGGCACAAGACATTTTTAAAGAATTGGCTCAGATAGAAGGGTGCCAGAGTGCCATGCAGATGCGACTTATTCCAACTCTTGTAAGCATAATGCAGGCTCCCCCAGAAAAAATTCCAAGTGGTCTCTGCGGAGTAAGTATTTTGCTTAAAGTGTACGATCACTTTTAGTTAAAAACTAATTTAGTTCAGGAGTTTGCACCATAATAATTTTTCTAAATCTCTTGTATTACCGATTTTTTTTATTTATTTTTTGCTTTTAGCAGCAGCACAGACTGTGTAAAGTCTGTGGTGCCGGCTGCTCATAACTATTCAGCAGGAGTAGGATTCCTTAGCGCTAGTGGCCTTTCTAGTTACGGGAGCCATGGAGACGAGCAGGACGCTCTGTCTCCTACTGCAGCGTTATGAGCATCCGCAGCACAGACTTTACTCAGTCCGTGCTGCTCAAAGCAAAATCAGTAGTAAAAGTGATTTAGAAATATGGTTATAGTGCAAACTCCTGCACTATAATAATTTTTAACAAATTGAAGGTACAGTTTAACATTTCGTTTGGTCTTTTCAAAATTAAAGCAAATAAGTGTGCATTTAATACAGGTATTTTACCAGTATGGTGAACAGTGCAACAGTCTTTACATAAGCTTGTTGAGCTATTTATGGCTTCTTTAGGGGGAAGTTAAGGGAACACTAAACCTAGCAATTAACCCCTTAATGACCGCCGATAAGCCTTTTCACGGCGGTCATTAATGGGCTTTATTCGACAGCGCCGCCATTCTACGGCGCTGCTGTAGAATAAAGTAAACAGAGCAGGGAGCTGTCAAATCTCCCTGCTCTCAGCTGCCAGAGGCAGCTGGGGGCGTCCCTGCTCTGCCGGGTGAGATCGATATTCGTATCGATCTCACCCGTTTAACCCTTCAGATGCGGTGCACAATAGCGTGCACCGCATCTGAATGGTTTTGGAGAGAGGGAGGGAGCTCCCTCTCTCTCCCACCGACACCCGGCGATAAGATCGCCGATTGTCAGTGTCTTCTATGGCAGCCGGGGGTCTAATAAAGGCCCCCAGGTCTGCCTGGAGCGAATGCCTGCTAGATCATGCCGCAGGCATGACCTAGCAGATGCCTGTCCGTTTTAAACGGACAGGCAGTAATACACTGCAATACAAAAGTATTGCAGTGTATTATAATAGCGATCGGAGGATAGAGAAGTCCCCTAGTGGGACTAGTATAAAAGTAAAAAAAAGTTTAATAAAGTTAATTTTAAAAAAAATGAAAAACCCACTTTTTCCCCTTACAAAATGCTTTACTATTAAAAAAAAATACAATAAAGCAAAAAAGTTACACATATTTGGTATCGCCGCGTCCGTAACGACCCCGACTATAAAGCTGTTACATTATTTAACCCGCACTGTGAACGCCGTAAAAAATAAAATAAAAAACAATGGAAAAATTGCTGTTTTCTGTTAATCCTGACTTAAAAAAAATGTGATAAAAAGTGATAAAAAAGTCGCATCTACTCTCAAATGGTAAAATGTCCTTGAATTCTTACTTCTTCTCGAATGAGGAATTTGTAGAGAAGTCCCTTTCTTATTTTTTTCTGGAGACACGAAATAATTGCCCATAGCAGTTTCTGCAGCTATGCATGTTGCTAATGCTAAGAAACTATTCAAGACCAAATGTTGGAGGGGTTATGTCCCAGGCAGCATAGGGTTATTTTTTTTTAATGTAAAAACGTAAAGAGGAGTGAGAATCAGAACAGGAAAAATTTGACTCCGTATCCTTCAGCGACAATGTTACTTTCATGTGTCACAGGGTCAATAAAAATGTCAGCTTAAGGTAAATATCGCAGCTTAGGTTAAGCCCTAGAGAGCATACCCTTGATTCTCTCTACCCTGACCCAAAGCGGCTGATTTTTCTAGCGGACTCCTATTCTGACACTATCGCTGCTCTGTCCAACTCTTCTAGAAGGACACTATGGCTATAAATGAACCTGTCATATTGAACATGCTGTCCCATCTGCGGGCATTATATTATAGAGCGGAAGCAGCTGAGCAGATTGAGATTTTGTTTTGTTGGAAAACATTTTAGGGACACCAGTAGGGCTGGCCGATTTTTGCCAAAAAATTAAATCGAGTGCTTTTTTTCGATTTGAATCGATTATTACTGCTAAATAAACGGAAAAAAAATACCAAGAGATAATTTAATAAATTAATTTCTTTGTATAAATAACTTTTTAACATATATTACTATAATAAATGTACATAACTTTACACCTTTTTACCTCTTCAAACAATTTATCAGAAATACAATTGGAAAAATCGAATTGATTATAATTTCTCTTAACCTTTTCCCCGGCAGGGAACAGGTTAAGAGAATCTATATTTAATTATGCACTGCGTGCACTAACATCCCCCTGCCAGTCACCACCTCAGCCAGTCTGCATCATTGCAGATGAGAGTAGTCTAAATTGCAGCAGGTCCAGGCAGATAGTGCCAAGCAGGCACTTTGGGGAGAGATTACATTATAGTGTCTGAAGTCTGAGCAGGACACTGCAGTAACGGCCCCACAATGGTGTTTTAAATAAATGACATTAAGGCCGGATTCACACGACCGTGATTGGGCCGTGATCGGTCCGTGTGTCAGCCGGCTTTTCCCAGCCCGGCCACGGTACGTGTGAACGGGACTCCTGGTATCAGTCATTTAGGCTACAGTCACATAGACATGGAAAATAAATGGGCATTAAAAACTGATCAACTGTCCATTTTTCATGGCCATTTTGCATCGGTGTCACCAAATTTGTATCCATTTCCAGTCCATCTGTCCGTTTTTCATGGCTGTTTGTTGTCCATTTGCCATCCGTTTTTCATGGGCGTTAAAAAAACAGATGGATTTAATTTGTCAGGCTGTCCCAACCCCCTGAAAACGCTGCATTGCCCTCTGTAGGTAGTGCCCACATACAGTGCCAGTGCCCACATATAACGTGCCACAGGGCCCACTGTAGATAGTGTGACCCCCCCCCATATACAGCCACAGTGCCCATCTAGCTAGAACCCCCCTGTAGATGGTGCCACTGTAGCTCCCTCTAGGAGAGGAATACCCAGCCAGAGCATTGCCGACGCTCTGGCCGGAGATTCTGCTCCTAGAGGGGGACCCTGACGTCTCTGTCCATATATGGACAGTGACATCAGGGGCTCTCTCTAAGAGTGGAATCCCCTGCCAGAGCGTCGGAAGCCTGGCGTAGCCCCATATATGGACAGTGACGTCAAGGGCTTTTCCAAGACAGGAGTCCCCGGCCAGAGATCTTGTGATTTATATGTATATATATATTTATATATATATATATTTATATATATATATATATATATCAGGGTTTGCCAACGCTCTTGAGGGGTTTTCCTCAAAAACTGCAGGAAATGGTGCAGAGTTTCTGTGGAATTGCTGCAGAAATTCCATTATGTGTGAACAAGCCCTTAGACAAATGCCCGCTAGAGTGAGATGCAACAAATTAAATTTTTCAAAACTGTCAAGAGCCGTAAAAAAGGTCACCAATTTTTGCGCAGTAGGACTTTACAACCAGAAATTCTGCTTAATTACAAGGAAACCTTTCTCCATAATTATTCACTAATCTTATTTTCTAGGGCAAAACAGTATGTATATATAAAAAAAATCAGCAGGTAGTTTTTGTTTATAGTGATGAAATACCTCCATATAGTTAAACATGCCCTAAGGGGTCTTAATAGCTTGCCTATCTCCTTTTTGGTTCTAATTACAATTTACTGGGGAAGGTAGGAGTATGTCTAAGTTCCCCTTCCTGCAGATTGGCGGTCCTCTCCAGGGCAAGTTGTCATGGGGTCCAGGATGCAGAATTACCGGTAAGAATAATCCCCCCCCCCCCCCCGATTATGTTGTCTTTTTAAAGCAAAATATCTCAGCAGCCTTGTCACTATTACGTGCAGCCGTCGGATACGTCAGCTGATCTCTGAAGGCATATTGATAAAAATGCAGCTCATAAGACTAGACTAAAAAGGAAGCGTTCAGCCAGAGCAACACATACTCATCAGAGCTGGAGCTATCCGTAAGCATGAGACAGGTTGCATACATAGGAGTGTACACAAGCTATAAAACAATAGGGACTTTTTACAAACATGCTTTATTTTGCATTTCATAAGCAATGGGGGGAGGTCAGTGCAAGGTGTACCTTTTAAGTGCCATGATATAATTATTGAAACATGATTACTGAATATGATTTTCCTTTTTAATCTAACCAGGTTTAGAATAAAACCTAGTAATGTATTTGTTTTTTACCAACTTCTACAGACCTCAATTGATATTTTGACCACAGTTGTGAGGAACACAAAACCACCTCTTTCAGTACTTCTTATCTGTCAAGCTTTTCCTGCAGTTGCTCAGTGTACCCTTCATACTGATGACAATACAACCATGCAGGTAACTCTTTATAAATGTTTGATGCAGCACTTTTTAAACTCTAGTGCTCTTTTGTATATGCTTTTTGTAATAAATATGTATGTATTTTATTTTAAAAATTATATATATGTTCTCTGCGTTGGAGTCCCGTTCTGACGGTCCGTCTGAGGTTTCCGTCAGAACGGGACCCTGAGCAGACACAAACTGACACCGACAGAAACTAGAGGTTTCCGTCTCCATCACCATTGATTTCAACGGTGATGGAGCCGGTGCCCCTGGCTTCCGGCAAAACGACGGGTCCGGTGCACAAGGGGCAAACGGAAACCAATGGTGATGGAAACGGAAACCTCTGGTTTCCCTCTTTGTTAGTTTGTGTCTGCTCGGGGTCCCGTTCTGACGGAAACCTCAGACGGAAAGTCAGAACGGTACCCCAATGCAGATGTGAACAGAGCCTACCCAGTATGAATCTGTACTGTTCTCTGTTCCTAGAATGGCGGCGAGTGTCTTCGCGCCTATGTTTCAGTTGCACTGGAACAAATTGCACAATGGCAGGATGATCATGGACACAGTGGTCTTTGGTATGTAATGCAAGTAGTTAGCCAGCTTCTGGACCCTCGAACGTCCGAATTCACTGCGGCATTTGTGGGACGTCTTGTATCCACCCTTATTTCCAAGGCTGGTCGTGAATTGGGTGAAAATTTGGACCAGATATTAAGAGCAATTCTCAGCAAGATGCAGCAGGCAGAGACTCTCAGTGTCATGCAGGTATTTATACAGAGACATTGGGATCATTGCAAACATTTCATCTACATACCATTAATTGCATCCAGCACAATGCTAAAACAAATATCCACTTACAATTTTTTCCCTCCCTTCCCTAGTCCTTGATCATGGTGTTTGCACACCTTGCAAACTCGCAATTGGAGCCATTGCTTGAATTCCTTTGCAGTCTTCCTGGCCCTACTGGTAAACCAGCTCTAGAGTTTGTAATGTCAGAATGGATGAGTCGACAGCATTTGTTTTATGGGCAGTATGAAGGCAAAGTCAGGTGAGACTTGGTGGATTCGTTAGTGATTATTTAAAACTATTAATGGACTGAATTAATTAAAAAAGAATAAAAATGTGACCATTTTTTATTTTAATAGCGAAGGTACATTTATTTTTTTTATTTTTTTAAATTTAGTTTTTATTTGAATTTAAGCAAAATACAATACACATAACACAAACAACTGTCAAACTGACCCAACAGTGGTCGCAAACGGGAGCAAACAGAAAATAGAAGGCAAAGGACACAACCAAGTAGCCGTAGTCTTGATAGGAGCACCATGTCTGAAAACATCCGAAACAAGGCATATACACACATATATACAATTTAAAAAAAAGAAGCCTCATTGTGATCCAAGCTAGGACAAACAAAACATATAGGAAGGTGGAGAGAAGAGAAAAAAAAAAAGGGGAGGGAGAAAATTCTCCATCCGTATACGACCAGTTAGGATTACATTACGGTATCCGGTTTTAGCATGGACTTGTAGGTATCCGAGGACTGAAACTGGATCCAAGGGGACCAAACTGTGATGGTTTCCTCAGTATTCCGCAGTGATGCAGTGAGCCCCTCCGTCCTCATGATATCGTCCACTATGTAACCACTGCACATTGTTATTTTTGTGCAGTGGTTACATTTAATTTATTGAGCCTTTTTAGTATACACTGGTTTGATGGATATAACTTATTAAGCCATGATAAAGCGTGGTTACATTGCAGGTTTGCTGTGCACTGCAAAGCGTGAAATCCACGGGGAACAAGCACGTACCGCATCACATAATCGCCATACAATTTTCCTCCAGCATAGATTTAATAGTAAGATATGGTGTGTTCTTATTCACTAATTTCATTTATTTACCTCATATTCTGTCACTGAAAACACGTTATAGTCGTAAGGGCCAGTTCACACAGTTTTGTTTTTGTTTTTTGACGCGGTAACTCATTTCAATGGGAGGCGGAGGCGGTTTTTTCCTGTGAACGAAAAAACTGTCTCGCGGGAAAAAGCGACATGCCCTATCTTCGGGCGTTTAAGTCTCTGACCTCCAATTGACATCAATGGGAGACAGAGAAAGCGTATTTCAGGGCTTTTTTTTTCCCCCCGGCACTCAATGGCCAGGGGCGAAAAACGCGGAAAACGGCGTGCAGTCAGATGAAAATTTCTGCCTCCAAAAAACTCCATGTGAACATAGCCTAACATGGCAAGAGGATAAGTATGGGAAACATTATATAATGCTCATTCATCTTCCAAGTACCATCTGACATGTAGATAAACAAGTCATAAAAGTTTATTATCTAGGCTTCTATATTTTGTCACTGAAGTTTTCTAAAGTTACTTTATGTGAACTACATTGCTCCACAGCTCAGTGGCTCTTTGCAAGATTCTTCAGTATGGCATTACTGTGGATGACAAAAGACTTCAAGATATTAAAGTGAAAGGAGATGAAATATTTGACATGCAAGAAGGTATCCGAACTAGATCCAAGACATCCAGAAGTGAGTTCAGGTTCTTATCTTTAAAGGAATTTTTATTTGGACCGAATTCTCCTCCTGTTGATATAGTCCGTAAGCGTGTCTGTACCTGGTAGGACGTGCAGACCCGCGGTTAGGGTTGCATGTGTAGCCGGTTAGTGGAAACTGAATAGACGACAGAGACTAAGTTGAGCTGTCGGCTCCCTGGAGACCGAACAGGATTTTATACAGTCAATGAGGTTTTTATCCACGTAAACGGCTAATCTTGATATTTAATGCTTGCGTATTATACTTTTTTTTTTTTCCTTTTCTTTGCTTCAATCAGTAGTACATGTAAGTTCATTAAAGTTTGTAATATCTTATTTGGGGAAAGTGGCATTTCCTTTTGCATTCTAGTCTTTTGTCTCCTCTGTCAGTGAAGTTTGTCTGCAGTAACAGTGAAGGTGGCCATACACATTAGGCTAAAATTTGATCAAAATGGACGGTTTCAACCAAAAGGATTGTGAACAAATGGCCGTTTTAGCTAACCGATGGCAAACCGTCGTCATCTGGAAAGAAGTTGGTTATGTTTAGAATTTCCGCCCGATCGTGGTAGTACTGACAGTATATGGTGCAGCCGGCCGTTACAAGAACATTCCACACTGAAAGATAGTTCATCCTTCGCCTGGTGTCATTGACCATTGCTTCACCAACCTACTTCTATCTGTCTGTGGCCACCTTAAGGCCCCATGCCCACTTCAGTTTTTTCCTTCAGGGTGTTATCCGTTTTTGTCACTGATAGCACCCTGAACCCATTCATTTCAATGGGGCCATGCACACTACGGTTTTTTTGACGGTCCGTTGCTCCGTTCCGATCCAAAGTAGAGCATGTCCTACTTTGGTCCAGGATTCCGTGACCGTGAGGCCCATGCAAGTCAATGGGGCTGTCAAAAAAAACTGAAGGCACACGGAAGGCATCCGTGTGCCGTCCGTGTGTGATAAAGCCGTTGCCTAGCAACCGCCGGGCAGGCAGAAAAACATTAGAAAAATATTACACTAATCGGCAGCCACTTGTCTCTATCAATAACTGTGATTGGCTGCAGAGGCCGCTGCTGCCTGTGATTGGCTGCAGAGGCCGCTGCTGCCTGTGATTGGCTGCAGAGGCCGCTGCTGCCCGTGATTGGCTGCAGGGGCCGTCACGTGGGATGAAGCGTCATCCCTGGAGGACGGCCTTCTGACGTCATCCAGACGTGAGTGACCGCCACTACAGCCTGTGATTGGCTGCAGCGGCGACATGGATTGAACGTCATCGCTGGAGGCCGGACAGGAGGAATGTAAGTATGAACTTATTTTTTTTTTATTACATTAAAATTGTATTTTCCGCGCGCCGAGCATGGTACTGTCAAGGTTGCTGAAAGAGAGGCGTGGCTTGCCGTGGACCGGAGCGGACACATCTCTGCTGAGCTCCTGACTCCGCCGAGTGCAGACCGGGGATTCCGCTCCACTGCTCACTACCAGCAACTCTCCGGTAGGAACATCTTTCCCCCGCACGGCCACGCTCATTTTGCGACCTTCCCGGCCACACTAAACCGCCGAACATCTAGCGGCGCGAGTGAAGCCGCGGCCTCGATTACTGTAAGCGCGGCGGCCGCGCATCAGAGGCCCTAACCCGGCACGCTCACCGGAGCTCACATTGGACTGCCCGTCGGCCCTCCGCCCTCGTCCTGGTGTGGGGGCACAGAGGACTGCCCTGCCACCTTTGTTCAGGCCGTGCCCTGGCTCTGAACTTGCGGCCTACCGCGGGAGGAGAAGCCACGGCCTCGATTTTGGGCCTCCCCACTCGCGGACGAGACCTTCCCAGTCCCCAGATACCGGACACCTCACTGGAGGCCTCACAGGGGGAATCCTGTGCACCTGTGGCTGACCTGGCACGTTAATCTGGAGGTGAGAGGGAATGGGGGCCAGAATCAACCCAAACACCACTATACCAGCCTGCCAACACCCTGCACCTGGCTGGGGAGGCCAGCGGCTGTAGCCAGCGTACCCACACAGACCGGGTCCTTGACTCCCAACCCTGGGCCAGACTGGGAAACACAAGGGGCCTCCTACGCACCTGCACCCTACTCCACCTATATTGTACCGGATCATCCCTGCAGTTCCCCAGCACATTGCCATCTTGAACCATAGTGCTATTGTCACCATACTATATAGACAAGCCTGGCTCTAATTCCTGAGGAAGACCTCTTGCCCGCAGATTTGCACCTCTTGGGTGGGGGACAAACCTCCGTATCTATGTTGCATTAACTTGGCCACTCTTCTCGGATCGACATCCAAAAGCTTTATCATCAGCAATGAAATCTCCATAACCTTACACATGGTCTAACTACCTGATTCTACTTTCCCGCAGACCTAGCTGCTTGTATGATGGTCAAGATTGGGCAACAAAAAGCAAGAGACGTCTCTGTACAGTCTAAAGCCACTAGCCTGGATAACTTCGTTAAAAAGCCACCACCCTCAAACGTCAGGGATCACCTCTCCACTAACACTAGACACGAGAAAGACATGGCTGCTAAGGCCCAGGTTGCGCCCGTAGTAGATGCTGACAGTGACCTGGATGATACCGCACCTACCAGGGACTTGCCCGTCTCAAGATCCTTTATTAGCAGGGTTCTGAACAAGGCATTAGAACCGGTCGTCAAAGAGCTAGGTGACATCAAACAAGAAGTCCGCCAGATTGGCAACAGAGTTGAGCAACCTGGAGTCTACTCAAGCCCACCTCATCCATCACGCTGAAGCTTCCACGTCTCTTTTCTCGCCTGTCAGACCCACCTGAACTCGGTCATGGACTGTCTGGAAGACCAAGATAACAGAGGGCGCCGTAATAACTTGCGCTTGAAGGGTGTATCTGAATCAATCCCGGACGAATCCTTGTATACCTCGATCAAGCAAATTTTCGTTCAAATACTTGGCGAGAACTACCGGGACGAAATCAGCATGGAAAGGGTTCACAGGGCTCTGCGAGCCAAACCTAAGCCCCAAGAACCTCCACGCTACGTTATTTGCCGCCTATTTAGCTCAAAGGCCCGAGATGACATCTTGAAGCATTCGAGACTTTGTGATTCCCTCGTGTGGGAGGGTTTCTGTCTACCAAGATCTGTCAAGAGCCACGTTATCCAAACGCCAAATTATGAAACCCTTCACGGAGTCCCTCCGGCGCAACAAT
This sequence comes from Rhinoderma darwinii, assembly GCF_050947455.1. NCBI lineage: Eukaryota > Metazoa > Chordata > Amphibia > Anura > Rhinodermatidae > Rhinoderma > Rhinoderma darwinii. The sequence continues at coordinate 297,360,416 of NC_134688.1, read as the reverse complement.
ATTGCATACAGATGGCTTTTCCCCTTCGGCATCTCCTTCATGATTGAAGGTAAAAGATTCATGGTTCGTAAACATGCGGACCTGGAGGTCGCACTGGTGGCCTTGAGAATTCCTGACCTGGAAGTTCCGGACTGGGCTGAGGTCCAAAACCTGTCCGATCTGCCGCCACTACCTCCTCACACGCCCTGGGAAACCGCCAATCCACACAAGATGACCAGGAATCGTAAAAGATCTGGAAAATCGGCGCCTGGCTGAGTCTCCATGGACACTACTTGAACCCCTGGATCTCAGGGGGCACCAGAGGCTCCACATATCCTTTTTTATATTAAGGCTCTTGTTTCCTTATATACGCAGTTATGCACCACCACTTTTTTGTAACCTCGTTATATGCATTCTGCGGGTTCACGCCCTCTCCAGACTGCTTTATAATGTTAGACCACTACATACTTAGCTTTAATGTTATTTTGAATGTTATCATTGCATAGCACTATCTCAAACCTACCATTTTGGTTTGTCGATCTGAAATGTACTGTTATTATGGTACATACTTTGCCTATCACCAGGCTTTTGTTTTGTTTTGTTATATCATTTTGTTTTGGGATACCAGTTTTAACCCTGTATCTCCCAATTTTCGAGATGTTTTCTGTACCCACTGAGATACTGAAATTTCCATATAAGAATGTGATGCCTCTATTTGCTGTCCTCCAACTGTTTCTTTCTCACCACTATGTCACTTGGTCACCGGGTGGCGCTATTTCTCTGTCTCCACCACTTATGCTTATCAATGACTAGTTCAGATATTTGTGTAACCTCCCTCAACACCAAAGGCCTGAATGACCCCAGGAAAAGGAGTCAAATTTTAGCGCTCCTGAAAAAGGAGAGGGAGAGGGTCATTCTTTTGCAGGAAACCCACTTTAAACCCCAAAAGCTACCCACTCTCTCACACTACCATTACACAACATGGTTTCATAGCACTCATCCTTCCTCCTCCTCCAAAGGGGTTAGCATAGCCTTTAAAAAGAATGTACCCTACATCCACTCAGTGTCTAAATCTGACCCAGAAGGTAGATTCCTTTTCATTAAGGGAACTCTTGCTGGCTCGCCCATCTCTTTTGCTAATTTATATGCTCCTAATCAGGGACAGCCTCAATGGTTAATTAAAACATTAAAGTTATTTAAAGAATTTGCAGAGGGGCTTTTGGTGGTGGGGGGAGACTTTAATGTTTCACTAGATCCTCTGCTAGATACGTCCTCCGCCAGGCCACCCATTGCGCATTCCTCCCTCAGAAGAATTAGAAGCTGCCTCCAACACCTGAACCTGATAGATGTCTGGCGACTTCATTTCCCCACTACTAAAGTTTACTCCTTTTACTCCCATGCCCATGGGACCCACCATAGGATCGATTTATCTCTTTATTTCTAGTAGACATCTGCCTATGGCGACTGCCCCTCGCATAGGCTCGATAAGCCTATCTGACCACGCCCCCATTTCTCTTAACCTCAACATGGAAAACCTGCCCCCCAGGGCGTGGACTTGGTCCCTGAATGAAACCCTTTTGGATGATCCCCGCAATGTAACCTCCCTGTCTGTCCATCTTGTCGACTTCTTTCAGAGAAACGAAACTCCTGATATCTCAACGCCAATTGTGTGGGAAACGCACAAAGCCTTCATCAGAGGGGAGCTCATTGCCCTTGGTGCTTATTGCAAAAAACAAAGGGAGAAGGAGCTCAACTCCATACTCTCGCAGATTTCTGCTCTTGAGAGAGTGGGTAAACGCTCATAAGCGCTTGAGAAACAGGGGAATTTGAGTGACTTACGGAAGAAGTTGAAAGATTTACTTAATATTAAGTCAGCTAAAATTTATCAGCGTAGCGCTTTCAAATTTTATGCACACGGGGATAGAGGCTCCAAAGTCATGACCAAACTTCTTAAAAAAACGTACAGAACAATCCTTTATCAAGGAGATCAAGACCCCCTCAGGTTCTCTATCTTCTGATATTGGAGATATAACAAGGGAGTTCTTGCAATACTATACATCCCTATACAACTTGCCCGAACCTGCGGACTCACACACTCTCACCGAACAATTTCTCCAGCATATAAAACTCCCCTCCCTCACGGACGTAGATAGAGTCGCTCTCACTCAGCCCTTTACATTAGACGAGCTGTCCAAAGTTCTCTCATCCATACCCAATGGTAAAAGTCCTGGACCTGATGGCTTCCCCATTAGCTACTATAAAAAATGTAAACCGGTATTGTTACCCAAATTTCTTACTGTTTGCAATAGTCTTCTGGAGGCTTTGGAAGCACATATTACCCTGTTGCATAAAGAGGGTAAAGATAGTGCAGAATGTGGAAGCTATCGGCCCATCTCCCTCCTTAACACGGATCTCAAATGGTGGGCAAAACTTCTGGCCAACAGACTCAATCCTCTCCTCTCCCGCTTGATCAACCCCGAACAAGTGGGGTTTGTGCCCGAGAGAGAAGGCAAGCATAACACCACCAGACTCCTTAATATAATTCATCATGCCACACAGAAGGGGGTTCCTTTAGTCTTACTAGGGACCGATGCCGAGAAGGCTTTTGATAGGGTCAGGTGGTCCTTTATGCTTGCCGCTCTACATAAATTTGGTTTTCCTGACAAGTTCATATCTGCAGTTTTCTCTCTATACACTACACCCAAGGCTAATTTACGCTTGAACGGCACAATCTCACCCGCCTTTAGCATAAATAACGGAACGAGACAGGGCTGCCCCCTCTCCCCGGCCTTATTCATCCTCACCTTAGAAACACTCATTACAAAACTCATACAGACTACTGATATCTCAGGCATACAACTGGGGAACCACAACCACAAGACAGCTGCTTTTGCAGATGACCTCCTGCTGCTGGTCACTAACCCTAAGCAAGCATTCCCCTTAATACTGCAAGCTTTTAACTCCTTCGGTTACGTGTCAAACTTCAAAATTAACTATTCCAAGTCAGAAGTCCTTAATGTTTCTGTGCCGCTGGCGGATATATGCGACATACAACAATTGGCCCCGTTCCAATGGCCGCAACATAGCATCAAATATCTGGGCGTTAAGCTCACTAAAAAACCCTCCCAACTCTATGCTGCCAATTTCGTCCCCTTACTAAACAAGATTAAAACCCAGTTACATTCCCTGCGGATCCCCTTCCTATCCTGGGTGGGCAGGAAAAACTACCTGAAGACTTACATCCTCCCTCAAATCCTATACGTGCTTCAAACCATGCCCATTTACCTACCTAATGCTTTCTTTAACTCCATCAAATCTCTATTCTCCAAATTTCTCTGGAACTCTAAAAGGCCACGACTAGCACATAGACACCTGATTCTCAAACCCAGCTCCAAGGGTATGGGCCTTCCGGACATTCTAACCTATTATAAAGCCATACACCTTGGTAGGTGGGTTTCCTTGAACAGGACCAGGGACATGTCCCCAACCCTAGCTGCGGAAAGAGCTCTGCTTTCTCCAGATTTACAAGCTCGACTCTGGTGCCCTTTTTTGAAAACGGGACTTACAAACTCCATAAGCCCTACAATTAAAGGCACCATTTTAGTATCTCAGACATTTTTCGGCGACTGCACCCCGAGGAAAAAAACACTACCGCTTACACCTCTCCACCTACTCCCGATACTCACTAATTGCACAGCTGACCCTGATTCCTTCTGGTCCTTTTTTAAAATATAATACTGTAGTCGATACTTTTGGAGAGGGGCAAGTCCCCACCTTACAATCCCTTTTGCCTGCAGATACGCACTCGCCCATCCCCTTCTTACACTCCTTAGGATTCAAAGAAACAAGCAACCTCTTCCTGAAGATGTTTCCGGATTTCTCAGAACCCTTCTGGTTGGAGACATATTTGCTACTACCTGATCTTCCTAAGGGCCTAGTCTCTAAAATATACTCTGGCCTGGTTTTAGATGGCTCTCCTGCCAAACCCAGTTTTCTTCTGGCCTGGGAGAAGGAACTGGAAGTTACCTTCAGTAGGGATGATACGTCTTTTATTCTAAAGCACGTATTTGGCTTCTCTATATGCGTTAAAATTCAGGAGAACTCCTTTAAAACCACAACCAGGTGGTACAGAACTCCAGATTTTTTGTACAAAATCAATCTGATTCCAACCAACCAGTGTTGGAGGTGCAATGCTGGCGTGGGTAGCATATCGCATATGTGGTGTGACTGCCCCTTGATCAAGCCCTTTTGGGATAAGGTGTCTGACACAATTCAGAAAGTTACGAAGCAAACGCTCCCCCTTGGGGCTCCTCTAGTTCTCCTATGGGCTCCATCTCAAAATTTCCGCCCGAAGCGTAATGATCTGATAACTCAAATGATTACAGTGGCTAAACTACTGATTCCACTCCATTGGAAATCGTCCGCACCCCCGACTTTCCGTGAGTGGTTAGATAAGATGGACTCTATTGGCAGGATGGAGGAGCTCTTGAGCTGGGAACTCAGAAAGCATGAAGACTATCTGATGGTGTGGTCTCCGTGGCTGACTTTTCGGGCCTCTCATCCCCTCCCAAACTGAGCTTCCCCCTACCCCTTAGGATCTATGGGGGGTGACTAGTGTAGTTCCTCTTAGGATTGTACAGACCTCCTCAACATGGGGAGACCCTAACACTACTCCTTCCCTCTCAAACCTTGCATGACATCGGTTTTCTCTCTGTATTACTCTCTCTGTATATCTATCTTATCTCATTTTTTCTCACGTTCTGACACGGGTACCCAGTTTACTGTTACTAACGTTTCTACTTTATTGTTTATTGTTTCTCATCCTGCATGGTCATTATTGAACAGAACTTCGGCCTGCGTGCCGTGAGATTTATCTGCGGTTTCCCGTGATCTATGTACGGATGCTTTTCTTTTCTGTTGTTTATCTTGTATATTTTCAATAAAACAAAGATTTGATAAAAAAAAAAAAAAAAAGGTTGCTGAAACAGTTACCGCCGATCAGTGCAGCCCATTAACTCTTTCAGCACCCTGGACAGTACCATGCTCGGCGCACGGAAACACGGAGTGCACGCGGAAATCACACGGCCGCTATAACTGGTTCACGGACCCGTCAAAAGCGGCCGTGAAAACGGTGATGTAAGTGTGCACGAGGCCTAAGTGAAAACACAGGAGTGGGGATCTTGTTAGTCTCTGCCTCAGCCTTTGTGGGAGTCATTTAGTTAGTCAGAAGGAAAGGCAGCTGATTTGGTCAGAGCACAGAGAAAAGCTTTGAGATCACTCAATACAGCTGTAAAGAGAAAATTAACATTTACAGAAATTAAGAGGGGAAAAAAATGCAATTACGCAGCAATCCTGGCTACTTCACATCTAATGTACATCTATAACTTGTCATATATTTGTGAATTTGGGTGGCCGTTTCTCTGAACGACTTGTCGTTCATGGTTGGCCTATGAAGTTTGTTGTTTTGAATGACATCGCTATAAGTTAAATTGCCGATTTGTCGTTTTATCTCTGTTTTGACCTGTGGCCTGGTCTGGGCTTCTGTTGATAGGATGCAGATCTGTTTGCCATGAATGACTTTCTGGGGGCTGCACCCCACAATGACCCAAAAAATCCATGATGGCAGATAAACTCCCACATATATCTTCCTTTGGCCTAAATTGATCTTTTCGGCAGTACAAAATCCTCTAGTGTATGGCCAGCTTAAGGAGTGATTGTGATTTCTCTTTTTTTGTATTTACTATTTAAACTAAGCTAAGAACAAAATGTCTTATGTTTTCCCATACTTACCATCACTTTTATTTTCCTTTGTCCAAAAGAACTACTTATAGTGAAAAAGTGACTGGTTTTTGTATCATTAAGATATGTCAGAAGATGGCTTTGATAGGGGTCTGTGAGATTAGAGCAGCATGCACATAACCGCTCACCTTACTTATTACTTTTCACCTTGAAACACGTCATTTATTTTTTTTTCTGATGTAATACATTCGCAAGAAAATTTATTTTATACTTGATAATCGCATTTTATGTTTTGTTTTTTAGGGATCGCTATTTTTAAATGTTTATTTTAATTTTATAATGTATTCGCCTACTTCTGTATGTTAATACATTAAACCCAGAGACCCATTCGAAAGGGGGTGCTCTTTTTTAATGTGTTGCAATCGCTCGTGACAGCCGTGATCATAGGGTAAAACGACCGGGATCGGAGGCTGTGATTAGTTAGCCGACCACCCGCTCTAGGACCGCACAGGACTCTCATGCAGGGCTTATTCTACAGCACTGTAAAAGCATTGTTTTCCTGAGGGGAGAGCTCCCTCATCCCCTTCACCATTGACTGACAATGTATCTGCTTTTATACATGGCAGCCGTCAGTCAATGGTGGGGTGGGGGGGGGGGGGGAGTTCACCTCTTATGAATACAGCAGATTTATTACAAGTGCTGTATTCTGTTCAGTGCTATTAACCAAATGGCATATTTTTTTAATTATTTTTTTTGTGCCGTTTGGTCTATTAGTACAGCAGACCTGTCCCTGTATTATCCAGCTCTTAAATAGGGCAATATATTATGGTGACAGATCCCCTTAATGATCCAATACCAATTTATTACCCATTGTCCTTGTTCAGCCTTACAATACTATCCACTGTAAAATAGTACTTTATTCAGTTAATAATTATTGCATTTTTTGCATCTTTGTTGGAATGATGAAAATTTTACTTTTCTTTAAGATCCTCAACGTTTTACAACCATTCCTTTATTGGTTAAGATTTACAAACTGATAATTAATGAATTATCAAGTGTAATTGAAGCTAATGCGACCAGAAATGCAGAAGAGGAATGGGCTCAAGGTAATGGTAAGTATAAGCATTTGACCTCTCCTATAAAAAGATCCGATAAAAATTTGTACCACCAAGTCAATAGGAACTGTATACATCTATAGAATGATAGGACAACTATAGCTTCTTGTGTAAGAAGTGTTCTATGCTAAAGAAATGGAGCACTGACCCATTCTGTAGTTTAGGCTGGTGTTTTATTACGAACGTTGAGAAATAATTGGGAGATACAATATAATTTGGTGGAAAACCTCTTTTTAAAATGGCATGATCCTCCCCGTTGTAATCCTGTGTACTGATGACAGAAATAGAGAAATGTCGTTTGTAGAAATGTAGAATTCATTTTTAATACTACCTAGTAGTGGATAGAACATTTTAATCTGATTTGTGTGGCTGGTTCATCATTCGAGTGGGATTGAGCCTTCAGTACTTGGCACAGCCGCATGTATAAACATACAGCTGTAACTGGGAAAACTAATTTTTTTAAAGTGTAGCTAAATGTTCGAATAAACTTCTGACATGTCATAGTGACATGTCAGAAGTTTGTATTGGTGGGGGTCCGAGCACGGAGACCCCCACCAATCGCTAGAACGAAGCAGCTGAAGAGTTTGTGTGAGTGCTCAGCTGCATCGTTTCTGTTCGGCTTTTTCCGGAAATGTATCGGTGTACGGGCTCATACGCTTTTTATTGAGTCCGTACACCGATGCATTCATTTCCGGAAATAGCCGAACCGACACAAAGCAGCTGAGCGCTCACACCGACTATTCAGCTGCTTCGTTCTAGCGATTGGTGGGGGGCTCAGTGCTCGGACCCCCACCAATACAAACTTCTGACATGTCACTGACATGTCAGAAGTTTGTAGAACGTTTAGCTACACTTAAAGAGTTACTGTACTTTCAAAGAACTTTAAAGGGGCGGTTCACATATGTCAGTTGCCCCTGTCAGTTTCCCTCCGGTGTGTTGCAGAACACAGAGGGAAACTGTTGCTAGCTTTCTGGCACATGGGACATGCGCTGTGCTGCCATACGGTGCCGGATCAAAAAATTTCACCTGCAGCATTTTTGTGTCCGGCACCGTATCCTATTTAATCTATTGTTCCCAAGTTCAACGCTGGGTGCTGCTGCATCCGCCTTCCTACAGCACCTGGCGTGGGAATCCCCGACCAGAGCATTCTCTACGCCCTAGCCTGGGGAGCAGGAGCGGAACTTAGTGCCACCCATGACCCCCTGTAGATCGCTCCACGCTCCCCCCTTTATACAGCTCTGCCCCTGTAGATTGCCGATGCTGGGGCTGGAGATTCCATCCAGGGAGGGGCCCTTGATTCCACAGTCCATATATGGACAGTGACGTCAGGGGCTACTCCTGGAGCGGAATCGCCTGCCAGCGGAGCGTTGGCAACACTCTGGCCGGAGATTCAGTTTCTAGAGGTAACCGCTGACGTCAGTCCATATATGGACTGTGGTATTAGGGTCTCCTCCCTGGAGGGAATCCCCGGCCACAGTATCGGCAATGCTCTGGCAGAGGATTCCGCTGCTAGAGGGAGCTTCAGTGGCGCCATCTATAAGGGGGCGCTGTGTGGTGCCATCTCCAGAGGGGGGCGCTGTGTGGCGCCATCGTCAGGGCACTGCGGCATTCTCTACAGTAGGGTTGTCAGGATACCAGAAGTTGGACTTCGATGCTCTATACCAAAACGATACTTTGCCAACAATAATAATAATAAAAAAGGTCTTCCATTTTCTGATGAGGCACGTGGTGTGATGAATTTTGAACCTCCATGTGCCTCACTTTAATACGAATTAACCCTATAATGTTTCTCAGTCATAATGGACAACATTGGGTTAATGTGTGAGGTGTGGGTTAATCAGTATTAATGTGAGGCACATGGAGGTTCAAAATTCATAATACCTCGTGCCTCACATTAATAAGTGAAAGAAAGCAGTTTTTATTTTTTAACAGCGTTAACATCATAAATGACGCTATAAATTTGTTGTTAGTCGCGACGATACCAAATATGTGTATTTTATGTAGTGAGACTTTTATTTTAATGTTTATTGCAAAAAGTGTTTTGTTTTTTATTTTTTGAGCTTTAATGTACTGAAATATATCTATACACTGATGGTACACAGGCAGTTGTTAGGACATACATAAGTATTCCCAACAGGAAATATGGTCAGACAGCCCTGGGGTCCTTCAATGGACCCTGGGCTGTCTGCCCATATATGGTATGTCCCTAGATCCAAAGGGCATTCCCCCTTCTCATTTTCTCATGGAATGCTGTGGTCAGCTTTGATCGCAGCATTCAAGGGAATAACAGCGGAGGTCAGAGTTTTCTCTGTTCTCCACCGTTAGAGCGGGACTACGGCTGTGTAATACAGCCATTGACCTCCTGACAACAAGTGTGCGTGCGGTTAGCATGAGGTGATCCGACCAGCGTTGCACTAATGAGTGCCGGCGCTCATTAGTGCAGCGCTGGTCGCATCACATCATGCTAACTGCACACGCACACTTGTCAGGAGTGGGGCAATGACTATCACACAGCCACAGCCCGACTCTGACTACATTTATGTATTACAGTACTAAGCTGTGCGGCCCCACAGCTTCGTTTCGAAATACATGAATTAACGGTATTGAACAGTTTGAGGGTGCACGGCATCGAAATAGTATCGACATTTCGTTGCATCGTACAACCCTAATTTACAGTGGGGTGTGTGGCACGATCTACAGTGGAACGGATGCAAAACGGCCGATTGTTGTGGGAATAAAAACAGCAATCCCAGTGAGATGTGGGGTGGGATTGGGTAGCTGTTAAGGCGCCAAAAACTAGCTACTGCCTAAAGTTAGGGCTAGTGTTTGGCATCTTTGCAGGCTCACAAGGCTGCTTCGAAGATCTGAGGTGAGGTCAGTGGACAGCAGCTGCCCTCTTGGTGCCGCCCTTGGCGCTGCACTGAATATGACACACGTGACAGTACAATGTGTGTGTTAGACTTCAGTGTAGCGCCAAGGCCGGAGCAGAGAAGGAGAGCCTTGACATGATACACAACATGTATCCAATCTGTGCCAATTTTATCAGTGGTGCATAGTTGTGATATTTTTAAACCCTAGACTACCTTTTTGGTGGACCACTGTGGTAAAAACTGATGTTAAAAATGGATGGTAAAAACTGATGACCACTAACGACAACTGATGGTTCTGTAGTAAAAATGATAAAAATTAAAAAAAAAGCCTGATCGCAACTGATAAATTTTTGCTTCAGTTGTAATTACTTAAAAGACAAAAAAAAACTAATGGTGATGTATGATATATGTGAACGCACCCTAAGCAGTATACACACCCCTGTCACGCTATGTAAAGAGACTTCACCAATGTTAAAGATGTACATAGGTGTCCCATGTTAAAAAAAATAAACGTATTCAGCGCGGTACACTTTTTTTTTTTTTTTCAGAATCTGACAGATGGAATAGTGTATCCTTAATCCCAACCAATACACTTTTTGCCTCCGTCCGGCTAATGGAGCCATATGGATACATTTAGTGTGTAAGCTGGGAGTTTCCCCAACGTACAAGCTAAACATAGGGCAAAAAAGTGATGTGGTCCTTGCTCTGCTAGTATGCTGCAGGTGTCATACCCTCGCTTCTCACACCGTCTGTGTTTCACAATGTGACCACAAGCTAACAAGAAACCTCTATGTACATCTATAACATTGGTGAGGTCTCTAAGCAGTATACACACCCCTGTCACTTTGTGTAAAGAGTAACCGTACTTTCAAATACCTACCAGAAGTCTTGATAAGTGGGGCTGAGACTCCCACCATCGCTGAAACAAAGGTCCAGAACTGCTCAGTTGAGCACCCTGCATCTTCGGCTGAAACGGGCACTCCTTGTAAGGCTATGTTCACACTGAGTATTTTGACGCGGAAACCGCCCCGAAAAACTCGTCAAACGGCCCTAAAATGCCTCCCATTGATTTCAATGGGAGGCGGAGGCGTCTTTCTCCCGCGAGTGGTAAAACCGTCTCGCGGGAGAAAGACGGGACATGCCCTACCTTCGGGCGTTTATGCCTCTGACCTCTCATTGACTTCAATGGGAGGCAGAGAAAGCTTATTTCGCTTTGTTTTATACACGCGGCGCTCAATCGGCGTGCAGGGAGAGGAAAATCTGCCTCAAACTTCCAAACGGAATTTTGAGGCAGAAATTCCGCCTGCAAAAAACTCTGTGTGAACATAGCCTTAGGTTGAAGACGTGCCATAGATGTTCTATTTGAGCCACTTTCAGTCTAACTAGGAGCGCTGGTCACAGCCAAAGGTGCAGAGGGCGTTCAGCTAAGAGTTTCTGCGCCTTTTTCTCAGTCTGTTTGTCTATGTCACTATGACATATAAAGTTTTTTTAAAGTACAGTTACTCTGGGAGTTGTCCCATAACAACCGTTGTTGTTATTTTTATTTTTATTTTTTTTACTTTTATAACTTTGCAATCATTAAAATTATATTCGGAATAAGGCGCCTCCAAATCCTAGTTCTTGGGCGGAGAGCGGGATGAGCATGCACAGTCCCTTTTTGTCGCAACGAATTTGGGCTTTGGAAACAGCCCAATGCGCTTATTTGCGACAGACCCATTCGTCTCTGGTCATGGCACAACGCAATTAAACCTCCTACTTATCAGCCCAATTACTTATCGCTAGCACTATTCTATAACGTTCCTCCCTCCTATAACCTTATTTCCTCTCATTTTGTTTTTTCAGTATATATTATTTGTACTTTTTATTAACAGATGATACCAATGATATGTGGGAAGATGAGGATGATGAAGATGAGGGTTTGGCTGGACAACTTTTGTCTGACATAATTTCTAGCAATAAATATGGTAAAATATTTCTCTATAATGGTTTACTTATGATTAAAGAGGTTGTGTATCAATATGTGATTTCTTGTGGGTTTTACATATGGGACCCCCTCAGATCACAAGGAATGGGCCAATGCACTCGATTAAAAGATTATATAAAAGAACCCTTGCCATGAGTGTATAGTGATAGTGACTTTTTTTTTTTTCACGGAATCTGCGACGGAGGCTCCTAATGAAGCCTCCATCCAACGCTGATGTGAGCACAGCCTTAAAGCGACCCTCCAGTCCATACAAATAAAAATTAACGATCATATAATGATATTTTTATTTTTTTTAAACATTTTTTATTGACAAAATAGAAAATACACAGTAGGATATTGAACCATCATCAGAGATGTTACAGAATAGGAATGTACAAAATGTATCAGGAACAGTAGCTAAAACAAAATTCCATAGCAGTAAACATCCGCAAGTTTACAAAAATAAACCATTATACATTCCAAGAATACATACATGTGTATATAAAGAAGAGTAAGGACATGCTGAGGTTTATTACATGTAATGATTTTTAACTTCCCTATTGTCCATCCTTTCGGTTCTTCTCTCTGTTGCCTCGTTCTTGGTCCCTGTTGTCTTCCATCCAAGATGGCTGCCGCTGTCTCAGACTTGCATAGGGGGCGTAGTCTGCAAGTCTGAGACAGCGTCCTCCCTTCACTGCCCTCTAGCAGTGTCCGTAGCAATGGACCAGCGCTGATGTCACCAAATGGACAATAAAAAGTGTCATTAGACCAATAGTCTCCAGGAAGAGTTGAATCACTGCCCCGCCCCAGAGACCAGGAAGGGGCAGAGGAAGATACATAATGAGCCTTATCTGTATATATACGGTTTCTATCCCACCTTTTCTAGGCCTCCAGAAGTACAATAGAGCGGTCATTAAATCTCTCGCCCTCTTAATAATTTAGATGACTCTGCTGACCCAACCGCTATCTATATAGCAAACCTGAAAAGTGAGCTACAGTAACATATAATAGGAAGGTCATAATAAAAATCTTATTTATAGAAGTCATTTCCTGATGTTACATTCCTTCTAATTATTACATATACATTCTAATATCCTTTGATGTGCTTAATTATTTTAATGTTTTATTTACAATTGCTCGGCAGACGAAGATTACTATGAAGATGATGAGGAGGATGATCCTGATGTCCTGAAGGACCCTCTCTACCAGATTGATCTACAAGTAAGTGTTATGCAGTTAAATATATTAATCATAGTCTCAATCTTTTTATTTTTTAAGGGGCTAATCCATCCTTGTCTTGTCTCTTACTTTCTAGACATACCTGACAGAATTTCTACAGCAGTTCGCCCAGCAACCATGTTTCTCCGCATTTTCTAATCATTTAAATGACAATGAGCGTCGAAGCCTTCAGTCCATTGGTATATGAGCGTTAAGCATCAATAAGACCAGAAACTACACAAGTTCTTACAGGCAGGACCCACTTGCTGGTTGTATTAACGAAGAGACTGACCCCTCTGTTTCGAGGAGCCACTGTGGAAACTTGTAGGTCTATTATTCTTTTGACCTGATTTGGACAGACTCCCACTTTATTGCTATTAACTTTTAACCGATAATAGGATTATTGTGGCAAATAGTAACTGGTAAGAAGGGACGGCAGTGAGTAGCTGTATTCTCAATGCCCTCATGAGTTTTACAGTGTAATATTTGACTGATGTCACTGGTAACCAGCAACACCGCTCACAACGTTTAGCACTTTGGTTCTAGTATGTCTCCTCTTGGCTCCTGTGGTTAATCCATGTTTTTTTTCTACCATAGTAATTATATTTACAAAGTACATGGTGCCTAGTACTATAATGCATAGTGTTAATAATGTAAAAAGGCGCAGTGCTGTTAAGTGGCAAGTCAACTTGTACACTACTTTGTGTGTCCGTCACCTGCTGTCAGGCTGGAAGGAGCAAACAGCGGTAACCAGTTGACCTTGCAGTTTTATATTGCTGCTCTAGAATAATGTACCGTCACTAAGAAAATCTGGTCATGGCATGAACATATTTAAATCCAGGAATTAGTTGGATCAAAGTTTTCTCCTTGGCAAAAATAAAACCTTCAAATATTAATATTTGGAAAAGGGGATCCGTATTTCTGAAGACTTTTAAACCAGTCTGAGGAGTGAAATATCAGTTATGCCAATCAGGCCAATTTCAGGGCTTGCATAATATGAATTGAGAACATTTAGGAAGCTACTGGAGCCATTCATTAATCATGTGATATATGCATATCCATTTACGGACTTTACAATGAATTTGAAGACATTTGATGTGTTTTCGCGAAGACCCTTAAGAAAAATAAAAATATATGAATAATTTATATCATTTAAGGTCTCAGGCATTTTGTTACTGATTGCTAAGGAATATCCTGTATGTATTGTTTGCTGAGCAAAACTTATATTGGGAACAATGTTACATAGGCTGTGGAAATGGATGGCATATTCTAGATAAACTACTACTTAATCATTGCATCTTTTTGTATTTCACTAGCTTTGTTTAATTAAGAAATATGGTTTTCACTTCTTATTCTTTAAATGGTACCGGTCACCAGGATGGGCCTTTTTACATTAGAGGATCATACTGATGCCTTAAGAACACTGAATGAGAGGTCTTAATTGAACCTCTTAATATCCTTTAACTTGCTGGTCAATGGGTCGAAGAAAAAAAATTCCGCACATACATAGACATTTTTGTGAACTCTCCGCCATTTTGCAGAGACAAGAGGGGGTCACATGACCTGTGTCTGTATAGTCTTGAATACTTTAAAACAAATGACAGGTTTCTTTAAAGTTCAGTTTGTCATGTTCATATAGGAACATGCCAAAGAAGGGCCTATACAGGGCAAAAAGTGTAAATGTGAAAGACCTGGCATTCCTGTTTTCTCTTTCTGCCATTTACTGCAATAAATTATGATTTTTTTTTTTATAGGATTACTTTAAAAGCTAACATAGACATTGTTTCTTTTGCAGAATGTGTAAATGCAATGTTTTATGCTGTGCCTGTTCAAAAAGTTTTTTTTACGTATTTGATTATTTTGAATTATTCATCTGAAAATGATATGGTTGTTTCTGAGGCTTGTGTGTAAAATCATGGAAATCTGCTCTATATCCAGAAAACTGGACTCCCGTAAATCCTTTCCAACAAAATTAGCATCTTATTCAAGACCGTCTTTCAAATGTTTTAAGAAATGTAACTAAAATTTCACGTCAAATGTCATGTTTTCTCTTCATTATATGTATAAAAAAAATAAATCTACTGTGGAGGCATCCAGGTTGCTTGGTGTCTCCTGCTGGCAGTGGAGCCTGTTGCTGTAGGAGCCCTCCAGACATATTCGGGTACTGCCTGAAGAGCTGTGAAAGATTAATCCGAGTCATTTTTATAATTGGAAACTCCTTTTTACCAGTGTTTCCCTTCAAGTTCATTTTAAAAGGAATCGGTCACTGTTTTTTTAAAACATGTCTCTAAAGGTATTAAGCTTCAGCTGTTTTTTTTGAGGGGGTTTTTTGTGATGTTTTAAGAAAATGCTGTGGACATTATTTTTGTGTTTTTAATGTTGTTCATTTTGTTTTTCATTTTGGGTTTTTAATGCATTTTACTGTAAATCTAGGTATTGTTCTATAGGCGGGCAGCAGTGGTTTACGGTTTCTTCCTCGTTTGTAATGCTCATTACTCATGACAGTCACATAGCATTATTTTGCATCCGTATTTGTAAACCAAAACTTGGAGTGCAACATAAATATAGGAAAAGTATAATGGAAAGATTTTCACCGTGTCCAAGACCTAAATGTGGTTTGTTTATTGTGTGTATCCATGGACACGCATAGGTCTACATCTGTACACACCATATTTTTTTACCGGTTCAGGACCAGGGATTAGCGATTTTTAGCACACGTTAGTTAAAAGGCTATAACTATTTTATTTGTTGGGCTAGCGACGAGATTTTTGCGGTGTTTTTTTTTCTATACACTTTTGGTTTTTGTGGTTTTTTTTAGCATTTTTAGACTGAGTTTGCAATATGCTAATATGCTTTTTTTCTGTTTTACCCTTTAATAGACTTTTTTTTTTGTGCTAGACATTGTCTACCGTAAATTTTGATATATTACATGTCTATTTTAGATCAGGGCTAGCGGTACAACAATGATTTGCAGGGAGGGTATTTTATGTGTAATATGCATTTCATTTCTTATTTTTATTATTATGGCCTGTCCCTTAAAAGTCAGAAAAAATATCTTTGGGGGACTTTGTTATTCCATATTGTGGGTTTTTTTTTTGGGGTTTTTTTTTTTACACTATACTTTTCTACTATAACTGGGCTGCACATTTGAAATCGGCTGTGTTCTAGTGACTGATCACTGTTAGGACTGTGCTGGCTCACATGACCACTGGACCAACTGAGGCAACAGCCACTATTCTATACACAGCGCTCATTCAGCACTGTAAATGAATTCAGAGAAGATGGGAAGCTGTGAAAACGGCATCTGAGCAGAACAGAGGATTTCTCATGGTACGGATGCACCCTGCTGCCATGTACATCGGCACAGTTTTCAAATTGACTACAGGGAAAAGTATTTTCATTGTTAACCCCTTAGTGACCACTAATACGCCTTTTTACGTTGGTCACTAATGGGCTTTAGGCTAGGCTGACGCCTTTTCACGTCAGCCTAGTCTAAGTCCTGCACGAGTCTCCCGTGCAGGCAGGAGCCGGGGCTCTGCTGTCTGATGACAGCTGAGCTCCTGCTCCAACGCCCGCGATCGAAGTTTACTTCGATCGCGGCCGTTTAACCCGTTAAATGCCGCTGTCAATAGCGACCGCGGCATTTAACTTTGTTTACAGAGGGAGTGTGCTCCCTCTCTCACCCATCGGCGGCCCGCGAATGAAATCGCGGGTCTCCGATGGGGTGTCATGGCAGCCGGGGGACTGATAAAAGCCCCCAGGTCTGCCCTGGACATATTCCTGTTAGGACGCGCCGGAGGCACGTCCTAACAGATTGCCTGTCAGATTTACACTGACAGGCAATAATGCTCTGGTATACGAAGTATACCAGAGCATTATAGCAGCGATCGGAACATCGCACAGTAAAGTCCCCTAGTGGGACTAATAAAATCAGTCATCAAAGTGAAATAAAGATTATTAATAAAAAGTACAGTAAAAAAATAAATAAAACCATTTTTTTCCATAAAAAGTGGTTTTATTTAGTAAAAGTGTAAAAAAAAAAAAAAAGTACACATATGTGGTATCGCCGCGACCGTAATGACTCCATTAATAAAGTTAATATGTAATTTAAACCGCAAAGTGAACACCGTAAAAAAAAACGCAAAAAACCATGGCGAAATTGCAATTTTTTTCCATTGCCCCCCAAAAAAAGTCATAATAAAAATGAATCAATAAGTCCCATGCACCCCAAAACAGTACCATTCAAAACTACGTCTTGTCCCGCAGAAAACAAGCCCAAAAAATCACTACATTGATGGAAAAATAAAAAAATTACGGCTCTTGGAAAGCGACGATGCAAAAACAAATAATTTTAGTTCAAAAGTGTTTTTATTGTGAAAAAGTCGTAAAACATAAAAAAAACCTCTACATATGTGGTATCGCCGTAATCGTACCGACCCATAGAATAAAGGTAACATGTTATTTACGTCGCACAGTGAACGGCGTCAATTTAAAAACGCATAGAACAATGGCGGAATTTCAGGTTTTTTTTATAATCCCCCCCCAAAAAGGTTAATAAAAGTTAATATAAAAATTATATGTACCCAAAAATGGTGCTATTAAAAAGCACAACTAATCCCGCAAAAAACAAGTCCTCATACAGCGATGTAGACGAAAAAATAAAAAAGGTTATAGCTCTTTGAATGCGACTATAGAAAAACGAATAAAATAGCTTGGTCATTAGGGCCTAAAATGGGCTGGTCACTAAGGGGTTAATGGCCGAGTGGTAAACTGCCGTTTAGCTGCATAACTGCGCGGCCATGAACATTGGAGTTGTTTTTCCCTGTAGTCCATTTGAAAACTGCGCCGATGCACATGTCAGTGCGGTTTTGGCCGCAGTGTGTCTGCACTGTAACAACCCAAGTCTTACATCACAACGTTTCTACTTCCTTTTCAGCCGAATGAAGTTCAAATCTCATAAGAGTGCCTTCTTTTCTGGGAGGTACCAACTGTGAGGGGAGGAGTTGATTTTACATAGTGTCTGAATGGAGTCTTGTACTCCGATCTGCCCAGGAGAAAGGGTGAGCGGATCAAATCACCTGTTTTTTAATTGCTGGTCAATAGTGTAAAATTGGCTGACCTCCAGCTTGAATCTGTCAGCCATGTGATAAGATTTCTGTGTATTAGGCTATGTTCACACGGAGTTATTTGCAGGAGGAAAATTCCTCCTGCAAAAACTGCTCCAGACGGTTTTTGCACAGTGGTTTGACAAAAACTCGTCAAAACACTCGTCGAGGCGGTTTTTTCCTCTTTCTGACTGACTGAAATGGGGTTTTGGAGGCGGAAACCGCCTCAAGATGGGTCATGATGCTTCTTTTTACCGCGACGCGTTTTTTTTTACTCGCGGCTTTTGAGGAGATTTGCAGCGCAGTTTCCACGTCAAAAAACTCGGCAAACTCTGTGTGAACAGGGCCTTATGCAGCCCCACTAGAGGAGGAAAAAGCTGCTTGAAAAGTTGGTTAGTCTGCTAGTGGAGGAAGATACAGCTGCTTTTAAAGGGTTAATGTGAGTCTCTCCCTACATACAGAGTCAGCAGCAGCCACTGAGAAAATGGGAGAGAAGCAGAATTTATCTTTGCATCTTCTTCTAACCTCCTGCTGCTCCATAATACACAGGAATCCATCTTACATTGCTGATAATATAACCACATCAAGCATGAAGCCAGATGGCAGCACAGGTCTCCCCAGTGTTTACATGCTGCACACTGCTTCTCCCCCTTCTCCGGGTGGGCTCTCAGCTCTGAACCATGAAGTCTCACAGCAGTCAAAATCTGGCAAGACTTTGACTGCTCACTTCTACCTGTGGAGAGCTGTCATCTCAACTCTTAAAGGGCCAGAGCTTTTATTACTAAAGTGAAAGGGCATTTTTTTTTTTTCATTTTCCTAATTAGATCTATTTGAGAGGTTTTCTATTTTGGGCTCTTGTTACATATTAAGGAAGTACGGCTTACCGTGATGTCTCCATATCCCTTCATCCTATTTTTTTCAAATGTTTTGATCTGCAATCCAAGGTAAAATCAGGTCCAAGTCCGTTGCAGCCTTTTGTTCATTTTATTTTTTTTGCACTTTCTCTAGAAGTTTTAATCTATGGTCGGCCACAGCTCCATTTATTTTCTATTGGTCTGCACGAGATAGTGTGTGTGTGTTGTTTGTTTTTTTTAATGAAGGCATCAGGTTCTTAACCCCTTCCCCCTGCTGGCATTCTGGGCCCTAATGTCCAAGCCATTTTTTACATTTTTCCATTGTCACATTCGAAGAGCTGTAACTTTTTTATTTTTGCGTCGGCATAGCTGTATAAGGTCTTGTTTTTTGCGGGACGACTTGCAGTTTTTATTGGTACCATTTTGGAGTAGATGCGACTTTTTGATCACTTTCTATCACATTTTTTTTAAGTCAGGATTAACAGAAAACAGCAATTTTTCCATTGTTTTTTATTTTATTTTTTACGGCGTTCACAGTGCGGGTTAAATAATGTAACAGCGTTATAGTCGGGGTCGTTACGGACGCGGCGATACCAAATATGTGTAACGTTTTTGCTTTATTGTAGTTTTTTTTAATAGTAAAGCATTTTGTAAGGGGAAAAGCTGGGTTTTTCATTTTTTTTTTTTTCACTTTTTTTTTAAATTAACTTTATTAAACTTTTTTTACTTTTTTACTAGTCCCACTAGGGGACTTCCCTATCATCCGATCGCTATTATAATACACTGCAATACTTTTGTATTGCAGTGTATTACTGCCTGTCCGTTTAAAACGGACAGGCATCTGCTAGGTCATGCCTGCGGCATGATCTAGCAGGCATTCGCTGCAGGCAGACCTGGGGGTCTTTATTAGACCCCCGGCTGCCATAGAAGACACAGACACTCGGCGATTTTATCGCCGGGTGTCAGTGAGATGAGAGGGAGCTCCCTCCCTCTCTCCAAAACCATTCAGATGCGGTGCTCGCTATTGTGCACCGCATCTGAAGGGTTAAACAGGTGAGATCGATACTAATATCGATCTCACCCGGCAGAGCAGGGACGCTCCCAGCCCTCAGCTGCTTCTGGCAGCTGAGAGCAGGGAGATTTCACGGCTCCCTGCTCTGTTTACTTTATTCTAATGCAGCGACGTAGTTTGGCGGCGCTCTAGAATAAAGCCCACTAATGACCGCCGTAAAAAGACGTATCGGCGGTCATTAAGGGGTTAAAGAGGCTCTGTCACCAGATTCTCAAACCCCTATCTCCTATTGCATGTGATCGGCGCTGCAATGTAGATAACAGCAACGTTTTGTTTTTTTTTAAAAAACGTTCATTTTTGGCCAAGTTATGAACTATTTTATATATATATATATATATATATATGCAAATGAGCTTTGAAATGGACAACTTGGGCGTTTTTTTTTCGTTATGTCCAACTGGGCGTGTTTGTGTATGACGCTGACCAATCAGTGACCAGTCAGCGTCATACACTCCTCAACATCTGCACGCTCCTCTCCTGAAATATTCTGTGCTGCTGTGAACTCTGCTCTTACCATTACGTAGCTCTCAGTCGGTTACCTCTCCTCCACTCCTGTCCTCAATAACACCTTCACATGATTGGCAAGTCACCACCACGCACAAGATCCGCACACCCATCTCCTGAAATACTCTGCTGCCTTAAACTCTGTGGACAGGTCAGGATCCTGTTTTTTTTTTAAATGCTGGGGAACCCGCTCGATCCATTATATAAGGCTGCGCCTCCATCCTCTTCTGCCCCAGTCACTTATTCCCCAGCACTGTAAACTTTCAGATTGATTGCGCTGTGAATATTCGGAGAACGTGATTGGTTTATGTGCAGGGTAATGAACATACAGACAAGCAGTAGAAGACTGAATTCAATGAAATGCTAATCCCTTAGTCAGTCTTCTACTGCTTGTCTGTATGTTCATTACCCTGCACATAAACCAATCACGTTCTCCGAATATTCACAGCGCAACCAATCTGAAAGTTTACAGTGCTTGGGATGAAACGTCAAAATGTTGCAGTTTTCCGCAGCGGACATTCCGGGCGACAAACTGCACCACAGTTTGGTGCGGGTTTTCACTTGGAATTCCCTGCTGCCACCGGGGCAGATACCAGTGCCAAATGATGCACAGTCCGGTGGTTGGGGGCCGCTGCCTTAGATTACTTACTATACATGGCCATTCCTTTTGGGGTCTCCCAGCCCCCAGAATTTTTATAAATCTGAATGCAGAAATTGCAAAAAAATGTGAGGTTGGAAAATAAACATCCTGCTAATACCGTATTTGGACGATTCTCTGTGTCTTTCTCCCATCGATCTCTGAGCGTCAGCCTACAATTCCTTTGGTCAACGCTAACAGACCTAGGCTGTAACATAAATTGAAAGAAATCGGCACCAACTCCCAATTCATTCAGATGCAGGTGATAAAAAAAGATCCAATTCTTTTGTTCTCTATCCTATGGATGTGCTTTCAGAGAAGCAATGTTTATTTTGGGCCTGATCTTGGCAATGCCAGCATTAAAATTGGCAGAGATTCACACCAGACCCCTCAAGAATGGGATGGCTCCCCCGGTTCTTTAGATCTAAACTTTCATCCAAGAGCAGGCACAAGGATGTCTATTCTGTGGTGGACCCAGTTAAAGGGAGTCTGTCACCAGAATGTCCGAGTTAAACTGGTAACAGGGTATTGTAGAGGACACTAACCTGTTTCTAACATTTATTTAAATTTTCTGCTTACTGCATCCTGTGTAGAGAAATGTTTTATTAATTTTATGCTAATGAGCATTTAGGTGCACTGAGGGCGTTACCATTGCACCTAAATGCTCTTACTTTGCTCCCCAGTTCAACCCCCCCCTCACTCCCTTCTTACATTGATTGACCGGGTCTAGGCAGCGTAATCGGCACGTTCATGCCTGGCCCAGTAATATCTGTAACGCACACGTCCCTGCTCTTCACTCGGCGCATACGCAGTACAATCTTTCTGCTCGATGTTCTAATAGGCAGTACTGCGCATGCGCCGAATAAACAGCAGGGACACTACGCATGCGCAGTACTGCCGATTGGAACGTCGAGCAGAAAGATCGTACTGCGCATGTACACATTACAGATAGTACGGGGCGAGTCATGAATGCGCCGATTACGCTGCCTGGCACCTGTCAATCAATGTAAGGAGGGATGAACTGGGGAGCGAAGTAAGAGCATTTAGGTGCAATGGTAACAACCTCATTGCACCTAAATGCTTATTAGGATAAACTTAATAAAACCTATTTCTATACAAAGGAGGCAGTTGGCAGAAAATGAAAATAAACACCAGAAACAGGTTCGTTTCCTCTACAATACCCTGTTACTAGTTTAATACGGATATTCGGTTGACAGACTCCCTTTAAGGAATCTAGAATCTTGGTTTTCTGGGATTTTTTTTTTTTTTTTTTATAACTACGGATGCCAGCCCTTGGGGTTGGGGAGTGCATTCAGAGTTAACCTGGCAGGGATGTTAGTATGGCAATGAGTTTGACGTCTTCACACTTCAAAGAATTATTGGCGATTGGTCTAGCATTCAGAGCTTTAGGTCCTCCACTAGCGGGAAGACACATGAAAATATACTCCGACAACATGAGCGCAGTGGCCTATATTAACCACAAGGTTGGGACAAGGTCTAACTTCCTTCCGAGTCTTTCAGCAGGCATTTTTGTTTGGGCAGAAACTCCTGTCCCTATTCTCTCGGCATTACACCCGAGAGATCAGGACAACCAGGTAGCAGACTATCCCACTCACACCCAAGTGAGCAAAATGGCGTCCTAGCAATTCAGGTTTTTATTATGATGGTTAGCAAATGGGGTGCTCCCACTATAGATCTTTTTGCCACCAGAAATAAACAGGACGGTAGACCGATATGGTTTCTTCTCTCAGCAGTAGATACCTTAGCTCAGGATTGGACTCAGGAGGTTGGGGATGCCTCCACCTTACCCCCAATGCCTGATCTCCAGAGTAATACAAAATATAAGGGAAGGAGCAGCAATAATCCTAAATGCCTCTTGTTGACCAAATAGGCCTTGGTATACCTAGTAGCAGGCCCTTTCGGTAGACCAACCAATTGTTCTCCCTATGACAAAGGACCTTATAGTCCAGAATCCCCTGGTCCATCCTCATTTATGCAAATTACATCTCAGGGCATGAATTTTAAAGAGGAAGATTCTATCTAGAAGACTATTTTCAAAGAAAGCACCTTCCACCTTGCTCTCCAGTGAAAACAGTGTAACTTCTAACATTTACCTTAACGTTTGGAAGACCTCTATCAACTTTGTGGAAGTAAAGCCAGAACTTCTGGGGGCCCCAGACATCTCTAATCCTGGATTTTCTTCACGCACGTTTAGGCAAACATCTAAAACCAAGCTCTCTTAATGTGCAGATTGCAGCTCTTATGTCCCACTATGATGTGAGACTGGCAGTTCAGCCCTGGATGAAGAGGTTTATTAATGCTACTTTCAGATTATATCCCTCTGTTAGATCGGTGGTTCCTCTCTGGGATTTGAATGTGATTCTTTCTGCTATGTCTCAGCCTTCTTTTGAACCTATCAGTGAGATTTCTTTAGAAAGCTGACCCTTAAATTTACTTTTTTGTTAGCCATTGGCTAGAAGAAGATCCTCTTCCGAGTGGAGAGGATGAGAAACTATTACTCCAGTTTCGTGGCATCTGCAAGGGTTATAAGGCTTCCTTTGACTTGGTAGCTAGCTGGATTAAGCTGGCAATTCACTCTGCCTATAGTTTGCCCACTCTACTAGAGCAGTGACTACCTCTTGGGCAGAGAGAGCGGTTGCTTCTCTCGCTATCGTGCCCGCGGTCGCTGACTGCCGGCACGGCGTACTCACTGGCAACCGCAGGACACTTGGAGCATGCCGGCATCTCCCTCTCCGGAGACGCCACTACATGCTGCTACATTTCTCTACTGCATTTCTCTAGGGTGTGCGCACGCTTGTTCCCAGCCTTAAAGGGCCAGCGAGCGCACCAGTAAATTGTTTCCTACCCAATCCCTACGCACCCTGGACTATAAAATGGACTCTGCCCTATTCCTCCTTGCCTGAGCGTTGTTGTGCCTATCCATATTAGTTTTGCAAATGGTCCCTTAGTTGTAACCTATGTTCCTGTGTCCCGTATCCAGTAATTGTGTTTGTTCCATTGCAAAGCCTACATATATCTGGGGATGATAGGAACCAGCATTAAACTAATAAAAATCACCCAGAGTAGAATGGACCTGTTTTGTTTTATTTTGCTCGACTGTGCTGTTCAAACTTTTGTGTTTATTTATGTGACTCTGAGCTATACAGAGACTTCTTGGATTGGATTATTTTTATCGACCGTTCATCCCAAGTTTCTCATCTCTTACTGCTTCCATCTCAACTCTTACCAAGAAGGATGTGAATGCTAAGGATTGGTCCCCTGAGGCAGAGTCGGAATTCCCCAACCTCAAGAGCATCTTCACTTCTGCCTCTGAACTTCATCATCCTGATGTGACTCAACAGTTTTCCTTGTAGGTAGATGCCTTTTCCATCGTTGCTGAAGCATTCACGGTTCAAAATAATTCCAAAGGTATGGGTGTATCCTGTGGATTCTTATCCAAACTCTTCTCTCCTGCTGAGCATAACTATTCCGTTGGGGACCGAGAATTACTCGTGGTCAAGTTGGCCTTGGAAGAGTGGAGACATCTGCTGGAGCGGGCTGCTCATCCCATCATCATCATCATCTTCGCAGATCACAAAAAACGTACATATTTGCAGTCTGCACAGCGACTACACCCACGTCAACCAGATGGTCGTTGTTCTTCGCTAGATTCTGATTTCCTCTTTACTTCCTCCCTGCGGACAAAAATATTAATGCTGATGCTCTGTCTCCGTCATTAGTCAGACGACTCTGAAAAAAATCCTCAACACATAATTGATCCTTCCAGGATTATTGCTTTCCAGATCAAGGACATTCCTCCTGGGGACATAATTCCAAACTGGCTTGGCACTCTGCTGCCCGTAAGACTTGGGACTTTATTGCTCGTCACTACTGGTGGCCTACGATACCTAAGGATGTTTTGGACTATATTTCCTCCTGTACTAATTGTGCCATAAACAAATCTACCCATTCCAAACCTGCTGGTCTGCTCCAACCTCTGCCACTGCCTGATGCCCCCTAGCAGCATATCGCCATGCAGACTTCTGTTGGATGTACTATCGTCTGGTTAGTGGTGGACCGTTTCGCCAAAATGGCACATGTCGTTCCTTTAACTGGTTTTCCCTCAGCTCCTCATGTGGAAAATCTGTTCATCCAGCACATGATTCGTCTGCATGAACTACCCCACCATATTGTGTCTGAGGTGTACAGTTCACGTCCAAATTCAGGCGAGCCCTATGTGGTCTGTTAGATGTGAAGCTTTTCTTCTGCTTATCACCCACAGTCTAAGGGTATGTTCACACGCAAACGTAAAATACGTCTGAAAACACAGAGCTGTTTTCAGGCGTTTTTGCAAGTACTCGCGTTTTTTCGCGGCATCCATTACGGACGTAATTGGAGCGGTTTTTCAATGGAGTCAATGAAAAACGGCTCCAAAAATGTCCAAAGAAGTGACATGCGCTTCTTTTTTGCAGGCGTCTTTTTACGCGCCGTCTTTTGACACCTCGTCTGAATAGAACATCGTAAAACCCATTGCAAGCAATGGGCAGATGTTTGTAGGCGTAATGGAGCAGTTTTTTCAGGCGTAATTCGAGGCGCAAAACGCCAGAATTATGTCTGAAAACAGGCCGTGTGAACATACCCTAATGGTCAAGTGGAAAGGATCAACCAAATACTTGAAAATTATCTTCGCCATTTTGTTTCTGTTCAACATGACAATTGGGCACAGCTTCTGCCTTGGGCGGAATGCTCTTACAATAACCATACAAGTGAGTCTACTGCTTCTTTTCCATTCTTCATTGTATACAGTCAGCATCCACGAGTTCCTCTTCCTGTGCCAGCTTTGTCTCAAATGCCTGCAGACAATTCTTCCTTTGGGACTTTTCTTCACATCTGGCAGCAAATGAAGTCCGCGATTCTTCGGGCAGTTGATCGCATGAAAAAATATGCCGATAAGAAAATAAAAGTTCTTCCTCAATTTTCCCCCTGAGTCAAGGTTTTGCTGTCTTCAAAGAACATTAGTCTTAGGATCCCTTCCCACAAATTCGCTATCCCAGGTTCCTCGGCCCCTTCAAGGTTTTACAACAAATAAACCCTGTGTCCCATGAGCTCCGGCTGCCTCCTACGCTCAAAACTTCCAACTCATTCGATTTGTCCCTCCAAAAGCCTGTGGTCCTGAACCGTTATAGTAAATCTCCTGGTTCTACAGTTACTCCCAGCAGTTCTTCTGATGTATTTGAGGTAAAGGACATCCTGGACTACAAAAGTGTAGGAGGAAAAACTTTGTCTGGTGGACTGAATAGGGTTTGGTCCAGAGGAGAGGTCTTGGGAGCCAGAAGAAAACGCCTCAACTCTCATCAAGAATTTCATCCTACGCTCTGGACCTAAGTAGAGGGGGGGCGTAAGTGGGGGGTACTGTTGTGCCTGCGGTCGCTGACTGCCAACACATCATACTCACCGGCAGCTACGACCACGGGACACTTGGAACTTGCCAGCGTCTCCATCCCCGGAGACGCCAGCACAAGCGGCTGCAGTTCTCTACTGCTTCCCCTAGGGTAGAGTCATATGTAATAGTTTCCAGTCTTTTTCCACAGAACAGCACTTTATTATCAGCGCATTTGTGATTTGCATTACCAGTCACGTGGTGTATTTGATACAGTTCAACATGTGTAGGTCACAATATGTCGGGTGCACTACTAGATCTCTGAAGTAACGTATCAGTAAACATCTAGCGGACATACATAATCCCAAAAAACCCAATGTGTCTGTAGCAGCGAGACATTTTCTGGATGTACACCAGGGAGAAACCTGAATTTTTTAAAATTTTCTCTATAGAAAAAAAGTTTCCAAACCTAGAAGAGGAGGTGATTGGCGCAAGCTTCTGTTGAATAGAAAAGCCATATGAATTCTCAAAATGGATACATGTTTCCCCAAAGGGCTAAATTATAGAACCGATCTCCTGTATATTTATTGAGTCAGTATATTGGTTTTCCAAGATTTTCTGTGTGTGTTAACGCAATCATGTGCCAAGATATATTAGACTGAAATTTGTATTGGGTATGTCAACCGATACGTGCCCTCTAGTTCCAAATCATAGGTAAATCGATATATACATATCTGAGAGAAAAGATGACACAAGAGACTGTTTTGTATGCTCAAAATCCTTCTCTGCTGCTTATTCATCAAACCATTACAATAATATCTTTCGAAGTAGGAGCAGCTTGATTCCAGCCAATCGATTACAATATAACATTAATTTGGATTTCATTTAGCCAATAGCATATAATGACAATATGTTATGTCCTGAACCAATCATACACTAACAAGACGTCTGAAGTGTAAAACTATGAATTCCAAAAATATACCGTGTCATAAATGCTAGGAATCAGACTAACCCCTCCCTTATATTAAACAAACCTCTTCTCCAAGGCTAAGAGTCAGATTGACCCCTCCCTTATGGTAAACATGGTCATTCTCCAGACTCTCAAGGATGATCGGCTCCTTATCACACAAAAATAATAAAAACATTCAACTCGGGAACACATAACAGAATTGTTTCAAGACAACTGCTGACATAAGTAATGATTGCTTTAAAAAGCGAATATATCTATTAATCTCGAAACAGCTCCTTCAGGCCACAAGATGGATTCCAACTATCCAAAATGGTCGCCACCATACAAGATGGAGTCTATGCAAGTTGGAATCATTTAAACATTTTATTCACTTTCCCATTTCCCACCTTTTGTTTATTTGAGGACATTTTTCATCCAAGCCGGGTATTTAAAGAATGGCTTATCCCCCTTTGAGGACTCACCTAACCTCATCCTCTGGGCAGGTCAACAAAATTCCTCCCCATACCCATTTCACTCATGGGGTATGTCCGATCAAAGGATCTAGGATGGTGGGTAATCATTTTAGCCTTTGCTGCGAAGCATTACAAACGTTTTGGCAAGCCCCAGAAAATGAGGCTCAGAAGCAAATATAATGCAATACATAATAAAACAACCTGCAGGACACTCTGGAGCAACCACATTATCCATCCCCCAACACCCTTAAACCAGTTAGAGGGATGGAGCCATGACAACCAATCAGGCCACTCCAGGCTCCAATCATCTTTAGAATTGGCTTTCCTGAACGCTTCCTTTATTTTCTCAGCTTTATCTAGGTCTTACTTGACCTGCATAATGCCAAAAGGTCTATATAAAGGCAACAGGCTGGGCCAACTCCTTGGCACATGCACATGCCCCCTTGGGCAGCATTCAAAACATCAAACACATCTTCTGTAACATTGTCAAATCTGCCACTTTCTCTATATTATGAGCATACTTTACTGCTAAACCTACTTATGTTAGCAATAGTCCAAACTTCTCCACCATGGCTCATGTATTGGACATAATTGTATTGCACTGTCACTTACTGTCCTAATGGGACTTTTACCCCTGCAAATATAACACCTCAGACTGGAATTTGAAATACCGTGGCATATTTACACACATAATTATAAACCTGAGACAATATAAAAAATAGGGCCTCAACTAATAAAATAATGCTATCACCAATCTCATGCTATCACCCCTAAGATTTGGGTCCCATCAGTTCATTGCAAGTCCTGTACATCATCGTCCTCTTCTTATTTTGTCTTCTGCTTTTCACTGACTGTCTCCCTTAGGGTAAACCACACAATTGTGGAGTCAGACTGCACGGTGGTGTCCAGTGGGGGATTTATTATTACCCTCTACTGGTCACTTACTTATTAAAACACTTGGATGCTGCTGATGGTTTCACTCAGGTTTTTGGTCTTTGCTTTACTTTGACCTTTGCTTTACTTTGACCTTTGCTTATGTCTTTAGGATTTGGTTTGGTCCTTCTTATCTGTCAGACAAAGTCTCTTCTAGTATACATCATCGGGCTGTACACAGCACCTCATGCTGTGAGACTGGGGTGAGATGCCACATAGACGGAGTAGTGGAGTTTTATAGTGAGTACCACATCTGTCCTCTTCCTCCGGTAAGTTGTTTGTCTGTGCGGCTGCTTAGAATTGTGACACGGTCTTCAGTTCATGACAAGCGCGTTGTATTGGCTCAGGCTGCGCCTGCCGGATCTCAGTGATGGAGTTAATCATGTTAAAAGTCTTTTAGTCCATGTTTACTGGCACTTGCTGGGGACCCAACCCTTGTCAGTTGTTAAAATAAATGTTCATCTAGTGAAAACAACATCGGTATAATATATAAAAGTTATTCTAAGTACATACAATAACAATGTCAGGCCCTTAACCCCTTAGTGTCTAAGCCTGTTTTGGCCTTCAGGACCAGCCCCATTTTTGCAAATCTGACATGTGTCACTTTATGTGGTAATAACTCCAGAATGCTTTTACCTATCCAAGCGATTCTGGGATTGTTTTCTCGTGACATGTTGTACTTTATATTACTGAAAAAATTTTGTCATTAAATTCAATATTTATTTGTAAGAAACGCCAAGATTTAGAGAAAATTAGCAAAAATTAGCATTTTTCTAAATTTTTATGTATTTACTTGTAAAACAGATAGTAATACCACACAAAATACATACTAGTTTATATTTCCCATATGTCTACTTTATGTTTGCGTCGTTTTTTGAACATTCTTTTATTTTTCTAGGACGTTACAACGCTTAGAACTTTAGCAGCAATTTCTCATATTTTCAAGAAAATTTCAAAAGGCTATTTTTTCAGGGACGAGTTCAGTTCTGAAATGGCTTTGAGGGCCTTATATATTAGAAAGTCACCATAAATCACCCCATTTTGAAAACTGCACCCATCAAAGTATTCAAAACAGCATTCACAAAGTATTTTAGCCCTTTAGGCGTTTCACAGGAATTAAAGCAATGTAGAGGTGAAATTTACAAATTTCATTTTTTTTCTTCAAAAATTCATTTGTAATAAATTTTTTCTGTACCACAGAAGGTTTTACCCAAGAAATGCAACTCAATATTTATTGCCCAGATTCTGCAGTTTAGAGAAATATCCCACATGTGGCCCTAGCGCGGTCATGGACTGAAACAGAGGCCTCAGAAGCAAAGGAGCACCTAGTGGATTTTGGGCCTCTATTTTATTAGAATATATTTTAGGTACCATGTCAGGTGTGAGGAGGCCTTGTGCTGCCAAAACAGTGGAAACACCCCAAAAGTGACCCCATTTTGGAAACTATACCCCTCAAGGAATTTATCTATGGGTATAGTTAGCATTTTGAACCCACAGTTTTTTTGCTAAATTTATTTGAATTAGTATGTGAAGGTGAAAATCTACTTCTTTTGTGAAAAAATTAGGAAATTTTACATTTTTACAAGGAATAAAGTAGAAAAAACACCCCAACATATGTAAAGCAATGTCTTCCGATTATAGCAATACCCCATATGTGGTAATAAATTGCTGTTTGGACCCACAGCAGGCCTCAGAAGAGAAGGAGCACCATTTGGATTTTGGATTTCTGATTTTGCTGGAATAGTTTTCAGTGCCGTGTCGCGTTTGCAATGCACTGGAGGGAAGAAAACCGTGGAAACGCCCCAATAGTGACCCCATTTTGGAAACTATACCCCTCAAGGAATTTATCTATGGGTATAGTTAGCATTTTGAACCCACAGTTTTTTTGCTAAATTTATTTGAATTAGTATGTGAAGATGAAAATCTACTTTTTTTCTGAAAAAAGGTAGCCATTTTTAATTTTTACAAGGAATAAAGGAGAAAAAGCACCGCAACATTTGTAAAACAATTTCTCCTGATTACGTAAATACGCCATATGTGGTAATAAACTGCTGTTTGGACCCACACCGGGGCTTAGAAGGAAAGGAGCGCTATTTGGCTTTTGGAGCTCAAATTTAGCTGGAATGTTTTTGGGTGTCATGTCGAATTTGCAAAGCCCCTGAGAGACCGAAACAGTGGAAGCCCCCCAAAAGTAACCCCATTTGGGAAACTACACCACTTAAGGAATCTATCTAGGGGTATAGTGAGCATTTAGGCCCCACACGTCTTTTGCAGAATTTATTAGAATTAGGCCGTGAAAATTAATATCAACATTATTTCCACTAAAATGTTGAATTTTTTCAATTTCACAAAGGATAAAGGAGAAAATGCACCCCAACGTTTGTAAAGCAATTTCTCCCGAGTACGGCAATACCCCACATGTGGTCATAAATGTTTTTTCATTAGAAAGTAATTAACCCTTTACGAACTGATTCATGTTTTGCTTTTTCGTTTTTCCTCCCCGCTTTCCAAGAGCCACTACTTTTTTATTTTTCTGTCAATAGAGCGGTGTGGGGGCTTATTTTTTGCGGGACGAGCTGTCGTTTTTATTGGTACCATTTTTTGGTACGATGCCATATCGGTGGACATAAACGGCTGTTTGGGCACGCTGTAGGGCTCAGAAGGGAGGGACGCCATTTGGCTTTTGGAGCGCATATTTTGCTCGGTAGTAGCTCTGGCGTTTTGCTGGTATTTCAGTTTATAATGTGGGGGCACATGTAGGCTGGGCAGAGTACATCAGGGGCATAATAAGAGGGTATAATAATGGGGTAAATAAATAATAATCCGCAGATATGTGGCCGGTGTCGCACTGATAAATGGCGCCCGATCTTAGCCGCTTTTGGAACACTCTGCACATTTTGCACCGCCATAATCTGGGAGCCGGAACTTTTTTTATTTTTTCACCACCGGAGCCGTGTGAGGGCTTATTGCGGGACAATCTGTAATTTTCATTGGTACCATTTTGGGGTACATGCGATTTTGTTGATCACTTTTTATTCAATTTTTCGGCAAGCCAGGTGACCAAAAACCATCAATTCTGACAATGATTTTTATTTCTTTTTGACGCCGTTTACCCTGGGCTATAAATGACTATTATACTTTATTCTGCGGGTCGGTATGATTACGGCGATACCATATGTATATAAGTTTTTTTATGTTTTGCAGCATTTGAGCAATAAAATAACTTATTTAGAAAATAATGTATTTTCTGTGTCACCATATTCTGAGAGCCATAACTTTTTTATTTTTCAGTCAAAAAAGCTGTGTAAGGGCTTGTTTTTTGCGGGACGGGTTGTAGTTTGTATCGGTACTATTTTGGCATACATGCGACTTTTTGATCACTTTTTATTACATATTTTGTGAGGGGTGGTGACCAAAAAATAGTGATTCTGTCATTGTTTTTCGTTTTATTTTTTTTGCGGCGTTCACTGTGCGGGAAAAATAATATTATAGTTTTATAGTTGGGGTCGTTACGAACGCGGTGATACCAAATATGTGTACTTTTTTTTTACGTGTTCATTTTTTTTCCTATAATGAAAGACTTATTATAGGAAAAAAAGCAGTTCTTGTTTATGTCACTTATAACTTTTATTTTTACACTTTTTTTAAAACATTTTTATTTATTTTTTTACTTTTTTCACTTGTCCCACTAGGGGACACTTAGACTTGCAGCTCTGATCGCTGCTGGAATACATTACACTACACACGTAGTGTAATGCATTTCAACTGTCATTGTGACGTGACAGTCACACTGACAGGAAGCCTACGACGACCACCCTCGGGGTGGTCCTCATAGGCTTCTGTACATGGCAACCCGGAAGCAATTGTCTGGCGTCCGGTTGCCATGGGTACCATCGCCAGCCCCCGTGATTTCACATGGGGGCTGCCGATCGGCGCTAAAGACCTTAATTGTGGCGTTCAAAATCGAGCGCCGCAATTAAGGGGTTAACTGCCGATATCAGCGGCGACAGGCCGCTGATCGGCAACGGGGAGAGCAGGGCTGACGCCCTGCACAGTTAACCGCCGCTGCGGTGTAGCGCCGCGCGGCGGTTAACTGTCAAAGCACTGACGTAACTGTACGTCAAGGTGCGCGAACTTACTGCTCACCATGACGTACAGTTACGTCATGGTGCGTTAAGGGGTTAAACTAATTCAAACAACCACCTTTATATAAAAAAAACTTCTCTGTCCCAATGGACAGGGCACCTAGAAAATGTGTAGTTACTGGGTACATTTTATTTTCACTTGGTGTTACACTTTTTAGCAGGATTTGTACCTTGTTTTGAGCTAGTTACCTGTAACAGCTCCTACCCACTGAAATATTCACAAATACCATATGTTTATGTGACAAGTGTCTCAAACCAATTTTCTTACTCTGATTTGTATGGCCTGGGAAAGCCTCTCAAGGTCTCTTTTCTTTGGGAGGCGGGTATGATGATAAGGTTGGCACCGGTTTGCCAGGACTATTCTGTAGGCAAATCAAACACCACTAACAGAATTTAGCAGCAACAGCTGTAAAAACTTGGGACCTACCAATTAGATCTTACCAAATTGATCCTTGCACTCTCGAAGGCATATGTGAGCTCACACCATCAATGCAAGTGCCATCAAGAGTGCCTTGGATGCTACCGGTTTACCTTCCTTTATCCGTCCACATTCTGTTAGAATCCGGTTTTCACACCTTCCGCTCCCAGTTGGACACTTCCTGTGGAGAACAATCTTTTCATCGCATAATCATTAATTGATCTTAAATCAGACAATTCTGAATCTTTTCTGTGCGATTTCAGCAAGGCAAATGTAATCTCGTTTGAAATTACAGGTTACATCGTAATCTCACGAGATTACGTTTGCCTTGCTGTAAATCTCAGACGCTACATACGTGTCAGGATTCTGAATACACATCACGTCCTGGCTGGTAGTGATGTATTTTCATTATCAGGACACTGCAGTAATGTTAGTGTATGTGGCTGCACATAGCGATATAACTATATCGCTAGTGCAGTGTAAATGAATGGAGAGAAGTGCATGACGCTGATTGGTCAGCGTCATACACTCCTCTGTACAACGCCCACTTGGTCTTAAGTAAAAACACGCCCACTTGGGCATTAAGAAACTCATTAGCATAAAGCTAAAAATCGCTCATAAAGTGGTTTAACCCTTTCCCCCTTCTTGCATTCTGGGCCCTAATGACCAAGCTATTTTTTACGTTTTTCCATCGTCGCATTCCAACAGCTATAACTTTTTTATTTTTGCATTGACACAGCTGTATAAGGTCTTGTTTTTTGCGGGACAAGTTGCCTGACCGGTTCTCAGGGGACCGGAAGACTTTTTTTCTCCTTTTGGGAGAGTTGTAGACTCTATTTCCATCTAAGGCCCCACTCCTCAGGTTCTGAGAGCCAGCGAGTGGGTATGTCTCCCAGCTCCAGGACGGCCCCCAAGAATGGGCCTTCTCCTTGGCTCCTGACGCCCCTGAACTTTCCTCTGTTGACTTTTTTTTCCGCTCTCGGGCTCATCTATGACGAGACTGACAAGACTGCCTTTGCCGAGAGTCAGCTGGTGACCTTACGTCAGGGTAAGAGACCCGTTGAAGAGTACTGTTCTGACTTTAGGAAGTGGTGTGTAGCTTCTCGCTGGAATGACCCTGCCTTGAGGTGCCAGTTTAGATTGGGTCTGTCGAACACCCTGAAAGACCTGTTAGTTAGCTATACCTCTTCGGACTCTCTAGATCAGGTTATGGCTTTAGCAGTACGTCTTGACCGATGTCTCAGGGAACGACGACTTGAAAGTTTTTGTGCCTTCTCCTCTGGCTCCCCCATGATGGCTCCCGAGGTTCCGTTGCTTCGTTCTTCCACGGAAAACTCGGATGAACCAATGCAACTCGTTGTCTCCCCAACAACGTAGAGAGATCCGCAGGAAGAATGGTCTCTGCTTCTACTGTGGGGATGACAAGCATCAAGTGAACAACTGTCCTAGGTGTAAGAATAAGCAGCCGGAAAACTTCCGCGCCTAAGTGACCATCGGGGAGGTCGCTTGGGCGCACAGGTATTTCCCTTAAATATGAAACCTAATAAGATCTTGCTTCCCTTTCAGGTCTCTTTTGAGGGTAGGTCTGTCACCGGCAGTGCCTTCGTGGATTCAGGGTCTTCTGCTAATATTATGTCTGTGGAATTTGCTATGTCTCTAGCTATGCCATTGATTGATTTTCCTAAACCTGTCCCGGTAGTGGGTATCGACTCTGATTTGGTTTTAGGCCTTCCCTGGTTGCAGATGCATAATCCCACGTTTAACTGGTAATGAATGCATGACGTCCTGTTTTTCTGTTAATTTTATTTCTCTCCCTGAGGAGGTGAACACTCTACCTGAGTTTATTCAGGACTTCGCTGATGTTTTTTCTAAAAAGGCCTCCGAAGTGTTACCTCCTCATAGAGAATGCGATTGCACAATCGATTTGGTACCAGGAGCTAAGCTCCCTAAGGGTAGGATATTTAATCTCTCTTGTCCCGAACGTGCGGCCATGAGAGAATATATCCAGGAAAGCCTGGCCAAGGGTTACATTCGCCCCTCTACTTCTCCTGTGGGTGCTGGCTTCTTCTTCGTAGGGAAGAATGATGGTGGTCTTAGGCCGTGCATCGATTACCGAAACTTGAATAAAGTCACTAAGGAACCAGTATCCCCTTCCTTTGATTCCTGATCTCTTCAATCAGGTTCTCCAAGTTTGATCTTCGGGGGGCTTATGACCTTATCCGAGTCAGAGAAGGGGATGAGTGGAAGACTGCGTTTAACACGCCCGAAGGTAATTTCAAATACCTAGTCATGCCCTTTGGGTTGTGTAATGCTCCCGCGGTCTTCCAGAATTTCATAAATGAGATTTTAAGAGACTACCTGGGGTTATTTCTTGTAGTGTACCTTGATGACATACTTGTGTTTTCCAAGGACTGGTCCTCCCACATTGAGCATGTCAGGAAGGTGATCCAGGCCCTTCGGGAAAACAAACTCTTTGCTAAAACCGAAAAATGTGTGTTTGGGGTGCAGGAGATACCATTTTTGGGACAAATCCTCACTCCTAATGAATTCCGCATGGACCCTGCCAAGGTTCAGGCTGTGGCTGAATGGGTCCAACCTGCCTCCCTGAAGGCGTTACAGTGCTTCCTATGGACAGTCCGCAGTGGAATTCTCCAGCGGCCATTTTTTACATTTGTTTAAATACATTTTTAGGCAAGTTAGTTCAGACGTTGTGGAAAACTCTGCTGCGGACCATAGGCTGCGGTGCGGAATTTTCCCTCTGCAGTATGCACTGTCTGTGGCGGAGAAGAAGCGGAATTTCACTGTGGATTTCAGCCTTTGCAATGCAAAAACTGAAATCTTTGGCAAGTCCGCTGTCTTTTCTGCAACGTCTGAATTACCTGTCAAATATGCAAATGTTGGTATATTCAGGTGCAGGTATCCGAATGCAAAGGTATACTCATGTCACTCTCTTGGTAGAAACTCCCTGTCCCGTATAGATTACATCTTTGGGAAAGTCCTAATGGTTCCTATGGTAACGGATATCTCTTATGAAGCTAGGGGGGTGTCGGACCACTCTCCGGTGGTGGCGCGATTCAATCACCCAGGGCCTGTGAGAACTGGTAACTTGAAAATTCACCCATTCTGGCTCACCCTGATAGGGCCGCAAGATCGCATACCGGATCAATTAGAGATTTTCCAAGACACCAATAGCTTGTGCGATAATTTAAATATTTTATGGGATACCCTAAAGGCCTATCTGAGAGGGTGCTTGCGATCTACAATATCTTACATAAAACGTGAGGCGGCAAAGGAAGAGGGTCAGTTGGCGCATCAATGTAAACCGCTGGAGGGCGAGTACATAGAGAACCCCTCGGAGGCTAACAAGCATGCATGGCTGACGGTGGGCCGCAGATACTTATTACTGCTACAAGAAAAATCTGATAGGAAACTATTTTTTGCTCGGCAAACCTACTTTGAATTGGGTAACCAATCTAGCATATTGCTGGCTCATTTAATTCACCACAGCTCTCAGAGCTCAGCAATACTAAAGATTAAGGATGGTCAGGGACGTGACTTGACTGATACTCCCAGCATAGCTGCTCGCTTCACTCAATTCTATAGGGACTTATACTCCTCCCAGTCTACGTATGAGTGGTCCGAGTGTATATCATATTTGGAAGATTTGAACTTTCCGCAGTTGGATGTGGCAGGCAGGGACATGCTAGAACTTGACATTACGGAAGACGAGGTTATACAGGCATTGAGGGATATGTCGAAGGGTAAGGCATCGGGCCCGGACGGGGTTCCACTGGAGGTATACCTTCGTTATTCTGACCAGCTCATTTCCCCACTATGCTCTATGTATTCTCACGCTCTGAGGGAGGGTAAACTCCCGGATAGTTTCTATGATGCCACGATTGTAGTGTTACTAAAGCCTGACAAAGACCCTAGTGAATGTAGTTCTTACCGTCCTATTTCATGATTGAATCTAGATTACAAGCTACTTGCAAAGGTACTAGCAAATAGATTGAATAAGGTGATATTACAAATCATCCACCCGGACCAGGCGGGCTTCATGCCTGGGAGGTCCACTTCTGACAATATACGCAAGGTTCAAATTTTGGCTCAAATAGGTGAGGCACTGAAGGAAGACTGGGCAATGGCATCTCTTGATGCGGCCAAGGCCTTCGATTCCGTTGAGTGGGCATATTTGTTTGAAACATTACAGAGGTTTGGTTTTGGCCCGACTTTTATTAAATGGATAACAATCCTGTATAAGGATCCGAGGGCACAAATTTTGATCAATGGTATAATGTCCCCCTACTTTCAACTCCGTAAAGGTACTAGGCAGGGGTGCCCTCTCTCCCCGCTCTTGTTTGCAGTAGCTATTGAACCTTTGGCGATCCGTATCAGAACGCACCCAGAATATCAGGGAATAATGTTGGGGGGAAGAGAGGAGAGGATCAGTTTGTATGCAGATGATGTGATATTGTACATGTCATATCAGAGGGACAATTTGGGGCTAGCTATTGAAATTCTGAACCAGTTCGGTAGATTTTCTGGCCTACATGTTAATTGGAATAAATCCTTTTTCATGCCTTTAAAGGGGATAGGGTGGGCGGATGCTGAGTACGGTTTGCAGGTGGTGTCGTCCTTTAAATATCTAGGTATTATTATAAACCGAGACCATAGGCAGGACCGAATCACCAATATACTGCCTCTGTTGGATTATATCAAACTCAAGTTCAAGGTGTGGGGGGCCCTTCCATTGGCAGTGACGGGCCGAGTAAACTTAATTAAAATGGTTATTCTGCCAAAATGTCTATATGTCCTGGAGCATGCAGCCATACCAGTATATAAGGCCTTTTTTAAATACTTTCATGCCTTATTCCCAGCCTTTATTTGGGGATCCAATAGATCCAAACTTAGTTTGTCTACCCTGCAGAGACCTTTGCATGAGGGAGGGATGGCATTACCGGACCTGTTCATGTATTATCTAGCTGGGCAGCTGAGGTACCTACAGCTATGGACAGGGCCGGACCCGTTACCAACGAGGGAACAGCATCTCGCTACATATTTGCATCTTACACATCTCTGGCCAGTTGCTGGAAAGTTCCCCGGGAACCTATAAGGCAATGCTTCCAGTCCATAGGGTGGCAGTGCAGGCCTGGATGGCTGCCAAACAAATTTATGCATATGCGGATATACAGGTGGACATGCCACTGTGGGATAACCCCCTTCGTCCTCATCTAATGGAGGGGCAAGCCCCCCTTTCTGGTGTGGCTTTGAGGTGGGTAGAATTGGGGATGTGTATGTTGATAACATCTTTAAATCCTTTACACAAATGCAAGAGGACTTCCAAATTCCTAGAGAAGGTTTCTATCGATATCTGCAGCTGAGACATGCTTTCGCGAGTCAATATCCTAGGTCAGATCACGAATTCTCACGATTTCCTCTTATTGGAGTTTTTAGATCACAGGGCCCCAGGGGGCTGATCTCTGCTGTCTACACTGCTCTTATACAAGCTAAATTGGCCAATGTCACGTTACCGGTGAAGGATAAATGGGAGGGCTTGATACCAGATCTGACGGGGGAGGATGTACTCTCATCTCCTCTCTCGGTCTCACCGGCGGCAAATAACAAAATGATTCAGCTATCCATAGTTCATCAGAGCTATCTCACGCCGGTGAGGTTATACAGAATGGGTAGATACCCCAGTACTGAATGCCATAGATGCCGTTTTCCCAGATCTGATTTCTGGCATATGATTTGGGATTGTCCATTGGTGGCCTCCTTTTGGGGGGATGTGATGAGAGTGGTTGAGGAAGTGGTGAAGCAGCCGATCCCCCTCTCACCAAAGGTCTGTCTATTTGGGGTGCTGACTGAGGATCAGTGGCCATTCCACCTGCGCATTCTTCTGCAAGAGGTATTGTTTATGGCAAGGAAAACCATCGCACTTCGGTGGTTGGATCAGAGACCACCTAGGGTGGCGAAATGGAAATCGCTGATCAATTCCATTATTCCATATGAGCGAGTTTTATATAAGAAAAGAGGGTGTATTAGTAAATTTTATAAAATATGGCAGATTTGGTGTGGTTCACCATGCACTCTGTACACTCCGCATAGATTCACAGATCTGAGGGACCAGTTGCTGCAATCTTGAGGAGGGCTGATGGCATACGAATGGTTACTTGCAGGACTTCTATATTTTGCCTGAAATAATTTGGAAATTGACCATAAAATGTATGGTGCCCGTTGGGATGTCCTTATTGAAGATTAATATGTGATGTAATGTGTCATGACCTGTTAATTACTACCATTACTACTATGCCTCTATCTTCATTTAATGTATTATTACCTAAATGTGTTT
The DNA here is from genome assembly GCF_050947455.1 of Rhinoderma darwinii. NCBI lineage: Eukaryota > Metazoa > Chordata > Amphibia > Anura > Rhinodermatidae > Rhinoderma > Rhinoderma darwinii. The sequence goes on along the minus strand of NC_134688.1, from coordinate 297,320,710 downwards.
CTTTACTGTTCTTTACTACAGACATTTGTATTGTGCAAACTCTTTCAATAAAACGAGTTTAAAAAAAAAAAAATGCAAATGTTGGTGCAGATTCGTTGCGTAATTGCCCCAATCTGCACCAACATTTGCTGCGGAAAAACTCCGCCACGTGTGAACGTGTCCTAAGGATAACCCTAGCCTAGGTATACAATTGAAGTTTATATAAAGTTTATATATTGATTTTTTTTACATTTTGTGTCTTTGGTGTCACAGTAAAATTCTCTGTCTGTCTCTTCTCATACAGATCCCCGAGAAAACCGCTCCGATGCGGCCCCCTCCCTCGTAAACCACTCAGATGCGGCCGGCACTTGTCATCTGAGGGGTTAAATACAATCGGAGACCACTGCTAGTGGTCTCCGATCGTTGCCCTGAAACCCGAGGCTGTTACCAGCAGCCCGGACTTCAGGAGATCCCCCCGAAAACCGCTCCGATGCGGCCCCTTCCCTCTCAAACCACTCAGATGCGGCACTTGCTATTCAGCACCGCATCTGAGGGGTTAAAAATGATCGGAGACCACTAAATTTTGCTTTAAAGCTACATCTTATTGGAAATTTTTTTTATTTTCACTGCCCAATTCAATTAAAATCTATGAAACACCTGTGGGGTCAAAATGCTCACTACACCCCTAGATTAATTCCTCAAGGAGTGTAGTATCACAAATGGAGTCCCTTTTGGGTAGTTTCCACTGTACTGGTACCTTAGGGGCTTTGCAAAAGCGACATGGTGTCAAGAAACCAATCCAGCAAAATCTGTGCTCCAAAAGCCGCTTCTTCTCTTCTGATCCTTGCCGTGTGGCCAACAGCAGTTTATGACCACATATAGGGTATTTCCGTACTCCAGAGAAGTTGCTTTACAAATGTTGGGGTTCTTTTTTTCCTTTATTTGTTGAGAAAATGAAAAATGTTGAGCTAAAGCTACGTCTTATTGAAGAAAAGGGATTGTTTTTATTTTTACTTCCCAATTCTAATTAATTATATGAAACACCTGTGGGGTCAAAATGATCACTACACCCGTAGATGAATTCCTAAAGGGGTGTAGTTTCCTAAATGGAGTAACTTTTTGGGCGTTTTCACTGTTTTGGTCCCTCAGGTGCTTTGCAAATGCGACATGGCCCCTGCAAACCATTCCTGCTAAATTTGAGCTCCAAAAGCCAAATGGCACTCTTTCCCTTCTAAGCCCTGCCGTGTGTCCAAACAGCTGTTTATGACCACATGTGGGGTATTGTTTTACTCGGGAGAAATAGCTTTACAAATTTACAGCTTTTTCTCCTTTAGTCCTTGTGGAAATGAGAAAAAAAATTAGCTAAACCTACATTTTGCCTATAAACGTAGAATTGGGGTGGAGGACACAGTTTTATATTTTTTACATAGGGCATACTCTTTTTTTTTTGGAGGTGCAGGGGGTGATAGTGAGAGTCATGTTTTTTGATTTTTCTAGTGCTTTTAATTTGATAAGGCCGGATCTAATGAAAAATAAATTGGAAGGAATGCAAATTAACCCTAGAGTGTCCAATTGGATATTTGATTACTTAAGGGACACCCCCAGTGTGTGCAGAGTGGGGAATGTACATCGAGGATAGAAATAAGTGATATTGGAGCACCACAGGGGACTGTTTTATCGCCGTTTTTATTTGCGCTATATACGGCAGATTTTAGGTACAATACTGGAAGTTGTCGTCTACAGAAATTCTCTGATGATTCTGTAATTATGGGGGGCAGTAAAGGGTGACTGTGATAAAGAATATAGGGATGTGATATCTGAATTTGTTAAATGGAGTGTGGATAATGGGTTGGAATTAAATATTGGGAAAACAAAAGAAATGATTATTGATTTACGCAGAAAAAAAGAGAGATAGTGGCGCCGGTGTCTATTCTAAATCAGGAAGTGGAGAGAGTGAGATCGTACAAATATTTGGGTATATATTTGGATTGGATCGAGAATACAGAAAAGGTGTACAAAAAGGCAATGAGCCGGTTGTATTTTTTTACGTAATTTGCACAGAAGCGAAGGGAAATGGGGCAGTTGCCCACGGCAACACCGTGAGCAACAAGAGTAGTGAACGAGCCGAGTCAAACCAGGAGTGTACGAGGTACCAAACGCAGAGCAGGAGAGTAGTCCGTAAAGCCAGGGTCAATATGAAGCAGAGGTAAATAGTACTAGCAGGAGCAGCAGAGCCAGGAAACCAGACAGAATCACAGGCAAAGGAGGAGCAGGAAATGAAGGTATAAATAGACAGAGGGCAGGAGCTAGCTCCGTCTGGCCAGGCTGTGATAGGCTCTCCCACTCCTCAGCCTCCCAGCCTGAGTGGTAGCAGATCGAGTCACTCTAACAGACCTAGGCACAGATGCAGGCTGATTAACCACGGGCGTCGACACAGAAGCTGTGTCTGGTAAATCCTTTACAGTAACATTAGAGAAGCTGAAAAGAATAAATTGAATAAGGTGATTAAAAAGGGAAAAGCGATCATGGTTAGTGAGGTGCCGTTATTTGAGGAGGTATTGGATAAAAGGTTATTAAGGAAGATTAGTGCAATTGAATTAGAGGAATTGCATCCGTTGCATAGCATTTTAAATCGATAAACAAAGCTGTTTTAGTGATCGATTGCTACAATTTCGATGTAGGAAAGAACGATTTGAAAGATCTTTTATGCCAAAAGCTATTGCACTTTATAATATGTCTTTATAGTGTGTGATGATGCTTTTTAATACATATTTTATTATATGTTGTCGATGTATGTTGTATTGTTTTTGTAGAATATGTATTATAAATGGGAGTTACAACTGTAAACCAATTACCCTTTGGGGATAAAGTATCTATCTATTTTCTTTGAAAGAATGTAGATTTTCATTTTCACGGCCTACTTCCAACAATTTCTGCAAAAAACCTGCGGTGTCAAAATGCTAACTTATACCCCTAGATCATTTCCTCAAGGCGTGTAGTTTCCAAAATGGGGACACTTGTGGGGGGTTTCCACTGTTTTGGTCCCTCAGGGGCTTTGCAAATGCGACATGGCCTCCGCAAACCATTCCTGCTGAATTTGAGCTCTAAAAGCCAAATGGCGCTCTTTCCCTTCTAAGCCCTGCTGTGTGTTCAAACAGCCATTTATTACCACATATGTGGTATTGTTTTACTCGGGAGAAATTGCTTTACAAATTTTGCAGTGCTTTTTCTCCTTTAGCCCTCGTGGAAATGAGAAAAAATTAGCTAAACCTACATTTTCTTTGAAAGAATGTAGATTTCCATTTTCACGGCCTACTTCCAATAATTTCTGCAATCAACCTGTAGGGTCAAAATGCTCACTATACCGCTAGATAATTTCCTTGAGGGGTGTAGTTTCCCAAATGGTGTCACTTGTGGGGGGTTTCCACTGTTTTGGCACCGCAAGAGCCCTTCAAACCTGAGTTGTGTTTCTCTGGTAAAACTTTGTGTTACAAAAAAATGGATTAAAAATGAATTTCTGCAACAAAAAATTGAATTTGTAAATTTCACCTCTACTTTCGTTTAATTCCTGTGAAACGTCTAAAGGGTTAAGAAACTTTCTAAATGCTGTTTTGAATACTTTGAGGGGTGAAGTTTTTAAAATGGGGTGACTTTTTTTTTTTTTTTTTTTTAGAGGTTTCTAATATATAAGGCCCTCAAAGCCACTTCACAACTGAACTGGCCCCTGTAAAAATAGCCTTTTGAAATTTTCTTGAAAATGTGAGAAATTGCTGCTAAAGTTCTAAGCCTCGTAACGTCCTAGAGAAATAAAAGGATGTTCAAAAAACTATGTCAATCTAATGTAGACATGTGGGGGATGTTAATTAGCGACTTTTGTGTAGTATAACTGCCTGTCCTACACGCAGATACATTTAAATTTAGAAATATGTACATTTTTGCACATTTTTCGCTACATTTTGGTGTTTTTCATATTTAAATACTGAACGTATCGAGCAAATTTTTCCAGTAACATAAAGTACAATGTGTCACGAGAAAACAATCTCAGAATCGCTTGGATAGGTGAAAGCATTCCGAAGTTATTACCACATAAAGTGAAACATGTCAGATTTGAAAAATGAGTCTCTGTTAGGAAGGTCAAAAGTGGCTAAAGAGGGAAGGGGTTAATGGCCATTTTTTTTCACTGTCGTGTGAATGTAGCCTTAGGTCATTTCCATTCTCCCAATAGGAGGGTAAGGCCTCATGCACACGACCGTAGTCGTGTGCACGGGCCATGACTCGCGGTTCGGACGGCCGCGGAGTGTCACCCGCAAATCGCGGGCCGTGCATTAATTTCTATGAGCCTGGATCACAAAACACGGCTGTAATAAGACATGTCCATTCTTTTTGCGGTCCAGGCTCCTGGGCAATGCACGGAACGTGGAAACCACGGTCGTGTACATGGGCCCATTGAAATGAACGGGGCCGTGAATTGCGGCCGCAAAAATAAGTTTGTGCGCATGGGGCCTAACCCGGCTATCAGACATTTATTGCATAGTGGGGGGTACGGAGGTGGAGAGGACCCCTCCCCCCCAGTGCCGCATCTACCATGAGGCAAGGTGAGCTGACAGCCTCAGGCGGCGCAGCCTAGCCGAAAGTGGGGGGCGGCATTTTGCACCAGGGACCGACTGGACCGGGGGGAGGGGGCTTATTTTACTTAGCAGACGTGCCACATGATGGGCACGTCTGTGAGAACACTCCTCCTCCTCTCTGACGCTGTACGCAGCACGCGCGAGCAGGTCTGCAGGAGGAGCGCTCTCTCCTCAAGCAAGATGACAAGTGACGAGACGCATGAGGTGAGCGGTGGACTGCTGTGATTACAAACTACCTCCTCTCCCTCTCTCTCCCTTTCGTCTGAAGCAGTCGGAACAGAGAAGAGGGGGGAGAATTCACAGCCTCAGCGTCTGCAGAGAGGAAGCTCCGTGTCTAGTCCTCCCCTGTGTCCCTCTCCTGTGCCCTCCTCCTCCCCTGTGTCCCTCTCCTGTATAACCCTCCTCCCCTCCTGTGCCCCCTCCTCTCCTGTGTCCCCCTCCTCTCCTGTGTCCCCTTGCTTCCCTCTCCTGTGTCCCCCTCCTCTCCTGTGCCCCCTCCTCTCCTGTGCCCCCCTCCTCTCCTGTGCCCCCCTCCTCTCCTGTGCCCCCCTCCTCTCCTGTGTCCCCCTCCTCTCCTGTGTCCCCTTGCTTCCCTCTACTCTGCCCCCCTCCTCTCGTGTGCTGTGTCCCCCTATTCTTCTAACAGACCAGCTTCTGCAGCCTGTTACATCTGCTGTCCTGGGATGGGACATGTTGTAAAGCCCCTTCTGCTTCAGGAGACTGCATGAGAGATCCTACATAGAAGGTAAGTGTGTGTATGAGTGTGTAAATGTTTGTGTGTATGTGTGTGTGTGTGTGTGTGTGTGTGTGTATCTGTGTGGATATATATGATTCTCGTCTATATATGAGACTGTCTGCATTAGAGATCCTACATAGAAGGGAAGTGTGTGTATGAGTGTGTAAATGCGTGTGTTTTATATACAGTATATGTGTATGTGTGTGTGTGTGTGTGTGTGTGTGTATATATATATGTATATATAATCTGTGTATGTGGATATATATGATTCTCGTGTACATATGATACTGTAAGGACATTCACACATTGTAGTTTTGTAGCAATAATTTAGAGACTGTTTTTGCTGTGCTTTTGTGTAAATAGTGGGAAAACTGATGTGTAGAGTATATAGTGTATATACTGGTATTGTGTTTGTAGACTGTGTAGCAGTATTGTGCGTAGTGTATGTTGCAATATTATAGGCAGTGGCGTAGCTATAGGGGTCGCAGCGGTTGCAATTGCGACCGGCCCCGAAGCCAGGGGGGCCCGCAGCCCCCCGCACCACATCAATAAAAAGTTACGGGCCCCTGTTACTATAGTACTTGACAGTACTTACCTTCCTGGTTCCGGAGCGCAGTGGAGGTCCTGACGTCACAACGCTATGCGCCGCGCACAACATTGTGATCCTGGATAGAGTCAAGACAGGGCTTCCGTCACGGCTGAAGAGGAGGGTAAGATTAATATCCCTGTCTGCTGAAGCTGATTGGCCGGGAGTCGGACCCCACCAATCAGCTGCTTTGAAGGGGCCGCAGCACTCGTACGAGAGCTGCTTCCCCTTCATTCCGGTCACTGGTTTACACTGTGAATCCGTGTCGGCGATTCACAGTGTGAGCGAGTCTGGGAAATGAAGGGGAAGCAGCTCTCGTACGAGTGCTGCGGCCCCTTCAAAACAGCTGATTTGCGGGTCCCGGGAGACGGACAACGACACATCAGCTATTGATGGCCTATCCTGAGGATAGGCCATCAATGTTTAGGGTCTGCACAACCCCTTTAAGCCTACGTTGTAGCAGGCTTAGAGGGCCCATGAGACAGGATCACAGATTGTGTGATCCTGTCTGCTGGGCCCTGTATCCAAGCCAATCACATGGTAGGCTTAGATACATGGCCCATGTGTGATCCTGTCTGATGGGCCCTGTATTACTGTATAAGATTACTGTCAGCTGGACCCTGTATCTAAGCCTACCTTGTGGTAGGCTTAGATACAGGGTCCCACAGACAGTATCACACATGGGCCCTGTATCTAAGCCTAACACATGTGTTACTAATCGTTTTTTGTGTGTTTTCTTACAGGTTCGGTCGTTGGACGACGTCGGATTCCAGGACTACTTCGATGACGGCTTTTTTTATTATCAATAAAATGGTTAATGAGGGTTGTGTGGTTTATTTTTATTTCAATAAAATATTTTTTCTATGTCTTTGTGTTTTTTTTTAAACTATATTACTACCACCTTAGTAATGGCCGCCGGCTGATTGACAGCATCCATTGCCAAGGCGGGGCTTAGTGTTAGCCGGTACAGAGGCTAACACTAACCCCCTTTATTACCCCGGTACCCACCACCACCAGGGGTGCTGGAAAGAGCCGGGTATGATCCAGTACTTGACCATCTGTAGTGATGGTCGGGCAATGGGGCGGCTGCAGGCTGCTATTATCAGGCTGGGAAAGGCCAGATACAGTGGCCCTGCCCACCCTGGTAATGCTGCCTGCTGCTGCTTTATTGTATCTGCCTGGTTATGAAAAATGGGGGGGGACCCCACGTCAAAAAAAATAAAATAAAAGGAAAGAACGATGTGGGGTCCCCCCCAATTTTCATAACCAGCCAGATACAACACAGCAACAGCAGGCAGCATTACCAGGGTGGGAAGGGTCACTGTTTTTGGCCTTCCCCAGCCTAATACTACCAGCCTGTGGCCGCCCCGGTGCCTAGCCTTTACTACAGATGGTCGGGTACTGGTTCGTACCCGGCTCTTCCCAGTACCCCTGGTGGCGGTGGGTATCGGGGTAATAATGGGGCTTAGTGTTGGCCTCTGCACCTGCTAACATTAAGCCCCGCCTTAGTAATGGAGGTTGTCAATCAGCCGGCGGCCATTACTAAGGCGGTAATAATAAAGTTTAAAAAAAGTACAAGCACATAGAAAAAATATTTTATTGAAATAAAAAAACACAAGCCCCATTAACCATTTTATTGAGAATAAAAAAACGCTGTCATTGAAGTCCTCGTATCCGAAGTCCAACAACCGAACCTGTAAAAAAAACACAAAAAGAATTAGTAGCACATAAAAAAGCAAAACAATTATTAATCTTACCTTTCCTGGGTCCAGCGCTGGAGCCGCAATGTCAGCGAGCTGAGTCCTGTATCTAATCCAATTATGTGTGATATTGTCTGCTGAACCACTGTATCTAATCCTATCATGTGTGATACTGTCTGCTGAGCCACTGTATCTAATCCTCTCATGTGTGATACTGTCTGCTGAGCCACTGTATCTAATCCTATCATGTGTGATACTGTCTGCTGAGCTGTGTATCTAATCCTATCATGTGTGATACTGTCTGCTGAGCGACTGTATCTAATCATCTCATGTGTGATACTGTCTGCTGAGCCATTGTATCTAATCCTATCATGTGTGATACTGTCTGCTGAGCCACTGTATCTAATCCTATCATGTGTGATACTGTCTGCTGAGCTGTGTATCTAATCCTATCATGTGTGATACTGTCTGCTGAGCCACTGTATCTAATCCTCATGTGTGATACTGTCTGCTGAGCTGTATATCTCATCCTATCTTGTGTGATACTGTCTGCTGAGCTGCTGTATCTAATCCTATCATGGGTGATACTGTCTGCTGAGCCACTGTATCTAATCCTATCATGTGTAATGCTGTCTGCTGAGCCACTGTATCTAATCCTCATGTGTGATACTGTCTGCTGAGCCATTGTATCTAATCCTATTATGTGTGATACTGTCTGCTGAGCTACTGTATCTAATCCTATCATGTGATACTGTCTGCTGAGCGGTGTATCTAATTCCATCATGTGTGATACTGTCTGCGGAGCCCGTGTATCTAATCCTATCATGTGTGATACTGTCTGCTGAGCCATTGTATCTAATCCTATCATGTGTGATACTGTCTGCTGAGCCATTGTATCTAATCCTATCATGTGTGATACTGTCTGCTGAGCCACTGTATCTAATCCTCTCATGTGTGATACTGTCTGCTGAGCCACTGTATCTAATCCTCATGTGTGATACTGTCTGCTGAGCCACTGTATCTAATCCTATCATGGGTGATACTGTCTGCTGAGCCACTGTATCTAATCCTATCATGTGTAATGCTGTCTGCTGAGCCACTGTATCTAATCCTCATGTGTGATACTGTCTGCTGAGCCATTGTATCTAATCCTATTATGTGTGATACTGTCTGCTGAGCTACTGTATCTAATCCTATCATGTGATACTGTCTGCTGAGCGGTGTATCTAATTCCATCATGTGTGATACTGTCTGCGGAGCCAGTGTATCTAATCCTATCATGTGTGATACTGTCTGCTGAGCCATTGTATCTAATCCTATCATGTGTGATACTGTCTGCTGAGCTGTTGTATCTAATCCTATCATGTGTGATACTGTCTGCTGAGCCACTGTATCTAATCCTCTCATGTGTGATACTGTCTGCTGAGCCACTGTATCTAATCCTCATGTGTGATACTGTCTGCTGAGCCACTGTATCTAATCCTATCATGTGTGATACTGTCTGCTGGGCCCTATCTCTAATCCTATCATGTGTGATACTGTCTGCTGAGCCACTATATCTAATCTATCATGTGTGATACTGTCTGCTGAGCTACTGTATCTAATCCTATCATGTGTGATACTGTCTGCTGGGCCACTATCTAATCCTATCATGTGTAATACTGTCTGCTGAGCTACTGTATCTAATCCTACCATGTGTGATACTGTCTGCTGAGCCGTGTATCTAATCCTATCATGTGTGATACTGTCTGCTGAGCCATTGTATGTAATCCTATAATGTGTGATACTGTCTGCTGGGCCACTGTATCTAATCCTATCATGTGTGATACTGTCTGCTGAGCCGTGTATCTAATCCTATCATGTGTGATACTGTCTGCTGAGCCACTGTATCTAATCCTATCATGTGTGATACTGTCTGCTGAGCTACTGTATCTAATCCCATCATGTGTGTGATACTGTCTGCTGAGCCACTGTATGTAATCCTATAATGTGTGATACTGTCTGCTGAGCTACTGTATCTAATCCTATCATGTGTGATACTGTCTGCTGGGCCACTGTATCTAATCCTATCATGTGTGATACTGTCTGCTGGGCCTTATAGCTAATCCTATCATGTGTGATACTGTCTGCTGAGCCACTGTATCTAATCCTATCAATAGTTTATAGGGTCGTAGTGCTATAGATATGCTATGCGTTCTCCTATACACATTTGTTTTGGGGGGGGGGGGACACATATGTATTGGGGCTATTTCTCGTGACGTTTTTACACCTTAGTGACGCCCCGGCTGCTAGTGCTGCATTGTTGGGTCACTTAGGAGACCGTCAGCCGTGAGAAGTTTGGGGGGGGGGGGGGCGCGCCTTTTTATAGTTCGCCTCAGGCAGCAGAGGGGCTAGGTTCACCCCTGCTCCCCCCCCCCCTACACAGCAAATGAAATCCCACTGCACATGAACACAGACCCCACGACGCCAAAGCATGTACCCCCAGTTTAGCATGTTAACCGCCATTACAACAGCATATTAGCCCCCACCACAACAGAATGCCCTGTATAGATCTTTACGTGCTGTATCTCACACCAGTAGAGCATTTTAACCCATGCGGTGCAAGACCACACCGTAAAATAAATCGTTCTCTTGTAACCCTAACCTCATCCAGACGTCCTCTTCAGCACCGTAATCTGTATCAACTGACCACCCGAGTCCTCGTAACCTCATAACAAATCCTTCACTATAAAGCACTACAGCATTTGCTAAGAAAGTTCCCCTCCCTAAATCCCCCAGTGAAGTCAGACACAGTGCAGATTCCACACAGCTTCATCCTTACAAGCCCTGCTCTGACTAGGAAGGAGATGTAGAGAGGTCACGTGACGGCTCTACACCAAGTTACTCATACGTCATCAAACATACCAGCAGCGACTGCAACCTAGACTGGAGGGAGGCTGCCGGATACTCCATCAGTCCTGCTTGAAACTGAAGATGGCAGCGCCGCTCCTGGGAGCCGCCTGGATCCTGCTTTCTGTCTTGTCACCCTTCGGTGAGCCTCTAGCTTATATATATCCATAATGTAGCCGATTGTTCATGGAGGGGAGAAAGTTTCTTGTCTATAAAATTATAAATGGCTGTAGTGCAACTTGTATGAACGTCAGAGGTAATTCTAATGCGTATAATAAACGCACTACAGGGTGGTGTTTACTGTACGTTCTGGTGACGAAATCCTAAACTTCACACTGACAAGACATGGCTAACAATATAACTGCGACGTCATAACGATGTGCGCAGCTCCTCGTGGCTCCGTGTCACGCATGCTTTTCTTCCGTAGCCGCAGTGACTTAGGGCGGGGAAATGATCAAAACAGATCCTACGTGAGCCTTGAAAATAGTCACGCTATGGCTTGTTTGCATTTAAAGAGTATTTGAGCCAAAAAAACATTTATGTTTGGCTAGGATTAACATCCATGTATAATGCACTAACACCTATGCCAGCTTGTAATAACCACCTACAGGAGTTGTCACTTCTTATCCTCTTGATCTTGCAACATGGGACCATCTGATCGGGACGTGTGGGTTCGGGTCCGTAATGACTCAGAGTGGCTTCCCCAGCCCTTCAGTATGTCCGTATATTGCGGCCGTTTTGTTACCTTGTGTCCTCTGTATTTCGCGGGCCACAAAAATAACAGAAGGAGAAAATTGGAACTCTCTTGTCCCACCCCCTCTGGAGACACCCATAGGAAGGTCAAATGATCGCATTTCCCAGGCGTCCTAGCAATGTATCCGCAAAATGCAGACAGCACACGTATGGCTTTCGTGTGTTGTCCGTTATTTTTGCGGAACCGTAGACTTAAATGGGCGTCATGGGTCCGCAAGAACAGACAGGTATAGGACACGTTCTATCATTTGCGGAATGGAACAACGGATCCGCAAAAAACACTGATGTGTATTTTTGGGAAGCCTATGGGAAAAATTAGAGAAATAAACGCCACTGACCATAAAAGAGAAACCATTATTGCATGTTCCCATCACATGCTGTTTGTTGACATGGCTTGAGGGGCATTTTTGTTTACTCAGCTCTTTCTGCTGAGACTACATTTCCCATGATACCATGCACGCTCTAAGCGTGCTTTATTCTCTTCCCTTTTTTTCTGGAGTAACTATTTGCTCCTGCTCATCATCACTCAACATCCTTTATTCCAAATCAATCCATTTAATTCCTTCCCATTCAATCACTATTAGCCAACAGGCCAAATGCTACTGCAACAACCACGCATGCCTGGCACATAAAGAGTGCAGGTGCGTGCTCCCCGCTATAAAAATACACACTAGTTACGTACGGTTTACTCGGCTAGGAGTATCGGCTACTAACCCATGTGATGGGTATATAGCACATCTTTAGAAGCCAAAGAACATGTGACATCACAGGTTACGTGATGCACAAAGAAAGCGGAGAACGGGGGCACTTTGGAATTAGTAAGAAAATGTGAAAGTTAAAGGGGTTTTCCAGCTTCTGATGACCTATCCACTGGAGCGGCTTATCGGTGTGGGGTCCAGGTGTCGGACCCGCACCGATGACATACTGATGACCTATCCGGTAAATAGGTCATCAGTTGTCAGAAGTTGGACAACCCCTTTAATGTGAAGGAGACGTTAGGATTAGTTACAACGTAAAAATGTAACTCGGAAAACTCCTTTAAGGTACAATTTGTTTGAAATTGATCTTTTTGCAGAATCTAAAAGGAGATGTGAACAGAGCCTAAGATGCCAAGATTTTTTTACAGGGGCAAGGCTTATATACGGGTTTGTTGACCATATGATTAACCTCTTCCTGCAAATGTACGTGACAGTACATCCATATTACGGCTCACTTAGAGCAAATGTGTGTACAGTCACCTCATAAAGATGAAGCGGGCACAGGAGCTGTGCCCGCGTCATCTGCAGTGGATGTCGGCTGTAATATCACAGTTACCGCTGATCGTCTTAATTTAACCCCTTAAATTCAACGGTCAAGAGCAACCGCCCCATTTAAGTGGTTAGCAGAGGGTGGGGGCTCCCTCTGTACCCCATTGAACCCCGGCGAGCGATCGCAAGATGGTTATGGTTGCTATGGCAACCAGGAAGCCTAGCAATGGCTTGCTGGTCGGCCATGTACGGAAGCCTATTAGGCCCTGCCCATGGCAGGACCTAATATACTAACTGTCAGTTGAAAAATGAGTTACAATACACTTCACTACATAAGTTGTGCAGTGTACTGTACAGGGGATCAGAAGTTCAGATCTTCAAGTCCCCAAGTAAGAGTAAAAAAAAATGTTTTAGAAAAAGAAATAGAAGCTTTAAGGGCTTATTCAGACGAACGTAAACTACGCGCGGTTAACGCGCGTGATTTTCACGTGCGTTGCCCGTAGCTATATTAGTCAATGGGGCCGTGCAGACATGGCAGCGTTTTTTGCGCAGCGTTGCTCCGTTGCAAAAAACTCACGACATGTCCGTTGATTCAGCGTTTTCAACGCATCACGCACCCATTGAAGTCAATGGGTGCGTGAAAACCACGCATGTCGCACGGAAGCACTTCCGTGCGAACTGCGTGTTTGCGCAACAGCTGTCAAAAGGATGAATGTAAACAGAAAAGCACCGCGTGCTTTTCTGTTTCCGAACATCCAAACGGAGTGTCTTTGCGATTAGCGAACCCCGACAACCGAAGCTAACTTCACCGGGTTCGGCCAAACTCGTTTTGGCCGAACACGGCAAAAAAATTTCCGTCGGGAGACATTCACTGTGCATGGTGCTGAAAGAGTTAAACTGTTTCAGCACCATGGACAGTGACTTGCGATCCCAAAATACATGAACCTGTAAAAAAAAACCGAAGTTCTAACTTACCGATAAACTCCTGTCTCCTTCCTGCAGTCCGACCTCCCGGGATGACACTTCAGTTCAAGTGACAGCTCCAGCCAATCACAGGCCAAGCACAGGCTGCAGCCAATCACAGGCTGCAGCGGTCACTTGGACTGCCGCGTCATCCAGGGAGGTGGGGCCCGATGTCAAGAGAGGCGCGTCACCAAGGACGCGTCACCAAGGCAACGGCCGGGAAGTTCTCGTTAAGTAGGAACTTTATCTTTTTTTTTACAGGTTTTTCGCTGTTGTGTTCGGCATTCACTGTCGAGGGTGCTGAAAGATTTAGCTCTTTCAGCACCTTGGACAGTGACGGGCGTCGACAAGCCTCATCTCTATGATGCCGGCTGCGCGAAAATCACGCAGCCGCGCATCAGACACGGATGACACACGCAGCTGTCAAATGGTTTTTGCGCGCGCAAAACGCTGCGTTGTTTGCGCGCGCAAAAACGCAACGCTCGTGTGAATCCAGCCTTAGTAATAAAAACAATAATTGCACTGTTTCACTGATCAAGTCCTTTTATTATTGAAAAAAAACTATACATAATAGGTATACCTGGGTTCGGAAAGGCCTGCACTATAAAAATATCACATTATTTTTACCGCACGGTGAACACCATAAAAAAAAAAATAAACAAACGATGACAGAAATTTGGTCACCCTGTCTGAAAAAAAATAAGTGGAATAAAAAGTAATCTAAAAGTCGCAAGTATCCCAAATTGGTACAAATGAAAACGACAGTTCGTCACGCAAAAAACGAGATCTCCCACCATTACCTAAAAATAAAAAAGTTATGGCTCTCAGAAAATGGTGGCACTAAAACATGATTTTTTTTTGTAGAAAAGAGTATTTATATTGTGAGAAAGTAGTAAAATGTAAAAAAACTATATAAATTTGGTATCGCTGTAATCGTATCGACCCACAGAATAAAGTTAACATGTTGTTTATATTGCATGGTGAACGCTGTATCGAACAAAAAAAAAAAAAGTGCAAGAACTGCTGTTTTTTTATTTTTATTTCCTCGTTTCCCCAAAAAGTGAAATGGAACCAATAAAAATTAAAGCTTGTTTCACAAAAACGAAGCCCTCCGCCAATGGAAAAATAAAACGTTATGACTCTTAGAATGCATTGATGCAAAATGATGGCCCAAACTAAATTTTTAGGTCCAGTAGTTTTTCACCAAAACCCCCCATCATCATTTGCTGGACCCCACAGGTGGACCCCATAGATGCAGCAGAGATGAGGAAACTTTAGGGCCTTGTGCTGCTTATATGGAGAAAAAAAAAAAAACAGAACCAAGATCCAGCGCTGGGTGTGCGTTAAAAAGGAACTCCTGTTCCAATTTTATTGGTATAACAAAGATAAAAATGATAGAACTATATGGAGTAGTTCTGTGGCAGAGTACAGGAATGAATGTTAGGTGAAGGATAGCAGTAAGCCCTGTTCAAATGTGCCTACGCGTTTCTGACACGTCTGTGTCCTTATTCATGGCCTGCTTATATGGCTAGTGAAGAAGTCAAAGATTAGGCAATACTGGAGCGCAGATATTTTGTACAATACTCTGGATTTACCACATAGCCATGTCCCATGGTACATAAAGCTGGCTGCGCAGATCGTACAGATGGCATTGTATAACGCTTACTTGCTATCCCGATGTGCAGGTCAGTTGGGAACACTCCTTCAGTTTTAAGAGGTAATTATCATGGCCCTAATATTTGGGAATGGGGGGGGGGGGGCAAAGCACATCTGCCCCAAAACATCATAATCTCCGCAAGTGGAGTTGTCACGATACCGAAATTTAGATTCCGATACTTTGTGTAGTATTGCGATACTCCATACCAAAACGATACTTTGCCAACAATAATTTAAAAAAAAGTTCTTCTTTTTTCTGATGTAATTACTGATGAAAAATACTGTCGTGTGCATGGGGCCTAATGGAGGAAAATACTAAAATGAATAAACGAAGATTGGCGTTAAAATTATGTACCATATAATGTACTGGGAAACTTTTAGAAATTATTTTGTGGGGTGGAATGTGAAAAGAAATGCAAATCCGCCATAGTCTTTAGGGTTTATTTTGAGATCCAATACGATTAGGGCGATACCAAATTTATTTGTATAGTTTCTTTTAGTACTTTTACAAAGTAAAAACACTTTAACAGAAAAAAATAAAATTGTGTCGCCATATTTATCTTCACTGCACAATTCTAATAAAGTCTATGAAACCCCTGTGGGGTCAAAATGCTCACTACACCCCCTAGATGGATTGTTCAAGGGGTGTCGTTTCCTAAATGGAGTCACGTTTTTTGCGTTTTCACTGTTTTGGTCTCTCAGGGGCTGTGCAAAAGCGACATGGCCTTCGCAAACCATTTCTGCTAAATTTGAGCTCCAAAAGCCAAATGGTGCTCTTTCCCTGCTAAGCCCCGCCGTGTGCCCAAACAGCCGTTTATGACCACATGTGGGGTAGGGTTTTAATCGGGAGAAATTGCTTTACAAATGTTGTGGTGCTTTTTCTCCATTAGTCCTTGCGGAAATTAGAAAAAATTAGCTAAACCTACATTTTATTTGAAAGAATGTAGATTTTAATTTTCACGGCCTACTTCCAATAATTTTTGCAAAAAACCTGCGTGGTCAAAATGCTCACTATACCCCTAGGTAGTTTCCAAAATGGGGTCACTTTTGGGGGATTTCCACTGTTTTGGCACCGCCTTGAGGGGTGTAGTTTCCAAAATGGGGTCACTTCTCAGGGGTTTCTTTTTATTATTTCACATCAGAGCATCTGCAATTGTGAACCAATACTTTGTAAATCACCAAATTAGGCCTCAATTTCGCATGGTACTCTTTCACTCCTGAGCCTGGTCAAATGTCCAGGCAAAAGACTAGGGCCACATGTAGGGTGTTTCTAAAACCAGGAAACGCAGCATAATAATTGAGAGCTGTCTTGTTATGGTTCACCGCATATTGGCATATCTATGGAAAAATCCCATTTTCACTCTGCAACATCGAGTGCACACTAATTTCTGCAAAACACCTGCGGGGTTAACATGTTCACTACACCCCTAGGTGCATACCTTGAGATATGTATTTGGCAAAATGGGGTTACTTCTGGGGGGTTTCTACTGTTTTGGTAACACAGGGGCTTTGCAAATGCGACAGCGCCCAGAAACCAATCCAGCAAAATCCGCACACCAAAAGCCAAATGGCGCTGCTTCCTTCTGAGCCCTACTGTGTGCTCAAACAGCAGTTTATGACCATATATGGGGTATTGCTGTACTTGGGAGAACTTGCTTTACAAATGTTGGGGTTCTTTTTTTATTTTTTATTTATTTATTGAGAAGATTAAAAATTTGGAGATTAAGCTACGTCTTATTGAAGGAAAATGATTTTTTTTTATTTTCCCTGCCCAATTCGAATAAAATCTATAAAACATTTGTAGAGTAAAAATGCTCACTACACCCCTAGATGGATTCCTCAAGGGGTGTAGTTTCGTAAATGGAGTCACTTTTGGGTAGTTTCCACTGTACTGGTACCTTAGGGGCTTTGCAAAAGCAACATTGTATCAAGAAATCAATCCAGCAAAATTTGTACTCCAAAAGCCAAATGGCGATCCTTCTATTCTGAGCCCTGCCTTGTGTCCAAACAGCAGTTTATGCCCACGTGTGGGGTATTTTCATACTCCAGAGAAGTTGCTTTACAAATGTTGGGGGGCTTTTTTTTCTTTATTCGTTGTGGACATTGTGTTTTGTTTTTTTTTAGCTAAAACTACATCTTATTGAAAAAAAATAAAAATTTTCATTTTCACATCCAAATTCTAATAAAATCTATGAAACACCTGTGGGGTCAAAACGCTCACTACACCCCTAGAATAATTAATTGTGGGGTGTAATTTCCAAAATGGGGTCTTTTTGCGGGTGTTTCCTTTGTTTTGGCATCACAAGACCTTTTCAAACCTGACATGGTGCCTAAAATATTTTACTAATAAAAAGGAGGCCCCAAAATCCTCTAGGTGCTCCTTTGCTTCTGAGGTCTGTGCTTCAGTCCATTGGCACACTAGGACCACATGTGGGATATTTCTAAAAACTGCAGAATTTGGGCAATAGATATTGAGTTGCATTTCTCTGGTAAAACTTTCTGTGTTACAAAAAAAATAAATAGATTAACCCCTTCAGGACCCAGCCTGTTTTGGCCTTCAGGACACAGCCGATTTTTTTCAAATCGGGCATGTTACTTTATGTGGTAGTAACATCGGAATGCTTTTACCTATCCAAGCGATTCTGAGATTGTTTTCTCGTGACATGTACTTTGTTAGTGAAAAATTTTGGTCAATAATATCGGTATTTATTCCTGAAAAAATGTGCAAAAATTTGCATTTTTCTAAATTTAAACGTATCTGCTTGTAAAACAGATCGTAATACCACAGGGTACCTAAGGGTACCACCTTTTATATCCTATTCACCACAGTTCGTACAATATTCTCCAAAAAACTCTTCTCACCAAAGCTCCGTAGGCTTTATTATCGGCAGGTGTGTGTGTGTGTGTGTGTGTGTGTGTGTGTGTGTGTGTGCGCGCGTACTTGATGTAAACTCTTAGGGTATGTTCACACGGCAGCCTCCGTTACGGCTGAAATTACGGAGCTGTTTTCAGGAGAAAACCGCTCCGGCATTTCAGACGTAATGGCAAGTGCAGGCGCTTTTCGCTGCGTCCATTACAGACGTAATTGGAACTGGTTTTCCATGGTGTCAATGGAAAACGGCTCTAATTACGTCTCAAGAAGTGACAGGCACTTCTTTGACGCGGCGCGTAAAAAAGATGACTGTCGGCACAGAACATCGTAACCCCATTCTAATGAATGGGCAGATGTTTGCCGACGCTTTGGAGCCGTATTTTCGGACGTAATTCGAGGCTAAAACGCCCGAATTATGTCCGTAAATAGGGTGTGTGAACCCAGCTTTACTCTTAGGAATGCATAATGTCCTTGTGCTATGGTACCCCCTGGTACATCTTTGCAACAACATTAGCTCAAAGTGATAGAACCAACAAAAATTAACTTGACTACATTCCACCCCTGGTTCTACCACTTTACATAACCTTAACTAATGGCAATTCATCGAACCGAGACGCAGTTGATTTACAAACCATAGCACAACGTAAACGGCTTTTAGGCCTCATTCGCACGACAGGGTCCGAGTGTCGGCCGATTTTCCCGGCCGGTTTGCATCCGTTCCGATTCCGTTCCGGGCAGTGTTGCCGTTTTTACCGGCCGATTTGCATTCGTTTTTTTCCCTGACCGTTTTTTAATCGGATGAATTTCATTTGTCAATTGTTTTTTTGAGTCAACCCACTATAAACACACCCAGTAAGGTCACATGATTGCCAGTTAACCTTATTATTACTTATTATTACTAATAATGTTCATTCTTTTACTTCATTAGTTTTCAACATTCTTTTGTATGTCCCCCTGGACAGAGCGCTTGATGTCTCTAACCATATCTGGATAGGGACATCAGGGGCAACGCCTGAAGTGGAATCTCCATGTGGCCGGTGATTCCACTTCAGGAGTTTCCCCTGATGTCACTGTCCATATATGGACAGAGACATCAAGCGCTCTGTCCAGGAGCGGAATCCCCGAACACATGGGGATTCTGCTCCTTCAGGGAGCTAAAGTGGGGTTAGCACATAGAGCAGGGACGAAGCTACAGCAGTAGCAGCCGCAGCAGCTGCTAGCGGCGCCATCGGCCATGTTAGGTGTCGCCGCTAGCAGCCGCTATGGCTGCTATAGCTGTAGCGACGCCTGAAAAAGCGCCAGGGCGGAAAGGAGGCTGATTCGCCGGGCCAGGGAGATTTGGGAAGGGAGCCATCACAGCGCCCCCTTCCACCTGCTGTACACCCCAGCCCTGCCACACAGTACCCCTGCACATAGCAGAGCAGGGACCTCGCTACAGCAGTACCCCCAAAGTGTTACCGCCAGCAAACAGCGCTTCTTCTGAATGGGATACACTCCTCCTCCTCACATGCACTCTGCGCTGTGAGGAGGAGGAGAGAGTGCGCGAGCGACGGTAGACCCGGCCATCACTCGGGACACATTCCGGTGATGGCCGTGTATTACCCGGCCCCATAGACTTCTATGGGAGCCGGGCGGCTGGGTACCCGGCCGAAAATAGGGCATGTACCATTTTTTGACGGCCGGTTTTCCCGGCCCGTCAAAAAATCGGTCGTGTGAATAGCCCCATTAGGGGTCTATTGTTCCTAATGCAGCCGGGTGACGGACGATTTATGAACGGCCGTCACCCGGCCGGGAAACCCTGTCGTGTGAATTCCGCCTTAGAGTATATATTTGTTCTTGTTTACAGTGCTTTGAAGAAAGTAACTTATTAGGCAAATCTAAAGTTCAGTTATTTCTCCTCAATTCTATCAATACAAGTAATGAAGGAACCTAAAACAAAACTTTTAATCGAAACATTTTAAAATAAAAGGCCGTTGAGCTATCTCCTTTAAAACATTAACAGCTACTACCATTCATTACTAGGTAGCCCTCACGATAGAAAAAAGGGTGTCCGGATTTGAACCCAGAGACTCTTGTGTCCCAATTCTCATTGAGCCATCTGAAATATTGGATTTGATGTTATACTGGTGTGCTTTATTTTGTTTAAAAAGTTAGTCTCCATTTAAGTTGTGTGTATTATGTAGTGTGCGCCATTTTGATACATTGTGCAACTTGTGCCAAATTAAATGTATTTTTCCGGGAACCCGAATCGAAACATAAGTTCACAATGATCAAGCTTCATTACATTTAAATTGATACACCGCTTTTGCTTTCTTTTTTAGTATCCGGGGATCAAGATTGCATTGGATACCATGACCCTGGAGGTTTTTGGCGTTCAAAGTTTGATTGTAATTTTGGTACATTTTGCTGTGGGAACTGTGAGCAGAGATATTGCTGTATAGACCTTAGTAGATTGATCACAGAGAGGATGCAAAAGAGCTGTCTTTTTATAAGGTACCATTTCCTAGTTCTTTTCATCTAAACAGACTTTTATATACATTTAGATTCATAAATATTTGACAATTTTTAGCTGTCTACTACAGCATATTGGATTTGTTGACAATTGGGATCAAAGTGCAAACTTTCAACTTTAATATAAGGCCCCATGCACACGAATGTGCTTTTGCGGCTGCAATTCCCCCGAAAATCCACGGGAGAATTGCGGCCCCATTCGTTTATATGGGGCCATGCACACGACCGTGGTTTCCATGGTCCGTGCATGGTCCAGGCTCATAGAAAAAAATGGACGCGGCCATGTGCACGGCCCGCAATTTGCGGGCGGCTCGCGGGGTGACCCAAAAATCACGGCCGTGCACATGGCTGTGTGCATGAGGCCTAAGGGTATTTCCATCCAAATTGGGTCAATGCCGTAGGAATTGCAAATAATGTTTATACATAGATCTCCAGTTTTAGGGGCTCAAAAGTAATTGGCTAATGGTCAGCTTTTCTATGACAAAGGCTTGTGTTATTCTCACATTATTTACTTTACTTGTAAGCAAATAAGGTCTGCAGGTAAATTCAAGTGTGACATTTGGAATCTGTTTCTATTAACTCTTCATATGAAGTGCTGTCCCTGCAAGTTCTCATTAGGCTAAAAAAGCAAAAGAAAGCAATTGGATAGATAATTGAAAAAAAAATGTTCGATGCGGCCAAATCCACTTTTCCTTACATTCTTAAAAATTCACCGATGAGCTTCAAAACATCAAAAGGCCCCAAAGACCTTAGAAGAATAACTAGTAGATGACGGAAGCATTCCATGCCCGGAAAAACACTATTCACAACAGTTGGCAGGATGAAGTATACCCTTGAGAAGGCAGATGTATTTGTGTTAAAATCTGCAACAAAGAGAAGATGTCATCATAGTAAATATAGAGTACTTCTCTCAAGATGTAAGCCTCATAAACCAGTACACCAGAATATAGTTTTTCCAATAAAATCTACAACAGTATGTACGGTTCAGGAAACCACACCTTGAGGACAGACCGGACGATGAACGATGTAAGAAGAGTATAGAGAAGGGAAGAAACTGCTTATGATCCAAAGCATACCACCTACAAACGTTTTTGTTTTTTTTGTATTTGTTAACCCCTTCCCGACATTTAGTTACATAGTTAGTACGGCTGAAAAAAGACACATGTCCATCAAGTTCAACCAAGGGAAGGGAAAAGGGAAGGAAAAATTTCTACACATAGGAGCTAATATTTTTTTGTTCTAGGAAATTATCTAACCCTTTTTTAAAGCCATCTACTGTCCCTGCTGTGACCAGCTCCTGCGGTAGACTATTCCATAGATTCACAGTTCTCACTGTAAAGAAGCCTTGTCGCCTCTGCAGCTTGAACCTTTTTTTCTCCAGACGGAGGGAGTGCCCCCTTGTTTTTTGAGGGGGTTTTACAAGGAACAGGATTTCACCATATTTTTTGTATGTGCCATTAATATATTTATATAAGTTAATCATGTCCCCCCTTAGTCGTCTTTTTTCAAGGCTAAATAGGTTTAATTCTTTCAATCTTTCCTCATAACTTAAATTCTCCATGCCCCTAATTAGCTTCGTTGCTCTTCTTTGTATTTTTTCCAACTCCAGGGCATCCTTTCTATGAACTGGAGCCCAGAACTGGACTGCATATTCTAGATGAGGCTTCACTAATGCTTTGTAAAGTGGTAATATTACATCCCTGTCCCGCGAGTCCATGCCTCTTTTAATACACGACAATATCCTGCTGGCCTTTGAAGCAGCTGATTGACACTGCATGCTGTTATTGAGTTTATGATTTACAAGTACACCCAGATCCTTCTCAACAAGTGAATCCGCCAGTGTAGCTCCCCCTAGGACATATGATGCATGCAGGTTGTTGGTACCCAGATGCATAACTTTACATTTATCTACATTAAACTTCATCTGCCAAGTGGACGCCCAAACACTTAGTTTGTTTAAATCTGCCTGTAATTCATGAACATCTTCCATAGTCTGAACTATATTACATAGCTTGGTGTCATCTGCAAAAATAGAAATAGTGCTATTAATCCCATCCTCTATATCATTTATAAATAAGTTGAATAATAGTGGTCCCAGCACTGAACCCTGGGGTACACCACTTATTACCGGGGACCATTCAGAGTAGGAATCATTGACCACAACTCTCTGGATTCGGTCCTTGAGCCAATTCTCAATCCAATTACAAACTATATTTTCTAAACCTATAGTCCTTAATTTACCCATTAGGCGTCTATGGGGGACAGTGTCAAATGCCTTTGCAAAGTCCAAAAACACTAAATCCACAGCGGCCCCTCTGTCTAGACTTCTGCTCACCTCTTCATAAAAACAGATTAGGTTAGTTTGACAACTTCTGTCCTTAGTAAAACCGTGCTGGCTGTCACTTATAATGCTATTTATTGTCACATAATCCTGTATATAGTCCCTCAATAGCCCCTCAAACATTTTCCCCACGATGGATGTTAAGCTTACTGGTCTATAATTACCTGGGGAAGACCTAGAGCCCTTTTTGAAAATAGGCACCACATTTGCGCTGCGCCAGTCCCTTGGCACTATACCAGTCACTAGAGATTCTCTGAATATTATGAAAAGGGGGACAGAAATAACTGAACTAAGCTCTTTAAGAATTCTAGGGTGTAACCCATCTGGTCCCAGGGCCTTGTGCACATTTATTTTATTTAATATAGCTTGGACCATCTCTACATTCATCCAATTCAGTATATCAACTGATATATTTAACAGCACTGGCACCGGCTACATCAGCTGCTCCTTCTTCAGTTGTATATACAGAGCTAAAGAACCCATTTAGTAACTCTGCCTTCTCTTGATCCCCTGTGATCAACTCCCCATTACCACTATCTAGGGGTCCTACATGTTCAGACCTGGGCTTTTTTGCATTTATATGCTTGAAGAATTTTTTAGGATTTGTTTTACTATCCTTGGCCACCTGCCTTTCATTTTGTATTTTTGCTAATTTATTACATTTTTACAGATTTTATTAAGCTCTTTATATTTTACAAAGGCTACAGCTGTACCCTCAGATTTGTATTTTTTAAATGCCCTTTTTTTGTCATGTATTGCCCCTTTCACAGAAGGTGTAAGCCATGTGGGGTTTAATTTGAGTCGTTTATACTTGTTACCTATAGGAATACATTTTGCACTATAATAACTCAAAGTAGACTTGAAAATCTCCCATTTATCATTTGTTCCATTATTTGACATTAGTTCTTCCCAGTCTATATCCTGAATTGCCGCCCTCATCCTGGGGAAATTGGCTTTCTTAAAATTAAATGTTTTTGCCCTCCCAGCCTGCGTTTGTTTTTTACAGTATAGGTAAAATGTAACTATATTGTGATCACTGTTACCGAGGTTTTCACGAACATTGACATTCCCAACAAGATCTGCATTATTAGAAATGACCAGATCCAACAGAGCTTCACCTCTAGTCGGGTCTTCCACAAACTGGCCCATAAAATTTTCCTGCAACAGGTTGAGGAAATGTCTCCCCTTTGCAGTTGAAGCCGAACCATGACACCAATTAATATCCCGGAAATTAAAATCTCCCATTATCACTACAGTACCCGCCTGTGCAGCCCGCTCCATCTGTTTATATATCTGACCTTCCATCTCCTCAGTTATATTGGGGGGTCTATAGATTACACCAAAAGTAATTTTTTCAGTGTTTACCTCCCTTTCTAGTTCCACCCACAAGGTTTCAACCTCCTCACAGTATTCACCCACTATTGTCTCTTTCACACTCGCCTTCATATCACTTCTCACATACAGACATACACCACCACCTTTCCTATTTGTCCTGTCTTTCCGAAAAAGTGTAAAACCCTGTAGATTTACAGCCCAGTCATGTGAAGAGTCCAGCCATGTTTCAGCAACACCAACTATATCTATATTTTCTTCCAGTATCAAGGCCTCCAGCTCCCCCATTTTGCTTGCTAGACTTCTGGCATTTGTGAACATACACTTTAACTTGCCTGTCAGTTTTTCACTTTTATTATCAGAAATGTGATTTGACATTAATCGGTCCTTTTTATTTACACTGATGTTTTGTAACGAAAGGATCTCCTTATCTTGTTGTCTAGTCCTCTCCCCACATTCTGTTTCTCCCCCCACCAATATAGTCTGACCCCTCTCTAACCTGGCTACCCCTTTTTTTTCTACATTGACCTCCCTCCTCAGCCCTAGTTTAAATACTCCGCCACCCCAGCTAGAATTCTCTCCCCCAGCACAGCGGACCCCCTTCCATTTAGGTGCAAATCATCTGCAGAATACAGTTTGTACCCCAATGAAAAGTCAGCCCAGTGCTCTAGGAACCCAAATCCTTCTCTACACCAAGACTTCAGCCATGCATTTAACTCCCTGAGCTCCTGCTTTCTTTCCTGTGATGCGCATGGCACAGGCAGTATTCCTGAGAATACAACCTTGGAGGTCCTTCCCTTCAGCTTGTAGCCTAGTTCTTTAAAATTATTCTTAAGGCTCCTCCACCTACCATTTATTCTGTCGTTGGTACCGACATGGACCACGACAGCTGGATCATCACCAGCCCCTCCCAGCAATTTGTCCACCCGTTCCACCACATGCCGAACCCTGGCACCAGGGAGACAGAAAACCATTCGGTTGAGGTGGTCTTGGCGACAAATTATTCTATCCGTCTTCCTGATTATAGAATCCCCTACGACTATCAATTGTCTTGGCTTACCTGCATTACCATCCCGCCGACTACTAGCTGGGCTGTTCTCCCGGCTGTTAGGGAGATCAGTATCCACTAGGGCTGCCATTTCTGAGACTGACACCCTCGCATCATCACCCAACTTGGCAATTTTGCCTGGAATGTCAGAAACCGGACCGGCCTTCCTTTTCTTTGACCCCTTTCTACTGCCCCTAACTACATTAACCCAGCTACTTACCTGATCCTGCTCACCCATGTCTTCACCCTCCAGTTCTAACCCACTAACTGCATGCTCTGTGAGCAGCAAGCTCCGCTCAAAATTGTCTATCCTCCTCAGTGTTGCATTCTGGTCCTCCAGATCTCTAATACGAGCTTCCAGGTGAACAACATGCTCACATCTGCCACAGAGATATTCACCCTGGAACTCCGGCTCCAGTCGTGCATACATATGGCAAACTGTGCACTGAAGAAAACCTCCAATCTTGCTATCCATTATCCAAGTTACAAAAAAAAAAAAAAAAACAGCGAACAGGTGTTAATCAAAAAGAAAAATAAGTAGAAGAGCACTTACTTGGGCTTTAACTCCTCTTTTCAACTCCGGTTTTTGGAACTCCACTTGATATACAAACCACTTGTTGTTTGACCTATCCATACGTCCTAGTCGGGTAGAGGAAGTATGGAACGGGCTCACGGAGTGAACCCGCTCCATACGATGCGGGTGTCTGCTGTATAACTCGTTAAATGGCGTGGTCAATAGCGACCGCCCTCTAACAGGTCATCGATGGTTGCTATGGCGGCCTGGGGGCCTAATGAAGGCATCCAGGTCCGCCATCTTTGTGCTCCTATTAAGCCCTGCCTCTGGCAGGGCTTAATAGAAGCCTGTCAAAATCACGATATACTGAAATACGTTAGTATTGCAGTATATCGTGTAAGCGATCCAACAATCGCTGGCTGAAGTCCCCTAGGGCGACTATTAAAAAAAATTATAAATTAGTAAAATAAAGAGTTTGTTTTTTATGTAAAAAAATAAAAATGTCCAAAAAAAACTTCCCATTTTCCCCCTAGAGCATAGTAAAAAAGAAATAAAGATAATTGGTATCGCCGCATCCGTAAAAGTCTGAACTATTACAATATATCATTATTTAACCTTCACGGTGTACGCCGTAAAAAAAAAGTAAACTCCAGAGTCACTATTTTTTGGTCACCCACATCTCCCACAAAAAAATGAAATAAAAAGTGATCAAAACATTGCATGTACCCCAAAATGGTATCATTTAAAAACTACAGCTTATCCCGCAAAAAATAAGCCCCCCTACCACATAATTGACGGAAAAATGAAAAAGTTATGGCTCTCAGAATTTGGCGACACAAATGTTATTTTTTACACTTAGGTTTTTACTTGTAAAAGTAGTAAAAACGATATATATTTCGTATCCCCGTAATCGTATTGACCCACAGAATAAAGTTAACATGTTGTTGTAGTTGCACGGTTCAATTCCGTAAAAGCAATGGAGGAATCACAGTTTTTTCCATTTTCTACCCCACAAATAATTTTTTCCCCGTTTCCTAGTACATTATATGGCACAATAAATGGTGCTACGAAAAACTACAACTCGTCCCACAAAAATCAAGCCCTCATAGGACTATATAGACGGAAAAATAAAAAAGTTATGGCTTTTGGAAGGTGGGGAGGAAAAAACGAAAATGAAAATCTGAAAAATGGCTGCGGCGGGAAGGGGTTAAAGGCAAAAAAGTTAAATGTCCTGCAAAGACCAAGTCAATCGAGCACACATCTCCGTTCCTGAAGGCACAACTGAAGTTTAAATGCCCCAAGAGCCCTCAGAAACTGCGGTAAAGACCTGGCAGAGAATCAGTGGGGAAGAAACCCACATTTGAAAATGGGTTTTCAGATTTCAGTCCGTTATTGATGGCAAATTATTTGGAACCAAGTATTAAGATATGACAATTTGTGATTGGTCATTTGTCCAACTACTTTTGAGCCCCTAAAATGGGACTATGTATTAAAATTTTTGTAATTCCTGGTTTGGATGTAAATCCCCCTGATATTAAAACTGAAAGTCTGCACTAGTCATTGTTTAAAGCATACCTAACTTTTCAGGTGAACCTTTAGAATAACGGCAGGTTCAGACCAGCGTTGGTCTTTCCGTTTTTCTGCTCCATCCGAGGCGTAGAGCAACGAAAATACCTGAAGCGGTGTTTCCGTTGTACAAGCGGACACCAACGTCGGGCGACCAAACCCATTGACTTTAATGGAATCTGTCGGGGTGCCCTTGGTTTTACCGGAAACAATATCTTAGCATGTTGCGCTATTATTTTTAGGCCGGATCTTCGACAGATCGGGAACGCAGATGTAAATAGGCCCTAAGCTGTCATATGTGTGTACATGAGGAATAGCACTATTTCTGGCCATTATATGATTTTTTTTTTTAGCAGTTTTCCCCTCTGCAGGCTCTCTAATTCTCAGTTTTTCCTTCTTATATTCACATGCACTATTGATTTATGCAAAGTTTGTTAAAAAGTTTGTGACCATTTATTTTTATATTTATTTTTCAATATACTGTGGTAGACAGCTAAGGCTTCGTTCACATCTGCGTCAGGGCTCCGTTCTGGCATTCCGTCGGAGCTCTCCGCCAGAACGGAACCCTGAGTGAAACAAATGGAAACCATAGATTTCCGTTTGCATTATGTTTGGTTTCAATATGATGAATCCGGTGCAAATGGTTTCCGTTTGTCTCAGTTGTGCAAGGGATCCGTCATTTTGACTGAAGCAATACAGTAGTTGACTATGCTATTCACTCAGTCAAAACTACGGAGCCCTTGCACAACTGGAGACAAATGGAAACCATTTGCACCGGATCCATCTATGGTTTCTATTTGCTTCAGTTAGGTTTCCGTTCTGATGGAAAGCTCAGACGGAAAGATCAAAACAGAGCCCTGATGCTGATGGGAACGAAGCCTAACATAAGAATAACTTGGTCAAAACTGAAATATCGACTGTATAATATAAAAATAAACTTGTCTTTCCATTCTATCTTCTTTTTTTCATAACTTGCATTCTGAAATTCTAAGCTAACCAAATTTTTTTCTGCTGCAGCCCAAAGACGATTGCTGGAATTAGCTTCGCTGTCGTCCTCTTCTTTGTGGTGATTGCTACACTCCTTTGCTGCTTTATGTGTTCTTGCTGCTATTTATATCAACGGCGCCGCCAACGTGGAACACCATACGCTGGTGAGTCTAATTTGAAAAGTGTACTACAAGTAAAAAAAATCTTTTTAACTTATTTAAAGCGGATCTGTCATCATGCTATGCTGCACCGTTTAAAGAAGACCTACCGGTTCTTAGAAGAACCCAAAGGGTATGTTCACACGGCAGCGTCCATTACGGCTGAAATCACGGAGCTGTTTTCAGGAGAAAACAGCTCCTGAATTTCAGACGTAATGGCATGTTGCCTGCGTTTTTCGCTGCGTCCATTACAGACGTAATTGGAGCTGTTTTTCTATGGTGCCAATGGAAAACGGCTCCAATTACGTCCCAAGAAGTGACAGGCACTTCTTTGACGCGGGCGTCTTATTTACGCGCCGTCTTTTGACAGCGGCGCGTAAAAAAAATGACCGTCGGCACAGAACATCGTAAAGCCCATTCAAATGAATGCGCAGATGTTTGCCGGCGCATTAGAGCCGTATTTCCGGACGTAATTCGAGGTTAAAACGCCCGAATTACGTCTGTAAATAGGGTGTGTGAACCCAGCCAAAGACTTACAGTAGATGAAGTTCTAAAAATTGTTTCAAATATAACCTTAGCAGAACAGTAGATTTCCCTCATTTTTACAGGACACCGGTTTTACCTTTTGTAGTCCTTATCCTGATGACTACCTGAGTGAAGAAAAGCACGTTTAAGCAGCACCTGAGTTGAAGTCCTACTCGTACATGTTACCCCATGCATGATCAACAAGTAAAGTCAAAATTGGTAACCACACTCTTTATGTGATCAGTCATGTATATTTTCTCGTTTAGGACTTCCTAATCTTAAGACCTGATAATGCATGTTGGAATAAAAACACCTTGTTTGTTTCACTACCTCCTCTATGGACTGAGTACTGTTACCATATTTCACTTTACCTATATGGCGCCACCTGTGTGGTAATAGTGATACTGCGTCTCCGCTAATATGGTAGAGTGGAATATAGTATAATAGCGCCGGTGCCTCCACTCATGAGGTTTCATGATTAATAAGTCCTAAGTCAGAAAATCTATATAACTGATAATATAGGGAAAGTTCACCGCAGTCTTCTTTGTTGATATTATATCTTCAAAAGACAAATCAAAACAGAACATTTAAATCATTTCCATGTGACCGAAAGATGAGCTGACAGAATAATAAAGATTGGTGTCCATATTAGTTAGTAACAGTAGGGATCAGATTACAGTGTATTTCAGGAGTCCTGTCACAACCTCCCTCTACATTCATTTGTGTCACTTAGTCAGTTAACACTGAGTTTTTGGACGCGGGAATAGGAATCCGCGCCAAAATACTTCCGACATCGCCTCCCATTGATTTTGTTTATTTTTCCCCGGGTGGCTTTTAACCGATCACAGGAAAATAAAAGCTGCATGTCTTTTTTTTTTTTTTTTTTTTTGCCGTGGTTTTCCTCTGACCTCCCATTGAGATCAATGAGGCAGAAAAAGCGTTTTTCGCTGCGTTTTTTTTGCCTGCGGTCTTCAATGGACGCGGGCGAAAGCCACATCAAAAAAGCACAGGCATTTCCTGATGGAATTTTGAGGCAGATTATTTCTGCCTGCACAATACTTCTGTGTAAACTAGGCCTTACACATCAAATAACATCTGTGGCTGAGTGGAACACAGGTTTATCATCTCTGCAGTGTCCAGGTTACCATGGAGACCTCACTCCTCTCTCACCTCTGACCCGTTCTGGGAGGGGCTTCCCCTCTCCCATACACAGAATAATGACCAACATCCTGTGCAGTAATAGTACAGTAGCCATATTAAGAAGGTCCACTGAATAAAATAAGAGAATAAGTTACCCAACTTTTCTGATAAATTTGCTAAAAGCAAATCTTATTCGTGGTGAATTCCCCATTGCCTCACAATGGGCGGCAAATCAGGCCTGGAGCCTGAACTTCACTTCATACAGGATATTATTATTATTTTATTATCCAGGTTAGGAGATTTCCCTGTTTATTATGCAGCCCAGTTAGAGGCGGAGGAGACAGCTGCTTCTGAAGGGTTAATCTGCTAGAGGAGGAGGAGACGGCTGCTTGTGAAGGGTTAATCTGCTAGAGGAGGAGGAGACAGCTGCTTGTGAAGGATTAGGCCCCATGCACACCACCGTAAAATCACTTGTAACTACGGGCCCATTCATTTCTATGGCCGACGGACACCTTCCCGTATGTCTACAAGAGGGTGTCTGTGCCGTAGAAACCTGCCAAAAAAAATAGGACATGTCCTATTTTTTTTATTTTACGGACCGTGCTCCTATAATTTATAATGGGAGCACGGCCCGTAAAACCGGGCGGCCGTCTGTGCCCGTAATTACAGGCAAGGTCGTGTGCATGAAGCCTTAATCTGCTGGAGGAGGAGTAGACAGCTGCTTGTGTAGGGTTATTCTGCTGGATGAGGAGTAGACAGCTGCTGTGAAGGGGTTAATCTGCTGGAGGAGTGGACGGCTGCTTGTGAAGGGGTTAATCTGAGTTTCTCACTACACCCAAAACCTGAAGCAGTCATTAAAAAAAAAAAAAAAGTTAAAAAGCTGTGACCGGATTTACCATTGCTGCTTTTCCTAGCCTCTTCCTTCTCCTACTTCATACATCCGGCATGAGGTTATATAGCAGCGGAGATCTTCTATGTGTTTACATGTTGCACACTCGGTCTCCCCCTCACTGTGGATTCTCCCAGCTCAGAAGCAGAACGTCTGGCACAGCAGTCTTGTGAGCTGGGAGACACTATAGGTGTGAGACCAGAATCGCTGCTCTTGTGTTGCGGATTTTCCCCCATTGAATTCAATAGGGTGCTTAAACCTGCGACAAAGTAGTGTGTTGCGACATTTGCAGCGGTATCACAGTGATTCTGCCGCCAAAAACACAAGTCGACTGCGCTATTGATTCCGTCCAAAAAAGTGAAACCTTGCGGAACGAAGACGAACTGAAACCATTAGCAACGAAAGCATTACCATTGAAATCAATGGTAATGCAAACGGAAACTATGGTTTCCGTTTGCCTTTCCGTTGATGGGTTGCTCAGACGGAACCCATCAACGGAAAGCGAACGCTGATGTGAACACACCCAAAGTTGATGTGCTGAAAGCAGGAAAAATGGGCAAGCGTAAGCATCTGAGCGACTTTGCAAGGGCCACATTGCGATGTCTAGACGACAGTGTCAGGGCATCTCCAAAACAGCATCTCTTGTGGGGGTCTTCCCGGTATGCATTGGCTAGTACCTACCAAAAGTGCCACAAGGAAGGAAACCAGTGAACCCGCAGCAGGTTTATGGATGGTCAAGGCTCATTAATGTGTCTTAGAAGTGAAGGCTAGCCCGTTTAGTCTGATCCCACAGAAGAGCTACTGTAGCATAAATTGCTGAAAAAAGTTACTGCTGGCTATGATAGAAAGGTGTCTGAACACTGCTGTGTATGGGGCTGCGTAGCCAAAGACCGGCCAGAGTTTCCATGCTAATCCCTGTCCACTGCCAAAAGTGACTACAATGGGCTTGTGAGCCTCAGAACTAGAGCAATGGAAGAAGGTGGCCTGTTCTTTTTTTACATCCTGTAGATGGCCTGGCGCGTGTTCGTCGCTTACCTGGGAAAGAGATGGCACCAGGATGCACTATATGAAGAAAGCAAGCCGGCGAAAGGAGTGTGATGCTCTGGGCAATTTTCTGCTGGGAAACCATGGGTCCTGACATTCATGCGGATGTTAATTTAACACGTACAACCTACCTAAATGTTGTTGCAGATCAAATACACCCCTTCTTGGCAATGGCATTCCCTAATGGCAGTGGCCCCTTTCAGCAGGAAATACGCCCTGCCGCACTGATAAAAATTGTTCTGTAAAGGTTTGAGGAACATGACAGAGTTCAAAGTGTTGACCTGGCCTCCATATACCAAAGATCGCAATATATAGTATAATACCATACAGTACACAGGTAATATTGCCATAAAATGCACACATAGGCAAACCCACTACAAACCTACCCGTATGAACTCTCACCACGGGCACACATGCACCCACCTAGTAAATAATGACCTACACGCACACACATATGCCCACCCATTACATACATATATGCGCATATCTACTACATACACACATGTTCATTACATACCTGTACGCACACAGATACACACCTAGTAAATAATGACATGCAAGCACACATAGCACAAAAAGAAGACAGCATTTCAAGTAGCATCATAAACAATGTGCAATGTTTTTGTATAGCTGGAGGGTGGATCCGCAAACGCGCAGACATTTTGCATGGACCGCAGGAGGGCCTGTTTGGCTTTAAAATGGGCTGATTTTATGTCCCAGTCCAGTCCTGATTGACACTTCTTTTAGAGGTTATCCGCATTTTTAACTGTAATATTAGATCGGTGGCTGTCCAACTGTCAGCTGTTTATATATAAATATTATATGAAAAATGTCGCAGATACAAAAATCAATTGAGATAACATAATGGAAAAAAAAGACAACTTCATTCTATCAAACTAACACCTGTACTGTTAAATGATAAGTTTTTCATTGTTTATTGATATTATTATTATCTTTATATAGCACCAAAATTTT
The DNA here is from genome assembly GCF_050947455.1 of Rhinoderma darwinii. Lineage (NCBI taxonomy): Eukaryota > Metazoa > Chordata > Amphibia > Anura > Rhinodermatidae > Rhinoderma > Rhinoderma darwinii. The sequence continues at coordinate 297,287,671 of NC_134688.1, read as the reverse complement.
CTGTAGTGCTTTATAATTCACAGGATTCGCATCTTCTGATTGTGTGCCCAACTAGGGCTGTGTAGAGAGAAAATAGGAGAGGACTTGGCACAAAACTTGAATAAACTCCAGCGAAGCTGAGGAGATGTGGAATGTGCAAAGGAAACACTAAAAGAACGATTGGAAGGATAAGATGTAAACCAGGAGAGCACAATGTCCTTTAGGGCCAGCAATAGTAGTAGTCAGTGATCAACTGTGTCAAATGCTGCTGCCAGATGAAGAAGCAGCAAAGCCCCTTAGATTTAGTAGTCAAGAGGTCATTAGAAATTTGAGAACGGTTTCAGTGCGGTGTGGGGTAAGTTCATTTGCGGCAGATTTGTTGCAGAACTTTCTGGGACTGTCCCATTCTTTAGAATGGGGTTTGCAGAAATCCGTGCACATGCTGCAGAAACATCCCCATTGTGATGTACGGAATGGATTTTCAGTTGCAGAAGTTTCTGCAATAAATCGGCAAGGAGATAGTTGATGAGGCAAGAGTGAATTAGATGTAAGGCTCCGTGCCCATGTGCATGAGACCTTAAAGAGGCTCTGTCACCAGTTTATAACTGCCCTATCTTCTACCTAATCTAATAGGCGTTTTAATGTAGATAACAGGTTTGTTTTTTTTTTGTTGTTTTTTTTAAAAAAGCGCTTATTTTTGACCAAGTTATGAACATTTTTAGTTTTAGGCTTATTTGTTCCAAATACCCAACTGGGCGTTTTTTTTACTTTTCACCAAGTGGGCGTAGTAAAGAAAAGTCTATGACGCTGACCAATCCGCGTCATACACTTCTCTCCATTTATGCCCAGCTTGTTTCACAGTGCAGCGAGATCACAGCGTGACAGGACTTCCTCCCACAGGTCCTTCACCAAAGTCATGGAAGACTGAACAGACATCGCCTCCAGCCGCTGCAGATTCGGATAAACGTCCTGTCATGGCTGGAGGCGATGTCTGTTGACTCTTCCGTCGCTCCTGTGAAGGACCTGCGGGAGGATGTCTCGTCAAAGCGTGATCTCGCGAGATCACGCTGTGCTGTGAAACAACCTCGGCATGAATTGAAGACAAGTGTATAATGCTGATTGGCCAGCGTCATACACTTTTCTTTACAACGCCCACTTGGTGAAAAGTTTAAAAAAAAAAACACCCAGTTGGTCATTTTAGAACAAATTAGCATAAAACTAAAAATGATCAGAACTTGGTCAAAAATAAAAGTTTTTAAAAAAAAAACAACTGTTATCTACATTAAAGAGCTTATTTGATTAGGTAGAAGATAGGGCAGTTTGTGTCTCCATCTATCCCTGATCGAAGTACAGGCACTTATCTCCCTCCCCCGCCCCTTTCACAGCCTGATAAATGTAAGTCTGCCCACTCCACCTATGTCAGACATCTTGGTACACACAATCCAGTCAGCACATTTTCCTCACCTGCTGCTGGATCTGTTCCAAGAGATCCTGTATTAGGCCCTGTTCACACTGAGTTTTTTGCTGGCAGAAAATTCTGCCTCAAAATAATGTCTTGAATTTTGAGGCAGATTTTGACCTGCCTGCACGCCGTTTGCTACGTTTTTTGCCCGTGGCCATTGAGGGAAAAAGAAGCGACATGCCCTATCTTCTTTTTTTTACTCCACTGACCTCCCACTGACATCAATGGGAGGCAGAGAAAGTGTTTTTCGCAGCGTTTATGCCCATGGTGCTCAATGGCCGCGGGTGAAAAACGTGGCAAACGGCGTGCAGGCAGATCAAACTCTGCCTCAAAATTCAAACACTACTCCAAACAATGGTAAAACTTTTATTTTTTACATAATTTACTATAAATGTATGTAAGGCCCCATGCACACGAACGGGCTTTTGTGGCTGGAATTTCCCCGAAAAACCACGGGAGAATTGTGGCCCCATTCATTCCTATGGGGCCATGCACACGACAGTGGTTTCCATGGTCCAGGAGCCCGGACCGTAGAAAGAACGGACATGTCTTATTACGGCCGTGTTCTGCGGTCCAGGCTCATACGAAATAATGCACGCGGCCATGTGCACTGCCCGCGGTTTGCGGGCTGCTCGCGGGTGTCACTCCATGGCTGGCCGACCCGAAAATCACGGTCGTGTGCATGAGGCCTAAGGAAATGCATCAGAAGGGCAGGTAGTAGGATGAGGGGATAATAATAATAATAGTGCCGAGACTTCTTACCCAGTTATCTGTCCAAACACTTTTCAGATTGAAATAGTGAGTGGTGTTCAGTGCTCTATATATTGATCTCAGTAGACACTAGGAACCTGACAGTTCCTACAATTTTCAAAAAATCCCCCTTCAGCTTGATTTGAGTTTCCTTACCCTTGGGTTTGTGGTCTTCTTTATTTTACATTCAAGCAAACTATTGTTGCAGCTTGACTAAGCCCTTGTTCACATTTGCGGAAGAGGCTCCGTCATTTAGTGCAGCATGCAGTGCTATTGTGTCCGGCAAAATGACGGAAACTTGATAGAACCAATTAAAGTCGGGTGCCGTTGGTTTCCGTGATGCGATGGATCTGGCCCTTTCAGTTTTTTGCATTCTGTATCTCTGATGGAACAGAGTAATGGAAATCGTAGTGCAGACGTGTACAGAAACGAACTATTTGTTTATGGCTGTGTCCATGTGCCTCTGATTTTATACCAAGGTTTTTTTCTGCCTGATTCTGTACAGTTCTGAGAGAAAATAAAATTGTGCTGTGCTCCATTCGACTCTGTGTTGCTTATAGTGTATAATATCTCTGTACACGTGGGGTCTGTAGGCCGGTGCACGAAGCCTGTATTGCTCCATATTAAGGAGCTGTACAGGCTCCGTGCATTGCCGTACAGGCTCCGTGCACTGCCGTACAGAATTTGTGCACAGGACTCTGGCCTATGCAATAGCCCTAAAGGGAATAAACTTCCATACGCTCCGCATTTGACATGCTATCACAGTTTCCTATGCACTTGATTTAAATCATTGATAAAACAATGCACAATTTATTTGTACTCTAAAAAGGTTCTTGGATTTACGGAAATGTAGCTATAGTATTTCCATTCAAAGTAACACTGCTATGGTGGAAGTGTGTGGTAAAGTGGGCATATTATAAGCAGTACTAAGCAGCATTTTTATACTATCAATTGAAAGCTGTAGTCTTGTAAACTGAAAGAAAACCTGTTTTGTCTTTTAGTGCAGGAAACCCAAATGTCCGGAATTTCTCAGCAGCCACCATATCCTACACAGCCGTCATACCCTATACAGCCGTCATACCCTATACAGCCGTCATACCCTATACAGCCGTCCTATCCTATGCAGCCTCCATATCCTATGCAAACTCCATACCCTATGCAGACTCCTTATCCCCCACAAATGCCATATCCCGTGGACCCCAAGTTTGCCCCATCTCCACCAGGATATGAGCCTGTGCCTGCGTATCCAACAAGTGGTCCAACAGCCCAGTACCCTCTATATCCTCCTGGACCTCCTATGTACAATCCAAATAGTAAGACAAATTATATTATTAAATATATTAATTTGTTTCGTAATTTTTATATATGTTCTTGTAGTTTCTTTACTTACAAACGTTTTGACTTTTCTTTCTTTTTCTTAGTTGCTCCCCCAAACACAATGCATCATGGAGTATGACAAAACAAAGGGAGCGAGTGGATGGCACGGGGGTCATTTCATGATTCGGTCCGTTGATTCCAGATCATCTCAGAGGGATATCCTGTATTTATTTTATGGGCTTTTTCTTTTCCATTGCACTTCCCAGGAAGAGACCTTTTGTATAACCACTGTACTACCATGTCATGGCAATGTATATCCCTCCATTCGGCAGACTTCCCATATTTATGCCACTGAGTTGCATGGGTATATATGTTTTAATATTGTTCATTTTTACTGCTGGTTACCTGTTTATACAGAGGCAGATTTCAGTTCAGAAATTCAGTCTTGTGGACTAACATGATCGTCATTAAAACTTTGAATGTGGGGTATATATTTTTCAGTCCGCGTTCCCACAATATTTTGATAGCAAACGACTAGCTTTTTAATTTTCTAATTTGTGTCCGTTCATCAGCACAACCTTGCCAGTCCCACGTGAATACAACGTGTTAGAACAGCAGATCATTTTGTCATAAATTAAAAACAATGAAGATGGTGACTTATTTACCATCCTAAACTTTTAATTCACAAATATTTTAATGTGTGGGTTGTTCGTGGGCATGTCATCAGGAGTTACTGTCATAATAAACAAAACCGTGTTTTAGTTGTGTTGTCCATCTGTTACGAAAGTGGTAAAAGCAATTCTGAAACCAAATCTAAAAAGACAATGGGACACATTTACTAAAAATTGAGTTTAATACAACAGTCTTAATATAAAGCCTGCAGGAGTAAGATGCGGCTAATTTAGTAAGAGGCGCACATCTCTTAATAAATCTGTGGCATCTTCTGCTGTCCGTGCATTAGAAAGGGAAATCTACACCAGTATCAGCTGGCTTAAATCTCCTCAATATTTAAAATGCGTTTTTAAAAAGTGGCATGAGCGGCGTAAATGCATCAAAAATCCAAACATTTTATGCAAACTTTTCTACGCCAGTTTCTTTCAAGAGTTGATAGATCTCCCCCCCCCCCCCCCCCAATTTTCTATTCATAAACATTAACCCCTTCATGCTCATCTGTGCATTAGGGTGCATGCACACTTCCGTCAGCCGTAGTACGACTGCTAATGATTGTTCCGTGAAACACGGGGCCGCACACGGATGGTGTCCGTGTGCAGTCCATTGTTTCACAAACCAAATTAATGAAAATGCCGAGACTGTTCCGTCAAAAACGGGCAGGAGTAGGACCTGTCCTATTTTTGACGGAATGGCCACACGGTTCTGTTAAAATAACGGAAGTGTGCATGGCCCCATTAAAATGAATGTGTCAGGGTGCTATCAGTTAAAACAACGGATAGCACCTTGACGAAAAAAAACCTGAAGTGGGCATAGGGTAGGGAAAAAATTTAAAGTGCCCCAGGGTTTGTGCAGCCCTGCCCATCACATTCTGCACTTAGCTGCACATGTATGAGCAGGTGAAAGGTTCTCTTTAATTAGTAACGATTTTGTGTGGTATTACTATCTGTCCTACAAGCAGATAAATTCAAATTTATAAAAATGCTAAATGTCCCTGAAATTGTAATGTTTTTCACTAATAAACACAATGTATCGACCAAAATTTACCTACTTGCATAAAGTAATGTCAGGAGAAAACAATCTTTGAATGACTTGGATAAGTAAATGCATTCCAAAGTTATTACCACATAGAGTGACACGTCCGTTTTTTAAAAATAGGTCTGTGTCCATAAGGCCAAAACTGGCTGTGTCCCTAAATGAATAGTAACTTTTCAAACAACTTATTCTGATTTAATAGTATATCTGATATAGATCAATTTTTAAAGATTTTAAATGCAAATTCTGTGTGAAGTTAGTTTATCTCCCTTTATTTAATCTGCTGTCCACCTCCTGTTATCAAGCAAAATCCATCCCTGGTTACAAAACAAAATTGACGGATTGCAGAAGGTGGTGGTGTGTCTCTTCACAGCCTGCCAAGAGAAGTCTATGGAAAGGGGAGTGGGAGCAGGAGCACAGTGAAAAAGACACAGACAGATGTGTTGCAGCAGCTTCCTGGTAAAAGTCTTATTTCACACCAGTGCTGGATTCTCAGCTACACTGCTCATTACTGCTGTATAATGTCCTCCATGCTGCTGCAGCTTCTATACATGCGGTAGATAGAGATAGGAGAGCAGGATTCTCCTCTTCTACACCGCGTTCCAAATTATTATGAAAATGTTATTTTTCGCTAATTTTCCTAAATAGTCGATGCAAATGACAGTATAATCTAGCCATCAACCGTTGGAGTATAATGCAAATTTTATTGAACAAATCTCCTAATGATAACAGATTTTTTTTTTAGAAGTAAAAAAACTCTAAATGCACTGTTTCACATTATTATGCACAACAGAGATCAAAACATTTTAAAGGTTGTAAAGAGAACTAAAATGGTAATTTGTTGAATTTGCACCATCAGGAGGTCATATTTACATAAATCAAAAGCTCTTTCAATCAAAAAAAACTTAGCAGGCCAAGTTACATGTTAACATAGGACCCCTTCTTTGATATCACCTTCACAATTCTTGCATCCATTGAATTTGTGAGTATTTGGACAGTTTCTGCTTGAATATCTTTGCCGGATGCCAGAATAGCCTCCCAGAGCTTCTGTTTTGATGTGAACTGCCTCCCACCCTCATAGATATTTTGCTTGAGGATGCTCCAAAGGTTCTCAATAGGGTTGAGGTCAGGGGAACATGGGGGACACAACAAGTGTTTCTCTCCTTTTATGCCCATAGCAGCCAATGACACAGAGGTATTCTTTGCAGCATGAGATGGTGCTTTGTCATCCATGAAGATAATTTTGCACTATTGCACTATTTCACGCTTTTCGGCAGCAGAGAGATCCTTTTTCTTTCCCATATTGCTTGAAACCTGTGGCCTGCTTAATAATGTGGAACGTCCTACTTAAAGGGGTATTCCGGAACTAAAAAATTACATTTATTTAAATAAAACAATGAAAATGATATAACTTTACAATGTACTTACGTTTCATCAGATGGCTGTAGCGTCGTATATCCTCCTCCGTCACCGCCCCCTTAGTGAAGCAAAATCTGCACTTCCTGTGCAGACCCGTCCATTTAGTCTTCTGCCTTGCTTCCGGTTTCCGGCTTTCACACTGTACGGTTACGTCACAAATGACGTAACCGTACCACGTGCTTCTTTATCTCAGAGCATGCGTGGTTAACACACTCCACCGCGCATGCTCTGTGAAATTATAATCCCTTATAAATTACCGACGGAATACGAAGTTGCGGGAATAACGGCCGTTTCGGCCGTCTTCCCGACAGGTGCAGGAGCTGTGACAGCTGCTGTCTCGTACAGCAGCTGCCGCAGCTCCTACAGCGGGGACCGATCGCTGTGTCCCCGCTGTCTAACCCCTTAAAAGCCGCGTTCAATAGAGATCGCGGCTTTTTAGGGGTTAAGTTACCATCGCCGGCCTGCTACACGATAGCGGCCGGCGATGGTTACTATGGCAACCGGACACCAAACAATGGCGTCCGGCTATGCCATCGACGGAAGCCTAATGGGTCCTGACAAAGTCAGGACCCACTATGCTTGCTGTCAGTGAATAGCTGACAGTTCTAATACACTGCACTACGCATGTAGTGCAGAGTATTAGAATAGCGATCAGGGCCTCCTGCCCTCAAGTCCCCTTGTGGGACAAAGTAATAAAGTAAAAAAAAAAGATGTGTAAAAATAAGAAAATAAAAGTTAAAAAAAATCCCCTTTTTTTCCCTTATCAGTCCTTTTTTATTAATAAAAATATATAAATAAATAAAATATACATAATTGGTATCGCCGCGTCCGTAACGGCCTGAACTACAAAATTATTTCGTTATTTATCCCGCGCGGTGAACGCCGTAAAAGAAAATAATAATAAACCGTACCAAAATCACAATTGTTTGGTCACTTCACCTCCCAAAAAATGTATTAAAAAGAGATCAAAAAGTCGCATGTACCTAAAAATGGTCCTGATCGAAACTACAGATCGTTACGCAAAAAATAAGTCCTCGCACGGCTTTATTGATGGAAAAATAATAAAGTTCTTGCTCTTAGAATAAGGCAACACAAAAAGTGAATGATTTTTTACAAAACGTATTTTATTGTGCAAATGCCATAAGACATAAAAGAACTATAAACATCTGGTGTCACCGTAAGGCCGAGTTTACACGAGCGTGTGCATTTTGTGCAAGCAAAAAGCGCGGCGTTTTGCGTGCGCAAAAGGCAATTAACAGCTCCGCGTGTCAGCCCTTTATGATGCGCGGCTGCCTGGTTTTCGCGCAGCCGCCATCATTATGACACTCCGTTTGGATGTTTGTAAACAGAAAAGAACGTGGTGCTTTTCTGTTTTCATTCATCCTTTACAGTGCTGTTGCGCGAATCACGCACGTCCCACGGAAGTGCTTCTGTGCGACATGCGTGGTTTTCACACACCCATTGACTTCATATATGTGTATGTGTGATTTGTTTTGACACTTTTACTTTCAAAAAACAACTTTTTGGGCAAAAAAAAATAGTTTTATTTGATTTTCACTGTAATTTTTTTTTTGTTTTTTCACCAACTTTATTTAACGGATTGACATTTTTTTTTTAGTCCCACCATGGGACTTCACTATGCGATGTGCCGATCGCATATATAATGCTTTGGTATACTTCTTGTTATTATTGCCTGTCAGTATAAAACAGAGGGAGCTCCCTCCCTCTGTCAAACACATTAGATGCCGCTGTCACTATTGACAGCGGCATTTAATGGGTTAAATTGCCGGAATCGGAGCGCGCTTCGATTACGGCAGTTGCAGCAAGAGCCAGGCTGTGTATAACAGCCGTGCTCCTGCCGCTGATCGCGTGGGTACACTGGCAGTACCCGCGCCATCACAGGACGGATATATCCCTCCTCCTGCGCGAACTAGCAGCTGCAGAGCACTGATATATCCGCCCTTCGGCGTTAAGAGGTTAAAAACGCAGATATCCAGTGATTTCAGCTTGTGCTATCAGTAATAGAATGAGAGCACCAAAATGAAGACTGAGATTGCAGAAGTTAGTAGAGCTGGGTGTAGTAGGCGGAGCAAGTGCACTGCTGCATGCACATTGCATGCTGGGACTAGAGCAGTGCATGCAGGGAGGAGAAACACAGGAAGAGAAGAGGAATGAACTTACTGAGCAAAACAAACCTCTCAAGGTAAACAATAGGGAGTAGTGTTACTAAAACCATTTATTATCAAGAAAAAGCTAGTCAGAGTGCACTAATATATTAATAGAGGAACATTGCATTGATTTAAAAAAAAAAAAAAAGGATTGGAAAACCCCTTTAAGTAGTTTTCCTTTGATTGGGCACACCTGGCAAACTAATTATCACAGGTGTCTGAGATTGATTACAATGATCCAAAGAGCCCTAAGACACAATACCATCCATGAGTTTAATTGAAAAACGAATAATTAAATGTTTATGACCCTTAAATCCAATGTGCATAATAATTTGGAACACAGTGTATGTGGACAGTGTATAGAGCTGGGCTGCATGTAAACAATAGTAAGGGATGTAATAGCTTGTCCGTAGCAGTAATATACCTACATTACCACGTTGTCCTCATCAATGGTGGAGGACTGAAACAAACCGTAATTTAGTGAGTTGCTTAACCTTTTATTGTATGATCACTGTCAGAAACCCAGAAAGCATTTCCTAACCACAAATTATATTTTTCTATTGAAGTGCTTACACTCAAGTACTAGTAAACTATTTCTAGCATGCTGGTTGATTCATTACCACCTTGTACTATTTCTAGCGTGCTGGCTGATTCATTATCTTCTTGTAATTTTTTTTTTTCTTAGCGTGCTGGCGAATTCATTATGTTCTTGTAACCTTTTTGTACAAACAAATAGTGTAAATTGCCTTTTATAGCCCCTAGAATGATACTAAATATGTTATATACTCTCTAGAAATGGGTATATATTCAATTTCCTCTATAATCTACCCCCAAAACAGATTGGGATCATTCTTCTCCTGTTTATATCCTCTAAAAACACAAACTCAAATAATAATCCAGGTTGCTTAACTGCATCACAATCCGTCCTATTCATGAAGCATTTTTTGGGCATCTTCCTGTGGACCAGACACGCAACATTTCTGAATAAGGAAAGAAAACCGGTATTGTTTGTAATTAACCCCTTAACAACCACCAATACGCCTTGTCACGGCGGCCGTTAAGGGTTTTTATGCCAAAGCGACACCTTTTCACGGTGCTCTGACATAAGCCCGGCACGGGTGTTCTGTGCCGGCTAAAGCGGGTGTCGGGCGGTTTAAAGGCAGCCGGACACCTGCACTAACGGGTGGGATCGATTTCAACATTGACCTTACTCATTTTACCCCTTAGATGCGGCGCTCAATAGTGGTTTTGGAGGGAGGGTGCCCCCACTTTCACCCCATCGGCACCCTGCGATTGCAACTGCAGGGTGCCAATAGCTTCTATGGCAGCTGGGGGCCTAACAAAGCCCCCCAGGTCTGCCTGTATTGGATGCCTGCTAGGCCATGCCTGAGGCATGACCTAGAAGATGCCTGTCCGTTTTACACTTACAGGGAATAATACGCTGCAATACAGAAGTATTGCAGTGTATTATAAAAGCGATCAGAAGATTGCATAGTGAAGTCCCCTAGCGGGACTAAAAATTAAGTTAACAAAAAGTTTAACAATTTTTATAATAAATAAGTAAAAATCCCAAATAACAAAAAATGAAAAACCCACTTTTTCCCTTATAAAATACTTGAAAACATTACACATATTTGGTATCGCCGCATCCGTAACGACCCCACCTATAAAGCGATTACGTTATTTAACCCGCACAGTGAACTCCGTAAAAAATTAAATAAAAAACAATTCCAGAATTGCTGTTTTCTGTTCATCCTGCCTTCAAAAAAATTTGATAAAAAGTGATCAAAAAGTCGCATGTACTCCAAAATGGTAGCAATAAAAACTAGAAGTCGTCCTGCAAAAAACAAGCCCTCATACAGCTGCATCAGCATAAAAATATTTTTGTATGGCAGTGTATTACTTCCTGTCCATTTAAAACGGACAGGCATCTGCTAGGTCATGCCAGAGGCATCGGCACCAGGCGACAGGCTACAGTTCATTCTGCAGCAGCATCAGCGTTTGCAGGTAAGTCGATGTAGCCTCTGGTGCCGATGTGTCCTCGCTCGTCCGACACGATGCAGGACCTGGGGCAGGAAGAGACGTCACAGCGTGATCTCTCGAGAACACTCTGTGTGTCTGTGCACTGCCAGAAGCTGGGTGTTGACGAAGAGAAGTGGATGATGCTGATTCGTCAGCATCATACACTTCTATTCACAACGCCCAGCTAGTAAAAGAAGTAAAAACGCCCAGATCTACATACACAATACACGCCCACTTGTACATAACTTTAAACACGCCCAGTTGTACTTAAGAGCCTCATTTGCATAAATATAATAATGGTCATAACTTTGGCCAAAAATGCTCGGCCAAAAAACGTTACTCTTATCTACATTGCAGCGCCGATCTGCTGCAATAGGAGATAGGGGTTACAAAATCTGGTGACAAAGCCTCTTTAAAGGTGGGGAGGAAAAAACAATAGCATAAAAACGAAAATTAGTCTGGTCCTGAAAGGGTTACGATCTACTCCACTATATTGGTCAAAAGATGAAATGTCATTTTTTCCCTCACTTATCTCACCAGACCAGATAGGTTTTATGCCTAATAAGCAGGCTAGAGACGCCAAGAGAAGGCTGGTGGATCTGGTACAATTGGCGGGCCTCTCGGGAACCACCACTGCACTACTTTCCTTAGATGCTAAAAAAGCGTTTGATAAGAGTGCAACAGTGATTCTATGTTTTTTCTGGTTTCTTCCTGGATGCTGTTACTATCATTGTACACGCTCCCTACGGCTAGGGTCTCTCTAGTATGGGCTATAGTTCCAAATCTTTTTCAATAATCAATGGCATACGGCAAGGGTGTCCTCTTTCCCTTGTGATTTTCAACCTTTCTATTGAACATTCAGTTCAAGCAATCAGAAAGAACCCAGGCATTCAAGGTATTATTAGTGGTTTAGGGAATTATACAGTGGGTCTTTATGCAGTCTTTATGCAGATTGTATTATTGTCTCCTGCATCAACCCCACTATTTTCTTGACAAACCTAAGAAAGATCATTATGGATTATGCTATGCTCTCATTTTATAAATGAAGTGAAAACAAATGTCAGCTGTTAGTCATTCATACAAATAATGAACTTACACATTTCCTGAAGTCAATGTTTTCGTATACTTAGGGCAACAAAGATTTTCCCCAGATATCCAAATATCACGTTCTCTGTCAATGATAAAATTTAACTCAAACATCCGAATAGATAGTACTAGGAAAAAAATTAATGCATTAATGAATCTATAATTTTCTTGATGAACGTGAAAATCTTCCCAATTATTCTTTATACTTGTGTATTACCTTGATTTTTCCTAGCTCAACAATCAAGGAGTTGCCTTATCTGATCCTTATATGGCATGCAAAGTGCCCAAGAATTGCTAAAATTACTCTTTTCAATACAGTGAAGTTGGGAGTTATGGGGTACCCTGACCTTCATTCGTACCAACTTGCGGCAATACTTGAACTGATTAAGGCATAATGGTCAAATCTGGACCAGATTTGCTTGGTTGATTTAGACCAGGGGTCTCAAGCACGCGGGCCGCATGCAGCCCCTGGGGCTGTCATCTGCGGAACACGGAGCCACTAGTACAGGCTCTGCTCCGGGACTCTGTGGAATTCCCTGACATCGCTGTCCACATATGGACAGCGATATCTGGGGCTTCCCCAGAGTGGAGTCCCGGGCATAGCGCTAGTATCGGCTCTGCTCCGGGACTCTGTGGAATTCCCTGACATCGCTGTCCACATATGGATAGAGATGTCTGGGGCTTCCCCAGAGGCCGGAGTCCCTTGCAGAACGCTAGTATATGCTTTGATCCAGGACTCTGTGGAATTCCCTGACATCGCTGTCCACATATGGACAGTGTTGTCAGGGTCTTCCCCAGAGCGAAGTCCCGGGCAGAGCGCTACTATAGGCTCTGCTCCGGGACTCTGTGGAATCCACTGACATCACTGTCCATACATCGACAGTGATGTCAGGGGCGTCCCCAGAGCAGGAGTCCCAGTGATGTCAGGAGCACAGCTGGAGTCCCGGGAAGAGCCTACTAGCGCTCTGCCCGGGACTCCAGCTCTGGGGTTGCCCCTGACATCCATGTCCATATATGGACAGTGATGTCAGGAGCAGAGCAGGAATCCCAGGCAGAGTACTAGAAGCGGCTCTGCACCGGGACTCCAGCTCTGGGCAAGCCCCAGACATCACTGTCCATATATGGACACTGATGTCAGTGGCTTCCCCAGAGTTCCGGCTCAGAGCCTATACTAGTGCTCTGCTCCGGGACACCGACTCTGGGGTTGCCACTGATATCACATTCCGGTTCAGGAGGATCCCCCGACGTCACTGTGTATGGACAGTGACGTCAGGGGCTCCAACAGCAGAGGAATCCCCAGCCAAAGCGTCGGGAACGCTCTGGCTGGGGATTCCACTCCTAGAGGGAGCCCCAATGGAGCTATCTACTTGGGGGTGTGTGGCAGCATCTGCAGAGGGCACTGTGGAAGCATCTGCAGAGGGCACTGTGGCAGCATCTGCGAAGGGCACTGTGGCAGCATCTGCGGAGGGCACGGCAGCATCTATGGAGGGCACTGTGGCATTATCTACAAGTGGGTGTGTGGCAGTATCTACAGAGGACACTGGCATTATCTAGGGCACTGTGGCATTATCTACAGAGGGCACTGTAGCATTATCTACAGAGGGCACTGTGGCATTATCTACAGAGGACTCTGTGGCACTATCTACAGAGGACTCTGGCACTATCTAAAAAGGGGCTGCCCAATCTTGACGTGCGTCTGCCAACTGAGCCACCGGACTGCATTTAGCGACACTTAAACTGGAAAACTGGATTGTTGAAATAAGCACGTGGAGAATTCTCTCAAAAATTAAACCTAGCAGTATTATAGTAATGTAGTATTATTATTATAGTAATATAGTGTTATAGTAGTTCAAATAACTAATTGATTAACAATAATTTTGTATTGTATCAAATTTGAAAGTAATGCGGCCCGTCAACTTCCCATTTTTTCTATATGTGGCCCACTTACCCGGCCGAGTTTGAGACCCCTGATTTAGACAGAGCACAAACTTGGCTTAGCTCACTCAAAGGTGTTTATTTACCATTTACTGGATCTTAACCCCTTCCAGACATTTGTCGTAAGTATACGACATAGAGAGCCAGTGCTTCCCGCAAAATGTCGTATACTTACGACAAATGCTTGGCATCGGCTCAGAAGCTGAGTCAGTGCCATCATCCCCGGATGTCAGCTGTATCTGACAGCTGACATCCTGCTGTAACGGCGGGGACCGAAGTTCGATTCAATCCCTGCCATTAACCCCTTAAATGCAGCCATCAAAAGCGATCGCTACATTTCAGGTGTTTGCAGCTCATCGACACCCCAGCAATGAAATCGCCGGGGTGTCAGTGGCTGCAATGGCAACCGGAGGCCTAATACTGGCCTCCCGGTGTGCCTAGCACGGAAAACTTCCAGCCCCCGCCCGGAGGCGGGGCCTGAAAGGCTTCCGTAGCTGCCAGCAAGATGGCGCCGGCTCAGGAAATGAGCCGGCGTCATCAGCGGCGGATGTCAGCTGTATGTTACAGCTGACATCCACTTGTAAAGGCAGGAACCGGAGCTAGCTCCGATCCCTGCCATTAACCTCTCGGATGCAGTGATCGCTGCATCTTTGTGGTTGCTAGCAGATCGCCACCTGTGCCCTGCAATCGCACGACTGCCGACTGCTATTATGACACCAGGAGACCTAACAATGGCCTCCTGTTTGCCATTACGGAAGCCGATTAGGCCCCGCTCGGAGGCAAAGCCTAATCGGCTTGCTGTCCGTGAATGACTGACAGATCTAATACATTGCACTACGTAGTTAGTGCAATGTATTAGAAAAAAAATCTGACAGTTGGACCTTCAAGTCCCCTAGTGGGACTAAAGTAAAGAGTAAAAAAAAATGTGAAAAAAAAAGCTTGTAAAAAATATAATAAAAGTTTTAACACAATTGCCCTTTCTCCCTTATCAAGTCCTTTATTATTGAAAAAAATATTTGGTATCGCCGTGACCGTAACGGCCTAAACTATAAAAATATTATGATATTTATTCCACGCGGTGAACAGCGTAAAAAATAATGCCAGAATTTCAGTTTTTTGGTCAGAAATAAAAATGATGCATATAAAAACTATAGGTCGTCTCGCAAAAAACAAGCCCTCATACAGCTCCGTCGATGAAAAAATGAAAAAGTTATGGTCCTCACAAGATGGCGACAGAAAAAATACTTTTTACAAAAATAATTTTATTGTGCAAAAAGTTGTAAAACATAAAACAGTTCTATAAATTAGGTATCGCCGGAATCTTATTGACCCGCAGAATAAAGGTAACATGTAATTTATAACGCATGGTGAATGCTGTATAAAAAAAAAAAACTAAAAAACTATTGCAGAATTGCAGTTTTTTGGTCACCTTGCCTCTCAAAAAATAGGGTAAAAAGTGATCAAAAAGTCGCATGTACCCCAAAATGGTGCCAATAATAACTACAGCTCGTCCCGCAAAAAAACAGCCCTCATACCACTACGTCTATGTAAAAATAAAATTAGTTAAGGCTTCCATAAGTCAGGAAATAAAAAATATGCAGTTGTGCAGATCAGAGGGGAACATTTTGTCTGTTTCAAGAGGCGATTTATCGGGGCCCTAAAATTAGGGAACCAGGAAGGGGGGGCCCAAACATATCTGCTAGAAGCGAGGGTGCCCGTATTATACCAGGAAAACACTTCCTAGCAAAATTCCCCAAACTGCAAAGGTGCGGAGTGTGGACCAAAACGGGGATAAGTAAAGACACGGCCTGTGCAGAAATTATTGCTTCACAGCATAACACACATCCCATTATTATACCCCCTGACTATGCCCCTGATGTACTCTGCCCAGCTTACATATGCCTCCACATTATAAACGGAAACACCAGTAATAGTCAAACAAAACTACTACCAAGCAAAATCTACGCTTCAAAAGCCAAATGGCGCTCCCACCCATCTGAGCCCTACAGTGTGCCAAAACAGCAGTTTACTTCCACATATATGGCACCACCATACCCAGGAGAACCCTTTTAACAATTTTTGGGATGTGTCTCCAGTGGCATAAGTGGGCATGACATACTTGCCACTGAATTGGAAATTCTGGGGAAAAATTAACATTTTTACTTTGCACCATACGCAGCGCATTTATTTATGGAAAAGACCTGTGGGGTGAAAATGCTCACTACACCCCTTAATAATGCCTTGAGGGGTGAAGTTTCTAAAATGGGGTCACTTCTGGGGGGTTTCTTTTAGTATTTCCCATCTGAGCCTCTGCAATTGTGAACCAATTTTGTGTAAATCGCCAAATTAGGCCTCAATTTGGCACGGTATTCTCTCACTCCTGAGCCCTGTCAAATGTCCATGCAAAAGATTAGGGCCCCATGTAGGGTGATTCTAAAACCGTGAAACACAGCATAATAATTAGAGAGCTGTCTTGTTATGGTGGCACAAGCTGGGCACCACATATTGGCATATCTATTGAAAAATCCAATTTTTATTCTGCAATATCGAGTGCACACTAATTTATGCAAAACACCTGCAGGGTTAATATGCTCACTACACCCCTAGGTGAATACCTTGAGGGGTGTAGTTTCCAAAATGGGGGTCACTTTTGGGGGGTTTCCAGTGTTTTCGTCCCACAGGGGTTTTGCAAATGCTACATAGCGACCAGAAACCAATCCAGCAAAATCTGTACTCCGAAAGCCAAATGGCTCTCCTTCCCTTCTGAGCCCTGCCGTGTGCCCAAAAATGAGTTTATAACCACATATGGGGTATTGACATACTCGGGAGAAATTGCTTAACAAATTGGGTTCTTTTTCTGCTTTATTTTTTGAGAAAATGAAAAATTTTGCGCTAAAGCTACGTCTTAATGGAAAAAAAATTAAATTTTTATTTTCACTGCCCAATTCAAATAAAATCTATGAAACAGCTGTGGGGTCAAAATGCTCACTACACCCCTAGATTAATTCCTCAAGGGGTGTAGTATCACAAAAGTAGTCTCTTTTGGGTAGTTTCCACTGTACTGGTACCTTAGGGGCTTTGCAAAAGCAACATGGTGTCAAGAAACTAATCCAGCAAAATCTGTGCTCCAAAAGACAAATGCCGCTCCTTCTCTTCTGATCCTTGCCGTGTGCCCAACAGCAGTTTATGACCACATATGGGGTATTGCCGTACTCGGGAGAAGTTGCTTTACAAATGTTGGGGTTCTTTTTTTTTTTTTTTTTTTGAGAAAATGAAAATGTTGAGCTAAAGCTACATCTTATTGAAGAAAAAGGGTTGTTTTTATTTTCACTGCCCAATTCTAATAAATTCTATGAAACACCTGTGGGGTCAAAATGATCACTACACCCGTAGATCAATTCTTCAAGGGGTGTAGTTTCCAAAATGGGGTCACTTTTTGGGCGTTTTCATTGTTCCCATAGGGGCTCTGCAAATGTGACATGGCCTCCGCAAACCATTCCTGCTAAATTTGAGCTCCAAAAGCCAAATGGCGATCTTTCCCTTCTAAGCCCTGCCGTGTGTCCAAACAGCCGTTTATTACCACATATGGGGTACTGTTTTACTCAGGAGAAATTGCTTTACAAATTTTGCTTTTTCTCCTTTAGTCCTTGTGGAAATGTGAAAAAATTAGCTAAACCTACATTTTCTTTGAAAGAATGTAGATTTTCATTTTCACGGCCTACTTCCAATAATTTCTGCAAAAACGCTCACTATACCCCTAGATAATTTCCTCAAGGGGTGCAGTTTCCAAAATGTCAGTAGGAATGGATGCCTGCCGGCAAGAAGGCCCTTTTTAGCAACTATAGCAAAGAAAAATAACAACATTTTTATTAGGCTATTAAAGCAAGAGACACACTACATAGAAATTAAAAAGTTCATGTCCACTGCTAACATTGACCAGCGTAGTGCAATGTGTACCAGCAAGGAGATACAGAGTGTCAGCGGCTGCAGCACGCCACACTCAGACCAAGGTTCAGTATCAGAGGTCAGCAGTCAACAATTATTAAAATTTCAAGGAAGCCGCGGGGGTTGACTGCTGACCTCTGATACTGAACCTTGGTCTGAGTGCGGCGTGCTGCAGTGTGTCTCTTGCTTTAATAGCCTAATTAAAATTTTGTTATTTTTCTTTGCTATAGTTGTTAAAAAGGGCCTTCTTGCCGGCAGGCATTCATTCCTACTGATCGTTAATTCGCCCGTCAACTATTTGGGGCTTACTCTCCATTGTTGCTGATCAGTTTCCAAAATGGGGCCAGTTGTGGGGGGGTTTCCACTGTTTTGGTCCCTCAGGGGCTTTGTAAATGCGATATGGCCTCCCAAAACCATTCCTGCTAAATTTGATGTGCAAAAGCCAAATGGCACTCTTTCCCTTCTAAGCCCTGCCGTGTGTCCAAACAGCCGTGTATGACCACATATGGGGTACTGTTTTACTCGGGAGAAATTGCTTTACAAATTCGGCTGTGCTTTTTCTCCTTTAGTCCTTGTGGAAATGTGAAAAAATTAGCTAAACATACTGTACATTTTCTTTGAAAGAATGTAGATTTTCATTTTCACGGCCTACTTCCAATAAATTCTGCAAAAAACCTGCGGCGTAAAAATGCTCACTATTCCCCTAGATAATTTCCTCAAGGGGTGCAGTTTCCAAAATGGGGCCACTTGTAGGGGGTTTCCACTGTTTTGGCCCCTCAGGGGCTTTGCAAATGCGACATGGCCTCCGAAAACCATTCCTGCTAAATTTGACGTCCAAAAGCCAAATGGAGCTCTTTCCCTTAAACTGCCGTTTATGACCACATGTGAGATATTGTTTTACTCGGGAGAAATTGCTCTACAAATGTTGTGGTGCTTGTTCTCCTTTAGTCCTTTTGGAAATTTAAAAAAATTTGCTAAACCTACATTTTATTTGAAAGAATGTAGATTTTAATTTTCATGGCCTAATTCCAAAAATTTCTGCAACAAAAACTGTCTGGTCAAAATGCTTACTATACCCCTAAATAAATTCCTCGAGGGGTAGAGTTTCCCAAATGGCATCACTTTTGGGGGGTTTCCACTGTTTTGGTACCACAAGAGCTCTTCAAAGCTGACATGGTGCCTAAAATATATTCTAATAGAAAGGAGTGTCCAAAATCCTCTAGGTACTCCTTTAATTCTGAGGCCTGTGTTTCAGTCCATAAGCACACTAGAGCCACATGTGGGATATTTCCTAAAACTGCAGAACCTGGGCAATAAATATTGAGTTGTGTTTCTCTGGTAAAACTTTGTGTTACAAAAAAAATGGATTAAAAATTAATTTCTGCAACAACAAAAAATTAAATTTGTAAATTTGACCTCTACTTTGGTTTAATTCCAGTGACACGTCTAAAGGGTTAAGAAACTTTCTAAATTCTGTTTTGAATACTTTGAGGGGTGGAGTTTTTAAAATGGGTTGACTTTTTGGAGGTTTGTAATATATAAGGCCCTAAAAGTCACTTCACAACTGAACTGGCCCCTGTAAAAATAGCCTTTTGAAATTTTCTTGAAAATGTGAGAATTTGCTGCTAAATTTCTAAGCCTTGTAACGTCATAGAAAAATAAAAGGATGTTAAAAAAAACTATGTCAATCTAATGTAGACATATGGGGATGTTAATTAGCGACTATTTTGTGTGGTATAACTGCCTGTCTTACAAGCAGATACATTGAAATTTATAAAAATGCTAATTTTTGCAATTTTTCGCTAAATTTTGGTGTTTTTCACATTTAAATACTGAATGTATCGAGAAAATGTTGCCCGTAAAATAAAGTCCAATGTGTCACGAGAAAACAAGCTCAGAATCGCTTGGATAGGTTAAAGCATTCCGAAATTATTACCACATAAAGTGAAACATGTTAGATTTGAAAAATGAGGCTCTGTCAGGAAGGTCAAAAGTGGCTAAAGAGGGAAGGGGTTAAGAAGACTGATTTATAATTGCATTGTACCACTGTTTATCTCAAAATCTGAAATAAGGTTATATATGTAAACCAGGCTATAAAGATTAATATTCAGATTTCATTTAGTTTACTTCAGGGATTTAATACCTGATCTAAATCTTACAACCTTATAAAAACCAGGCATTTAGGCCTCGTGCACACTTCCGAGACATTTTTCTCGGCCGTTTGTGATGGATCCGTGTGGCCGTTTTAGCGGCCGTGTGCACTCCGTGTTTCCGTTTCCGTGCGCCGAGCATGGTACTGTCCAGGGTGCTGAAAGAATTAATGGGCTGCACTCTTTCAGCACCCTGGACAGTACCATGCTCGGTGCTCGGAAAATAAAATTTTAATGTAATAAAAAAAAATGTAAAAAACATTTTCATACTTACATTCCTCCTGTCTAGCCTCCAGCAATGACGTTTCATCCATGTCGCTGCTGCAGCCAATCACAGGCTGTAGTGGCGGTCACGCACGTCAGGATGACGTCAGAAGGCCGGCCTCCAGGGATGACGCTTCATCCCACGTGACCACCTCTGCAGCCAATTACAGGCTGCAGCGGCCTCTGCAGCCAATCACAGGCTGCAGCGGCCTCTGCAGCCAATCACAGGCTGCCACGTCAGAAAGGAAGGCTGGACTGGAGAAAGAAGAGGGTCTCGTCACCAAGACAACGACCGGGTACGTATGAACTGATTTTTATTTTATTTTTAATCAGCAGCCTCTTTTCTCTATCAGTGATTGACAAGTGGCTGCTGATTAGTGTCATATTTCTGTAATGTTTTTCTGCCCGCCCGGCCGTTGCTAGCCAACGGCTCCATGACACACGGACGGCACACGGATGCCTTCCGTGTGCCTTTCGTTTTTTTGACGGCCCCATTGACTTGCATGGGCCTCACGGTCACAGAATCTCGGATCAAAGTAGGACATGCTCTACTTTGGATCGGAAAGGAGCAACGGGACCGTCAAAAAAACTGAAGTGTGCATGGCCCCATTGAAATGAATTGGTCAGTGTGCTAGCCGTCAGAAAAACGGCTAGCACCCTGAAGGAAAAAACTGAAGTGGGCATGGGGCATTATTCTCTAGAATATATATGTACTATAATCATTTCTCAAACGCTCTGCTAAATACACTCTTCCTGGTTCATCTATCTGCCTATATATTCATACCAGGGCATTTATAGACACGTGGATTAATGAATAAGATTTACAATTTATCAGCAAGACTCTTAAAATGTTGTAATTTCATGCAGTTGGAAAAATATTTCAAAGGTGGCATCCCCTTTTATTTATACTAAAATTTTAGATACCAAGTTCAGGGGCAAAATTAGTTTTATATGACAATCGTGAAAAATAAGCTAAAATTAAGACATTTTCTTTACAAAACTGGCATCAAGCCCTAAGATGATTCAGTAGGGACACATACTGTATTAACTACTTACAGAACACACACAAATTACAGTTAAGATGGTATCTAACCCCCAGCAATGTTTGCCAGATCATATCCGGCTTGCTTGGAGTTGTGCTGGCGTCAATGCCCTGCAATTTGATACATATTTGGTGGGAATGTCCTAAAATCATGACGTTTTGGGAATATTTGGAATAGTTTCCAACATATGTTGCATAGACGTCGTTCTTTTACCGCAATTGACCTTGATGAATCTCTCATTTGATAAAATCCCATATAGATTTGCATGATTCATCAAAAGGATTTTCATTGCAGCCAGTATAGAACTGGCGTCCAAGTGAAAAACTGATATATCTCCAAAACTAGACACTGTAATATTAAAAGTAAATCAGTACTACTGCAATGAAGTATGTATGGGAGAGAACAGTGTCTATTATATAAGAGATTTAGATAAGAAATGGGCTGGCTGGACGAAAAACTGATTTCTCTACAAAATTATGATAACCTGATACTAGAGGCATTCCCTGTTCATTCCATGTTTTTTTTCCTTATTAAAGTGCACAACAGTCATAGATCTTCGACATTAATATGTCATCAATCTATTTATGTGCTTTTCCTTTGCTTTCTATTGCTAGATTTATAATCTGTATGTAAATGAAAAAGAAAACTGGCGTCGATTGATTAAAAAATCCCCCCCCCCCCCATTGTTTCTGGTAGAGATTTTGTGGGTTGACTGCGCACATTAAGTGTTAGGGATCTGCCAGGTACTTCATCTAGGTATACTCCTGGGATTAATCAGTCCACACCTGAGGCCAGACCTGTTCGACTGACACCATCTCCCACCAACCAGGGTGGCAGGCTCAGGAGTGGGAGAGCCTATCGCGGCCTGGTCTGTCGGAGTTAGCTCCGCCCCCTGTCCTTTATTACCTGCCCTGTTCTCTCCTTCAGTGCTTGTAATTCTTTTGGATTCCTGGCCCCACTGCTGCTTGCTCCAGCCTGCTTCTGCCGTGCTTCTGCTTTGCTGCAGTTCTGCTTGACCTGCTTTGCTTTGCCCCTGGCTTGCTTCTGTCTCCGTGCCCGCTCGGGTGTACTCACTTCGTCCTGGTCCTGACTGTTCGTTCGCCGCTCCGTTTCCTCGTGGCGTTCCGTGGCTACTGCCCCTTCCCTTGCGTGTTCCCTGTTTGTTTTCCTGTGCACTTAGACAGCGTAGGGACCGCCGCCCAGTTGTACCTCGTCGCCTAGGGCGGGTCGTTGCAAGTAGGCAGGGACAGGGCGGTGGGTAGATTAGGGCTCACTTTCCCTTCACCTCCTTCCTGCCATTACATAATTACAAGCCTTTACCTAGTCTACCATTTCTCCTACGCTGACGCTATCATGGACCCCCTTGAGACCCTGACCCAGCAGATGCAGGGCCTCTCCCTACAGGTCCAGGCCCTGGCCCAAAGGGTCAATCAGGGTGACGCTGCTTTAGTAGTACCCCTCACCTCACCTCTAGAACCCGACCTCAAGTTACCTGACCGGTTTTCAGGGGACCGTAAGACGTTTCTCTCCTTCCGGGAGAGTTGCAGACTGTATTTCCGCCTAAAGCCCCACTCCTCAGGTTCCGAGAACCAGCGGGTGGGTATCATCATATCCCGACTCCAGGAAGGGCCCCAAGAGTGGGCCTTCTCCTTGGCTCCTGACGCCCCTGAACTTTCCTCTGTTGATCGTTTTTTCTCTGCCCTCGGACTCATTTACGACGAGACTGACAGGACTGCTTTAGCCGAGAGTCAGCTGGTGACCGTACGTCAGGGTAGGAGACCGGTTGAGGAATACTGTTCTGATTTTAGGAAGTGGTGCGTAGCTTCTCAGTGGAACGATCCGGCCCTAAGGTGCCAGTTTAGGTTAGGATTATCTGACGCCCTGAAGGATCTGCTGGTTAGCTACCCCTCGTCTGACTCCCTTGACCAGGTTATGGCCCTAGCAGTACGACTTGACAGACGTCTCAGGGAACGTCAGCTAGAACGCTTCAGTGTGCTCCCCTCTGACTTTTCTGCGATCCCCCCCGAGGTCCCGTCTCCTCGCCCCTCCACGGAGGACTCGGAGGTACCTATGCAACTCGGGGCCTCCATGTCCCCTCGACAACGTAGGGAGTTTCGCAGAATGAATGGTCTCTGCTTCTACTGTGGGGACGACAAGCATCTACTGAACACCTGTCCCAGGCGCAAGAATAAGAAGCCGGAAAACTTCCGCGCCTAAGTGATCATCGGGGAGGTCACTTGGGCGCACAGGTATTTCCCGTTAATGTGAAACGCAATAAAATTTTGCTTCCCTTTCAGGTCTCGTTTGCTGGCCGGTCTGCCACGGGCAGTGCTTTCGTGGATTCTGGCTCATCTGCTAATATCATGTCTGTGGAATTTGCTATGTCTCTAAAGATGCCTTGTATTGATTTACCTTATCCTATCCCTGTAGTAGGAATCAACTCAACTCCCCTTGCTAATGGTTATTTTACTCAGCATACTCCTGTTTTTGAACTCCTGGTTGGCTCCATGCATTTGGAGCAGTGCTCTGTACTGGTGATGCAGGGATTATCGTCTGATCTGGTTTTAGGCCTTCCCTGGTTGCAGTTGCATAATCCCACGTTTGATTGGAATACTGGGGATCTCACCAAATGGGGTAATGAATGTCTTATGTCATGTCTTTCTGTTAACTCTATTTCTCCCCGGGAGGAGGTAAACACGCTTCCTGAGTTTGTTCAGGACTTCGCCGATGTGTTTTCTAAGGAGGCCTCCGAGGTGTTGCCCCCCCATAGAGATTACGATTGCGCTATCGATTTGGTGCCTGGTGCCAAGCTTCCTAAGGGTAGGATATTTAATCTTTCATGTCCTGAACGTGAAGCTATGAGGGTGTATATCCAAGAATGCCTGGCCAAGGGTTTCATTCGCCCCTCGACTTCTCCTGTAGGTGCTGGCTTCTTCTTCGTGGGGAAGAAGGATGGTGGTCTTAGGCCGTGCATTGATTATCGTAACCTGAATAAGGTCACCGTAAGGAACCAGTACCCACTTCCTTTGATTCCGGATCTTTTTAATCAGGTTCAGGGAGCCCAATGGTTTTCTAAGTTCGATCTACGGGGGGCATATAACCTTATCCGCATCAAAGAGGGGGATGAGTGGGAAAACTGCGTTCAACACACCCGAGGGTCATTTCGAATACCTGGTCATGCCCTTTGGGTTGTGTAATGCCCCTGCTGTCTTCCAGAATTTTATTAATGAAATCCTGAGAGAGTACCTGGGTAATTTTCTTGTTGTGTACCTTGATGACATACTGGTGTTTTCCAAGGACTGGTCCTCCCACGTGGAGCATGTCAGGAAGGTGCTCCAGGTCCTTCGGGAGAATAATCTGTTTGCTAAGACTGAAAAATGTGTCTTTGGGGTACAGGAGATACCATTTTTAGGGCAAATCCTCACTCCTCATGAATTCCGCATGGACCCTGCCAAGGTTCAAGCTGTGGCGGAATGGGTCCAACCTGCCTCCCTTAAGGCGTTACAGTGTTTTTTAGGGTTCGCCAACTATTACAGGAGATTTATTGCCAACTTCTCGGTCGTCGCTAAGCCTCTTACGGACCTTACCCGCAAGGGTGCCGATGTCCTCCATTGGCCCCCTGAGGCCGTCCAGGCCTTTGAGACTCTCAAGAAGTGCTTTATCTCGGCCCCCGTGCTGATTCAGCCCAACCAAGAGGAGCCATTTATTGTGGAGGTTGACGCTTCCGAGGTGGGAGTGGGGGCCGTCTTGTCCCAGGGTACCAGCTCCCTCACCCATCTCCGCCCCTGTGCTTACTTCTCTAGGAAGTTTTCGCCCACGGAGAGTAACTATGATATTGGCAACCGCGAACTTCTAGCCATTAAATGGGCTTTTGAGGAGTGGCGGCACTTCCTGGAGGGGGCCAGACACCAGGTAACGGTCCTTACGGATCACAAGAATCTGGTTTTCCTAGAATCGGCCCGGAGGCTTAATCCTAGACAAGCTCGGTGGGCACTATTCTTTACCAGATTTAATTTCTTGGTTACCTATAGGGCTGGGTCCAAGAATATTAAGGCTGATGCTCTGTCACGTAGTTTCATGGCCAATCCTCCTTCCGAGAAGGATCCTGCTTGTATTTTACCCCCTGGTATAATCGTCTCTGCCACGGATTCTGATTTAGCTTCTGATATCGCGGCTGATCAGGGTGCAGCTCCCGGGAACGTCCCTGGGGACAAACTGTTTTTTCCCCTGCAATACCGGCTGAGGGTACTCAGGGAAAACCATGACTCCGCTCTATCTGGTCATCCTGGCATCTTGGGCACCAAACACCTCATTACCAGAAACTATTGGTGGCCTGGGTTGCCTAAAGATGTTAGGGCTTACGTCACCGCTTGTGAGGTTTGCGCTAGGTCCAAAACCCCTAGGTCCCGACCTGCGGGCCTACTACGTTCCTTGCCCATTCCCCAGAGACCTTGGACCCATATCTCCATGGATTTTATCACCGATTTGCCTCCATCTCAGGGCAAGTCGGTGGTGTGGGTGGTAGTCGACCGCTTCAGCAAGATGTGCCACTTTGTGCCCCTTAAGAAGCTACCTAACGCCAAGACGTTAGCTTCTTTGTTTGTGAAACACATCCTGCGTCTCCATGGGGCCCCAGTCAATATCGTTTCTGACAGAGGGGTACAATTTGTTTCCTTATTTTGGAGAGCTTTTTGTAAAAAGTTGGAGATTGATCTGTCCTTCTCCTCCGCCTTCCATCCCGAAACTAATGGCCAAACGGAAAGGACCAACCAATCCTTGGAACAATATTTAAGGTGTTTCATCTCTGACTGTCAATTCGATTGGGTCTCATTCCTTCCCCTTGCTGAATTTTCCCTGAATAACCGGGTCAGTAACTCGTCAGGGGTCTCCCCGTTTTTCTGTAATTTCGGGTTTAACCCAAGGTTCTCCTCCGTCTCCCCTGGTTGTTCCAATAATCCTGAGGTAGAGGATGTTCATCGGGAACTGTGCACTGTCTGGGCCCAGGTTCAGAAGAACCTAGAGGCGTCCCAGAGCGCACAAAAGATTCAGGCGGATAGTAGACGTTCTGCTAACCCCCGGTTTGTCGTCGGGGATTTGGTCTGGTTGTCGTCCAGGAACTTGCGCCTTAAGGTCCCGTCCAGGAAGTTTGCTCCCCGATTTATTGGACCTTATAAGATCATTGAAGTCCTCAACCCTGTATCCTTCCGTCTGGAGCTCCCCCCATCCTTTCGCATACATGACGTCTTCCATGCCTCCCTCCTTAAACGCTGCTCCCCGTCCTGGTCCCCCTCGAGGATACCTCCTGTTCCCGTTCTCACCCCTGAGGGGGTGGAATTCGAGGTGGCCAAGATTATGGACAGTAGGATGGTCCAGGGCTCCCTCCAGTACCTGGTCCATTGGAGAGGATACGGGCCGGAGGAGAGGACTTGGGTACCTGCCCGGGATGTTCACGCTGGGGTATTGATCAGGAGGTTCCACCTTCTCTTCCCCACTAAACCGGGTCCCCTTAGTAAGGGTCCGGTGGCCCCTCATAAAAGGGGGAGTACTGTTAGGGATCTGCCAGGTACTTCATCTAGGTATACTCCTGGGATTAATCAGTCCACACCTGAGGCCAGACCTGTTCGACTGACACCATCTCCCACCAACCAGGGTGGCAGGCTCAGAAGTGGGAGAGCCTATCGCGGCCTGGTCTGTCGGAGTTAGCTCCGCCCCCTGTCCTTTATTACCTGCCCTGTTCTCTCCTTCAGTGCTTGTAATTCTTTTGGATTCCTGGCCCCACTGCTGCTTGCTCCAGCCTGCTTCTGCCGTGCTTCTGCTTTGCTGCAGTTCTGCTTGACCTGCTTTGCTTTGCCCCTGGCTTGCTTCTGTCTCTGTGCCCGCTCGGGTGTACTCACTTCGTCCTGGTCCTGACTGTTCGTTCGCCGCTCCGTTTCCTCGTGGCGTTCCGTGGCTACTGCCCCTTCCCTTGCGTGTTCCCTGTTTGTTTTCCTGTGCACTTAGACAGCGTAGGGACCGCCGCCCAGTTGTACCTCGTCGCCTAGGGCGGGTCGTTGCAAGTAGGCAGGGACAGGGCGGTGGGTAGATTAGGGCTCACTTTCCCTTCACCTCCTTCCTGCCATTACATTAAGGGGAAATAAGGAGAATAAAGTACATTATAATACTGTTTTTGTGCCACGGTTTTTACCACAAATTTTGCACATTGGGATAATCAGTAGGAAGGCTAAGTATCGAATCACCTCCCTTCTAATATGTGTCACAAAGGTGTGAAATTAATGTCATTTTAATCAGTCATACACTGCCTAGGTTCTAGACAGATCATGTTATAATTTTGTTACATTTAGAGTTTATTTATGAATAAAATATCAAAATCTTGAGGAAATTCGAGTCAAAATAAAAATGTTTCAGAAATTAGATTCTCTCTAGTTTGATGAAAAGTAATATTTGAGGTTTATTTTGGGTGTATATTGTATTTGGATCACATCTGAGGCATAGTGACATCAAAGTTTAATTTAAATGGCGAAGACACAGTGTAGAGACCCTTTTACACGGACAAATGATTGGCCGTATAATCGCTTATATAAACGCTTGTATCCGTTCACGTTCTGCTGCCGACAAGATACAAACTGTATGACGATCGTATTAATGATCATTCCTCCTCATTCTCACAAACATTGCTCCATGTAAATGGTGCAAACGAGCATCGACGATTGGCGCTTGTTAATGGACAATAAATCTGCCCGTGTACTGTATTAGCACAATTTATTCATGAGCACAGACAAGCTTTATAATCCTAAACACCCTTTTACACTGGCAGGTTTCCTGCCCGGTAACAAGCACTGATCAACGATAATAACATGTCGATCAGCTCTTGTTTGCTCCATTTACCACTTTGACCCAAAAGGTGTCCATAGACTTTAGGTGGCATCCCTATGGATTGTGGTAAACTGGTTCACTGGCACATGTGCTTTTGATACAAAAGCATATGCCTCTTCTGTAGAAATTACACTAGTATGCAGAATGCTGTACAAGATTATATTTTGTTACAAAGTGTGTTGACACAAATCCATCACGTTTAACCCTCTATACGCACAGTTAATCCAGAGGAAGGCAGTAAAAGCAATGAACAACATAGACCAACTTTCCATAAAGTGAAAAATTCCCTACTCCCTACGGGATCCTTGGATCAGCATTCTACATTAAATGGGGTTTTCAATTTTATGTAAATAAAGTTTTAAGGGATTGTACCAGAATGAAAAATCATCACCTATCAACAGGATAGGGTGATAACTGTCTGATCGCTGGGACCCCCACCGATTGTGTGAATGGGGATATTAAACTCCACAGTGAAAAAGACCTTGAATAGAGAGGCGGTTGAGCATGTGCCGCCACTCCATTCAATGTCTATGGGACAGACAAAAACAGGCGAGTGCTGTACTTGCCTGTCTCCCTCATTCCTAAAGACTTCTGAATGGAGCAACTGAATGGAGTGGCATTGCGCATGCTTGACCGATGCTCTATTCAATGTCCTTCCTCTACACTGCAGTCGAGTAGTGAAGTAGGGAAACACTGTTATGGCAATCGATGGTGGTTCCAGTGGTGGGGCCTCCAGCAATCAGACAGTTATCAGCTATCCTGTGGATAGGTGATAATTGTCCATTCTGGGAATACCCCATTATTCACTGTATGAATAAAAAAAAAAGTTCCAGCATTCCTCTTTCCGCCAACATGTGGCGTTAGGAGACCCAAAAAGTTGCACATGATGGTGCACGCTATTATTTAATGAAAAATTTGTGACTTCTCTCAGGGCTCACCAGTTTTGAAAAAACAGTCAAAAGTGGGCGTGGTTTTCTGCCCTATAACTTTTAGACAGGTTTATTATTACTAAAGCAAGAAAATGGCACAAATCTAGCACATAGCAGGCGAAGGTTTCATTTTCGGACTTATCACAGTTAAAAATGCACCTAATTTATTAAGAGGCGTGCAGCGGATTGTTTGACCGGTTTACTATCTGGTTGATCCACTGCGTTAGTGTTCTGATTCCATCTTTTATTCTGCGAGGGTTATGCTATTTTATCGTGTCTAATGTTGTTTGTGTGTCTAATAAAGGATTTTTTGTATTTTTTCAAGTATATGGTCGTGACCGTCTGTTCTTCTTTGGTTTGATCTATCAGTCACTAGGACCACTGGTCTATTTGGGGTTATTGCTCGGTTGGCTAAATTCTAATAAATATGGCATCGTTCACTCATTTTTTTTAGACGGGCATATGAAACGCTTTTGCTGTGTCCTTACCTTCACTTATGAAGGTACATCGTAGATATTTTTTGTTCTCTGACAACAAACCCAACTTAAAGGGAAACTGTCACCAGCATTTCACCTATTTAACCAGCAATACCTGGCAGAATTGGGTGAAAAAGCATTTTTATGTAACCTATAATTATCTTCTAAGTAGGCTCTGTACCTTTTTAATATCCCATTTTTTTTTCGTGTGTTTCTGTGCCGTATGCTAAAGAGCATAAAATAGTCATATCTTTGTTTGAAAACAGCCATATCTTCGTTCCTCAATCCTTTCCGAGTTAACCCCGCCTCCTTACTTTTGATTGACAGATCCTCGCCTCCCCCCAACACACATGAATTCCCGCACTTGCGCATCAATGTGCTGTTCTGGTGCATGCACACAACAGGACACAAGAGCGGCGCATGCACAGTTACTAGACTTGAGGCCCGGATGAAGCAGGGAAGGGTACCACCGCATGTGTATAAAAATGGCCAGACCATTGTACAGAACAAACACTGTTACACTTTGTGTCTCCTTTACTTCCTCATAGATTGTAAGCTCTTGCGAGCAGGGTCCTCACTCCCCAGATTTGAATTGTAAATGAACTTTGTCACTATGTAATGTCTGATATTGTTTGTTTCATGTCCCCTCTAAATTGTAAAGTGCTGCGTAATATGTTGGCGCTATATAAATAAAGATTATTATTATTATTAAGGGTATCGGACCATACATGACGGGTGCATGCGCTCTATCTCAGACAAGATTATGGCATTCAGGGCGGGCATAAGAAGAGGAACGACCGAGACTGCCGTATTATTACCATAAAAGGCGCAAAATGTTTGCAGACCGGAGGGGTTTAGGAGAGGGGATAATGGAAATGAACTTTTGACAGCAGCAGCAAGCGAGGGGTGAGTAGAGTTCAATAGGTGAAATGCTGCTGACAGGTTCCCTTTAACAAAATCAGCGGCCATGAATGTATCACTGCTGACAGCTCATGGGGGCCTAGAGAGATTATTTCTTGAACAACACCAACAAAGACTAAGACTTTGGTGTGTGATCAGTAGATTAGCACAGAAGAAGCTCTTGGACAGGAAGAGTGAACAGGTTGTTTTTTTTCCTCCAGACTAGACATGTTCTCAATCATACAAACACCTTTACAGTCTTGAGCACATTCATCCACTACAGAACACAGTGGGGCAGATTCCCTAGTGTGTCTGTGTCTTTAACCCCTTAATGACCAGCCTATTTTGGACCTTAATGACCAAGCTATTTTTTACGTTTTTCAATCGTCGCATTCCAAGAGCTATAACCTTTTTATTTTTGCGTCGACATAGCTGTATAAGGTCTTGTTTTTTGCGGGACAAGTTGTATTTTTTAATAGCACCATTTTGAGGTACATAGAATTTATTGATTAACTTTTATTAACTTTTTTTTGGGGGGGAATAGAAAAAAATCTGAAATTTCGCCGCACTTTTTTGCGTCCTAAATCTACGCCGTTTACCGTGTGGTATAAATAACACAATAACTTTATTCAGCGGGTTGTTACGATTGCAACGATACCAAATTTGTATAGTTTTTGTATGTTTTACTACTTACACAGTAAAAACGCTTTTTTTTCAAAATTATTTGTTTTTGTGTCTCCATGTTTGAAGAGCCGTAACGTTTTTATTTTTTCGCCGATGCGGTTGTATGAGGGCTTTTTTTTTGCGGGACGACTTGTAGGTTTTATTGGTACCATTTTGGAGTAGATGCGAATTTTTGATCACTTTTTAATCACTTTTTTTAAAGTCAGGATTCACAGAAAACAGCAATTTTTCTGTTGTTTTTTATTACATTTTTTACAGCGTTCACCGTGCGGGTTAAGTAATGTAATAGCTTTATAGTCGGGGTCGTTACGGATGCGGCGATACCAAATATGTGTAACTTTTTTACTTTATTTTGTTTTTTTAATAGTAAAGCAGTTTGTAAGGGGAAAAAGTGTGTTTTTCATTTTGTTTTCAATTTTTTTTTTATTAACTTTATTAAACTTTTTTTTAAACTTTTTTACTAGTCCCACTAGGGTAATAATAAGATGCGATTCTGCGATCGCTATTATAATACACTGCAATACTTCTGTATTGCAGTGTATTATGCCTGTCCGTTTAAAACGGACAGGCATCTGCTAGGTCATGCCTCCGGCATGATCTAGCTGGCATTCGCTCCAGGCAGACCTGGGGGCCTTTATTAGGCCCCCGGCTGCCATTGGAGACACAGACACTCGGCGATCGTATCGCCGGGTGTCGGTGGGGGAGAGAGGGAGCTCCCTCCCTCTCTCCAAAACCACTCAGATGCGGTGCTCGCTATTGAGCACCGCATCTGAGGGGTTAAACGGGTGAGATCGATACTAATATCTATCTCACCCGGCAGAGCAGGGACACTCCCAGCCCTCAGCTGCCTCTGGCAGCTGAGAGCAGGGAGATTTGACAGCTCCCTGCTCTGTTTACTTATTTCGATGCCGCGACGTAAAAAGTCTATGGCATCGGAATAAGGCCCGTTAGTGACCGATGTAGAAACACGATGGGCCGGTCACTAACGGGTTAAAGTGTTGAAAAATAAGCCAAATTGTAATGCAAATTGGAGCAGTTTTGATGTTTGCACCTTACTACAAGTGTTCTGAAAAGGGGTCGAAGTTTAGCAGGAAGAGGGCGTGACTTAACATGCACCAAAAAACTAGCGCAAAATAAACCAAATCAAGAGTGGTTTAAGAGAAAAATGTCTAACAGATCATGCGCCAAAAAGATCATGCAGCATGCACCACTGTGATAAATTTGGTGCATTTTGGGCCTGCCTGGTCTAAGTTTATGCCGTCTGACTGTTAGCATTAGTAAATGTAGGCACATCTTTAGTATATATAAAACATACTACTCAACATCCTCCATAAACAGGAATGCTTCCCCACTTGCTCAGTCCTGGGACTTTGTCTAAACCTAATAATGGGCAAACTTTTTTTCTATTCACCTGAAAGGTGACGATTGCCTATACTTATAAGGGGACTAAGTACAATGGAGCAGATTTACTAATACTGCCTAAGTTTTAAAGAGGCTCTGTCACCAGATTCTCAAATCCCTATCTCCTATTGCATGTGATCAGCGCTGCAATGTAGATAACAGTAAAGTTTTGTTTTTTTAAAAACTTTCATTTTTGGCCAAGTTATGAACTATTTTATATATATAGGAGGCCTGACGAAGCCGGTCACAGGGCGAAACGCGCGTCGAGGCGTTCATTCAGCCATTCATCTTCTTTGACCTTCTGCGCTCTGCATCATGTCCCAGGGTATGTGTTAGCTGTTAGCTTCTGTTTTGATTGTGTCTCAGTCAGTGTTTTATTCATATTCTGGCGATCTTTTGAAAACTATTTGAGTTTTCTTGACACTTCATTCCTTTGCATATCTTGCAGGTTATAGTGGGCATGGATATTATCCATTGTCTACTTTTTTGTATCGCTATCATCAGTTGGTAGTTATTTACCTTGTGTGGACTTTGCTATCTCTATTTATAGGTGCACTATTATACTATATGCACTATTGGAGCGTGGTCTGGTCAAAATTTTGGATGATTGACTCTGCTGTCTTGGTCTATTCCATCTGACCCTGCTGTTTGTATTTCTGTATATTATGTATCCCATTCTCTTTTTATTATATGTTATTTTTGATTATATTCAATAAAGTATTTTGTTTGCATTTTTGTATATTATTTGAGTATACTATCTTTCTTAGGGCTATGTCCCTTTATGGTTCAATTTTAGGTTGTCTACTTACAATAAGGGACCCCAATATACGCCATCTTTCTGGTGTGAGGTTTTTTTAGGTTGTCTGCATACAGCATGTATGCCAGAATTCTTGCGCATTTTGAATAGTAAATTTGCCCACTAATTGTTAGTGTGGTGTTACAATATACTTTCAGTCCACCACCAGATGTACTCTTCAGTCACTGACTCTATATGAATAGCAGCCGACAATATGTCACATATATGGTTGGAATGCCTGGAGAGTTAAGGCTCTTTTACACTGTGCAATTATTGGGCAAACAAGCATTCACAGAACACTCGTTTCCGATAATTGCCCTGTGTAAACAGGGCAATGATCAGCCGATGAACGAGCAAACGTTCATCGGCTAATTGCATTATCTTTGTGGGCAGGGAGATGTGCTGCCGTGTTAAAAATGTATTGGGACGAGCGATCGTAGCAACGAGCGTAAACAACATACTAGATCAACGAGCTGTCTCGTTGATCGGCGCTCATTTACACGGCTCACGTCGGGCCGTGTAATATCACCTTTAGTTATCTGTCTCTACAACGACTCCTCAACGTTGCTTCTATCCATAGGCCCCATGTTTAGAAAGATTTATGTTCGCCAATTCAAATAAAATGTAAAATCACAGACCCACCAACTCTTAACAGAATAGTTAAGTGCATTCACCCATGTTGAGTGTATAGAACAGCAGATACACTTGGCAAATACTCAGCTGGCTGGTAGGATTGGATCTCATTTGAAACTTTAAAAATACGTGATTTGCAGAAACTTGTTATGCTCCCTTTTTCTGAAGAACCCACATTATGTACTTTTTCATTCATTGTCGTGTTGGAAAAGATAAAATGTCATACTTTTACCCCTGGTGTTTATGATCCCTAACATCTAAAGTTGCCCGACTTGATGCCCATACACATAAATGTCAGCTGAACCATCTAATGTGTATAGAGGGTGTCCCAACTCTCCCCCGACGGCAGATGTCTGGGAAAAGAAGGATCGGACATGATCATGGAGTGTTTAGCCTACAGCAATCTAAGGTGCATGGCAGTGGCGTAGCTAGGACTTTAGAACAGGGGGGGTGAAACACATCTGAGTGGGCCCCAAATCACACAGTATGACCCCCTTAGTGGCCCCCAAACAGTATAATGCCCTTATAGCTGTCCCCACACAGGATAATGACCCTTTGGCTGGGTTCACACGACCATGTTACGTCCGTAATGGACGGAACGTATTTCGGCCGGAAGTCCCGGACCGAACACAGTGCAGGGAGCCGGGCTCCTAGCATCATAGTGATGTACGATGCTAGGAGTCCCTGCCTCGCTGCAGGACAACTGTCCCGTACTGTAATCATGTTTTCAGTACGGGACAGTTGTCCTGCAGCGAGGCAGGGACTCCTAGCATCGTACATAACTATGATGCTAGGAGCCCAGCTTCCTGCACTGTGTTCGGTCCGGGACTTCCGGCCGAAATACGTTCCGTCCATTACGGACGTAACATGGTCGTGTGAACCCAGCCTTAAGCTGCTCCCACACAGGATAATGCCCCTATGGTTTCCCCCCACACAGATTAATGCCTCCATAGCTGTCCCCACACAGTATAATAACCCCTTGGTTGCCCCCCACATAATATAGTGACCCTCACACAGTATAATGACCCCTTAGTGGCCCCCACACAGTATATTGCCCCTATAGCGCCTCCCCGCACAGAATAATACACCCATAGCTGCCTCTACATGGTATAATGACCTATTAGTTCCCCCACACAGTATAATGCTCCTTTAAAGCCTCCTACGCAGTATAATGCCCCTATAGTGCCTCCCACACTGTATAATTCCCCATAACTGCCCCCATACAGTATAACGCCCCTATAGCTGACCTTACACAGTAAAATGCCCCCATAACTGCCCTCCACACAGTATAATGCCCCATAGCTACTCCGATACAGTATAATGCCCCTATAGTTCCTCCCACAGAGTATAATGCCCCCATTTCTGCCGCCACACAGTATAATGCCCCCATAGCTGCTCCGACACATTATAATGCCCCATAGCTGCCCCTACACAGTATAATATCCCCATAGCTGCCTACATACAGTATAACGCCCCATAGCTGCCCTCATACAGTATAATACCCCCACAGCTGCCCCATACAGTATAATGCCCCCATAGCTTCCCCATACAGTATAATGCCCCCATAGCTTCCCCATACAGTATAATGCCCCATAGCTGCACTATGCAGTATAATGCCCCCATAGCTGCCCCATACAGTATAATGCTCCCATAGCTGCCCCCATACAGTATAATGTCCCCATAGCTGCCCCATACAGTATAAAGCCACCCATAGCAGCCCCATACAGTATGATGCCCCCCTAGCTGCCTGCATACAGTATAATGCCCCAAATGCTGCCCCATACAGTATAATGCCCATTGCGCCCCCCCCCCCCATACCTAATATGCCGCTTAGGGCCTAATAATAAAAGAAATATTTACCTATCCCTGTTCCCACGAGTGGAAGAGATACGTGTGCTCCTCCGCTCTGTGCAGTGCGTGGCTCTGCGCAGACAGGTGCGATGACGTTACATACACACAGTGAATGCTGGAGCAAGGAGCCGTCAGATTTTTGCTCCAGCATTGGATTCAACTGTATCTGCGTCCTGAGGACGCAGATACGGTTGAAACCGGGACACGCCAATGCTGGGGGACCAGCCCTGGGCCCCACCATCTCGGTAGGCACGGGGCTGCCGCCCCTCTGCCCCCCCCCCTGCTATCTATGCTACTGGTGCATGGCCACCTTAATTTTTTCAAGTTCAATTCCACTCTGCAGTTAAGGCTACATAATTTATGACTTGTTATTTTATCTTTGGTAAGCCTATACATATATTTAAAATTCTGACTATACTGACTAGGTAAACATGAGACTCCCAAACCATATAGAACAGGTATTGAATCACTCAAGGGTAATATGATCTTGCTAATATGAATAATTAAAACACTGCTAACACTGTCATCTTTCAAAGCCATTTGCAAAAGGAAACAAAAAAATAATGGAACGCTAAATATCATACTATTTTATTATATTCACCCTCATTTCTCCCAAAATAGTATTATTTAAGGGGGCTATTGCTCAGGTAATGTACATTTTTCTCCAGCTAAAATATATTACCTACACGGCCTTAGCTTTGTAATTCTGAGCCTTCTGTCTCCTTTGTCACTTTTACCAAACGTACGCACCCTCCCTAACCCTGAGAACAAGTAACCAGTTGCTATGATTTCCATATATGGAAAATTGAAGCAGAAAGTATCTTTTGCCTGTCAGAGAGATTTGCAATGCCAGACAAACACATCCTCGAGAAACTTGCAGGAAATACTAAATACTGATGCGTTTCTAAAGTTTATTTAGCTATTTCACCAATCCTTTTCACAATAGATTTACAGTCAATCAAAAAATATATCTGTGTGAATAAAGCATTATATATAAAAGTGATACTCAGTACCCACCTATATGTTTTCACACAGCTATTGCGCCATGTAGCTACTAACCAGTTCACAGTGGAGAGGGTAACAGAGGAAAGTGCTTCATGCACTAAAGTGAAAGGGAAAAAATGTTTTCTTTTCCAACAAATAATTGTGATTAACCATTTATTGTGGATGTTATGGTATACAAAAGAATGGCAAAATCCATATATTTTGCTGACAAATTACAGAGGTCGTGATATTGGTGAATCGGTTAATCAGTAGCAAAAAGAGACCTTCAAAACGGGCTTCAGCAATATGCAACAGTGATACATAGATACATACATAGTACCCTGCTTTGGAAAAGTGCTTGAGAGATTCCCATTCTTCACTGATCCCTTATTGATCCCAGTAAGAATGATGTAAACTACATTATCCAATTCCAAGTAGGTAAATTTGTGTCTATTCACCACAAATGTTGATATAATGGATATGTAAACAGCCAATCAGTCACATTAATATAATACAAAAATCCTGTCATTAGGAATGTTGGATAAGGAACATTGAACCCTGAGGGAATTCGAATTATTGCTGCAATAACAGATGTGGATTCGGAAGCGCAAGACGAATATGCTTTAGGTTGTTCAATGCCAAAAATATTTCCATTTTAGTAATCCATTTTTACTTCAGCCACTTGGGCACTTCCACCTAAAAAAAACAAGACAGCGTGTTAAAGTATTTTGTTGGTTTGGTGAATAAAATTAGTCTGTAGCCTTCAAAACTAAGATTTAAAAGATAATGTGTCATGTATTTAATTTTAGTTTCATTAATTAGATGTATCTAAGGGTATGTTCATACGGCAATGCCGAATACGTCTGAAATAACGGAGCTTGTTTTCAGGCGAAAACAGCTCCTGAATTTCAGACGTTTTGACGAGTGCACGCGTTTTTCGCAGCATCCATTACGGACGTAATTGGAGCTGGTTTTCAATGGAGTCAATGAAAAATGGCTCCAATTACATCCCAAGAAGTGACATGCACTTCATTGAGGTGGGCGTCTTTTTACACGCCGTCTTTTGACAGCAACGCGTAAAATTATACCTCGTCTGCACAGAACACCGTAAGACTCATTGAATTCAATGGGCAGATGTTTGCAGACGGTTTTGAGCCATTTTTTCAGGCGTAATTCAAGGCGTAAAACGCCTGAATTACGTCCGTAAATAGGGCGTGTGAACATACCCTTAAAGTTAAATAATGTGGTTATTAATTTTTTTCTTAATGTTGTAGAAAAAAAAATATTTTGAAAAAGTTTCCTGGGGCTGCCACTTTAGAGACACACACATCCTTTCTGCACCATCTGTATTGACAGTGTGTAGGGTGTGTGTGCTTTGTAGAGACTAAAGGCCCTTTTACATCGGCCGATAAGTGGCTGGTGCAGCGAGCGCCGATCAACGAGACACGCTGATCGGCGTTCGTTTGCTTCTGTCACACGGAGCTATGGATGGGAACGAGCGGTCGCTTGTTCCCATACATTACTATCATGTCGGCAGAGCGGCTCCCTGTTTACACAGCGAGATGTGCTGCCGACAACGATAATTTTTCAATTTTTTAAAACTATACGACCAGCAGATGATCAAGCGTTTGCTCGTTCATCTCCTGATCGTTCCCCTGTTTACACAGGGCAATTATCGATAAATGAGTGTTCTATGAACGCTCGTCTGTCCGATAATCGTCCTGTGTAAAACCCCCTTAAGGAGTGGCAAGTGATCCTTATACAGAGCTTTATCTGTGTGTATAGTGATCCTCTCCTGCCTTATGCAGGCCTCCTGCAGTACAATAGATCTTTTATTTGTCATTAAATCAACAACCCTTTTGTAATGGCAGGAAGGAGGTGAAGGGAAAGTGAGCCCTAATCTACCCACCGCCCTGTCCCTGCCTACTTGCAACGACCCGCCCTAGGCGACGGGGTACAACTGGGCGGCGGTCCCTACGCTGTCTAAGTGCACGGGAGAACAAACAGGGAACACGCAAGGGAAGGGGCAGTAGCCCACGGAACGCCGCGAGGAAACGGAGCGGTGAATGAGTAGTCCGGACCAGGATGAAGTGGAGTATACCCAAGTGAGCACGGAGAAGGAAGCAAGCCAGAGGCAAAGCAAAGCAGGTTAAGCGGAACTGCGGCAAGGCAGAAGCACGGCAGAAGCAGGCTGGAGCAGGCAGCAGTGGGGCCAGGAATGCAGAAGAATTACAAGCACTGAGAAGGAGAACACGGCAGGTAATAAAGGACAGGGGGCAGAGCTAACTCCGACTGACCAGGCCGCGATAGGCTCTCCCACTCCTGAGCCTGCCACCCTGGTTTGTGGGAGATGGTGTCAGTCGAACAGGTCTGGCCTCAGGTGTGGATTGATTAATCCCAGGAGTATACCTAGACGTAGTACCTGGCAGATCCCTAACACCTTTAATGATGACGAGATTACTGTGCTGATCCTGTCACAGTATACACAGAAAAGCTGAAAAGTGAGCTGCAGAAAATAGGAAATGTCAGTCTACAGTGGGTGGTCCAATGGCCAGTGTGAAAAACGAAAATATTTTAGGATTTCTTCTTATATGTATAGCCACATCACAATAATAATAATAATAATAATAATAATAATAAGAATAAGAATGACTATAATAAAAATCTGTTTTATACAATGTTGTTTTCGGATGATGCATTCCTGTAAATTGATGCTATAGAACTGGTGATTAGAATATTGTAATATTATGTATAAATGTAAATAAAATATAAAATTAACATAATTATATTTCAGGTATAAGGGATGCATAATTAAAACAAAAAGGATGCTGACAATATCAGGACTCCTCAAAATAAGCTTTTCATAAAAATTTTTACTCTTTACTCTTACTCCTCTACTATTAGTTATTACGAACAAGTGTTAACGGCTATGCAGCTCAAAGGAAGTTTTTTATTATAGAGGGTGTCCTAAGATTAACATTTATCACCTATCCACGGGATAGGTGATAAATGTAAGAAGCAGAAGACATGCATGCGCGCTGCCTCTCTGTTAAAAGTCTATGGTACTGATAGAGACAGCCGAGTACAATGATCGTCTATTTCCGTCAGCCCAATAAATATTGAATAGACACCACGATTGTCAAAAAAACTTAAAGAGGATCTGTCACTAGGTTATATAGGTTGAACTGGTTGGCTGACCTGAATAGCGCTGTCTCCTTGATTCCAGCGCTTTTCTTTCTTTGCTGGACCCCCCCCCCCCCCCCCCATTCCAGAGATAATGCTCACTGTGGTGTTAACTCCCTTTATGCTAATTTGCTGTAGCTAGACAAAGGGGTGGAGCTAGCTTTCTTGCCTCGGATGCTGGCCAATCAATGCAAGGTAGCTTGAGAGGAGTCTACACCCTGTTGGCTAACTACATCAAATTAGCATAGAGGGAGCCAACACAACAGTGGGCCATATCACTGGAACAGGGGAATCCAGGACAAAAAAATAACAGATCTGGAATCAGGAAGACAGCACTATTCAGGTCAGTAAACTAATTCAACATATATGACCAAGTGACCGATCTCTATCAAAAAAGGTAGTAGGCTTTACTAAATGTAACATATTTTCAAAGCATGGTATGTATTGATACATACCTTTTTAAGCTGTTTCATATTACTGGTTCTAATTGATTCAAGAAGCTGATCTCTTGAGTTCTCCTTTGCAGGCCCAGTCTTCTCTACTATTCTCCTCTGTGAAGCGGGAGACAAAGAGTTTCTAATGTTCTCATTAATAAGTGGTGGTGCCAGAGGAGCCATTGGTGGAGGAGGTGGAGGAGGGACAGGTGCGCCTCCTTTTTTCAAACCGCCCTTTTGGGGATTGTTGGTGGCTGGCTTTCCTATTGACTTGGTGGGCTCTTTTGGAGGAGGAATCACTTTGGGAACTTCTAAACAGTTCTTCTTGTTCTCTGCTTCTTTTAATACTTTTTGCTCTGCCATTCGCCTTTGCCTCTGCTTGTCCATGTTACGACTCAGCAGGTTAGTGACAGTCATGCGTGGCCCTGCTAGTTCAAAGTGGTATCCAAGTTTTAAAAGAGTAGTGTTTTCTTTTAATATCTTTGCTATTTCCATCTCGGTTTTCCCACCACATATGTGGCGCTGATTGTGGAAACGAAGTTCGGCAAGTGTGTCATTGTGCTGCAGAGCTCTGAATATGGCTAATATTCCCTTTCCTGTGATGTGGTTGGAGTCCAGATTAATACTAGTAATGGTCTTGTTGGACTTCAACATGGCGGCAATGACCAATGCAATATGGTCATCAGCTCGTGTGTTGGCCAAAGAAAAGATCTTAACCACAGTGTTGAACTCTAAGGCCTCTGTAAAACTCATTAAAGTCTCAATGGTAATGCAGTCTGAATTGTTCAGGTTGAGCTCTATTAGCTCTACTTCATTATTTTTCACTTTTTCGAGGAGTTCATCAAAAATACTTGATGATTCATCATCTTTATTCTCTTCTGCTGCATTCTTAGATCCATTTTCAGCTTGTTGTGACTCTGTGTTTTGCAAATTCTTCTCTTGATCAGCTGCTTGTTTTTCCTGTGTGATGTTTTTATTGGCTTGGACACTCTCTGGTTTCTCTTTTTTCTCTAGTGCCTTGTCTGAATTATTTTTTTTGTCCAGTTTGTTTTCAGCTTGTACCTCTGCAACTTTTTCTTTCTTTTCTATATTTTCTGCAGTGTTCTTCTCGACTTTCTTTTCAGTAGCTACTTTTTCTGCTTTATCCTTCCCTATTTGTTTTGGCCCTTTCTCTTCATCCAGCTTTTTAGATGCAGTTTTGTCTTTATCCACTGTAGTACTGGTTTTCTCTTGCTTGAACCTCTCCCTCATTTTGCTGACTCGTTCATCCTTTGGTTTCTCTGTGTCTTTGCTTGCCATTGTTTTGGTGTCCTTTGCATCCTCCAGTTTTTTATTTGGAGCAGGGTCTTTTGAACGCGTCTCCTTTCCCTTGTTTTCTTTTTGTGTCTCTTCTTTTGTCCTTTCTGAAGATTTTCCACTCTGAAAAAGTTGTCTGAGATCAGTTAAATGGTCCTTAACTTTTCAACAAACTTTGCATGTATCCATAGTCTAAGTGAATATAAGAAACCTATATAGAAATATTATACCTTATCAGAGAAAAATGCCACTTTCTCCACTTATCAGGACCCCCCCCCCCCCCTAACTGTCCACTCACTCTTAATTTACTGATATATCACTGAAGGATCAGGTTACAGCTGCCCATAGAACTCTATGGAGAGGCATGAGGTAGGAGAGAGCAAGAGCAGAGTGAGAGAGAGAGAGAGAGAGACACAGAGTT
Source organism: Rhinoderma darwinii (assembly GCF_050947455.1). NCBI lineage: Eukaryota > Metazoa > Chordata > Amphibia > Anura > Rhinodermatidae > Rhinoderma > Rhinoderma darwinii. Next base: position 297,245,566 of record NC_134688.1, on the reverse strand, counting down.
TTATTCCTCATATACACACACATGACAGCTTATTTTGCAAGATTGCTTAAAAGATTCGGTTAGGCTCTGTTCACATCTGCGTTGGGGTCTCGGTCTGACGTTTCGTCGGAGCTTTCTGTCAGAACAGGACCCTGAACAGACACAAACTGACACGAACCGTTTCCATCACCATTGATTTCAATGCCCATGGTTTCCGTTTGTGTCTGTTTTGCACTGGACTCGTCGCTTTGCCGGAGGCAATAGCATAGTCGACTACAAAATAACCCAAAAAATGCAGAAAAGATTTTGCTAAATTTCCTAACATGTTATGTACATGTAAACTGTAAAAATTATAAGTAGAATTACAAGCAAATGTCAAGATTCTTATTTTAAGTATATCAACTGTGCCCTTTTAATAAGAGACAGCACTACAGTCAGAGGCGTATGTATAGGCAAGTTATTGATCTACAAAATTATCGAAGTTGTATCCATTGTCAATAGAATATTTGGCTAGTGCTATTTCAGGCTTTAGAAGGGTCCCTGTGATGAGGCCTCCAACAATTAGCTGCAATCTGTGGTGGAATCCAACAGCAAGTGTTCAAATTTCCTGCAGCGTCACCTTAGGGGAAATTAGGTATTACATAGTGCACATTGACTAGGACCTGATGAAGGCTCTGGTTCGGAGCTGAAACGCGTTGTCCGTTATTTCCCAATAAATACTGCGATCTTTACTTGGAAGTCCGTTACAATCGCCCTGTTTTTTCTTCCTACTGTTTGCATTGAGATCAACAGCCAGTTTGTGGATTGCACAGACATGTCAGGTCCTTCAGAGTTAGTAGCAGAGTTAGTAACCGCTCTTCACCCTGACTAAAAGTGAAGGTTCCTGAATGGGGGACTATTAACTTAAAATTAACATGGGTTTTCTGAACCAGACAACTCATTAACTTGTTATTGACAGTTGTATTCCAGAGGAATTCTTCTGTTGCTCAAAAGTTAATGTGCCCATACATATTAGATAAGTCAGTCGAAACCCGCCGATTTTGGCGAGACTGGCAGACTCTCTAATGTGTATGGAGGTGTCTTCACTTAACCCAATGGCAGATGTCGGGGAAGTGAAAGATCGGGCATGTTGGATTTCAACATGCCAAAATATAGAGATAGGCACAAGTGTCACTCCATATGGTGAAGTCCAGACTTGAGATCTGGAGGACTTCGGCGTAGTCAGACGCCAACTTATCCTCCACGTAGGTCTCTGCTGAAGTCCTCCAAATCTCCAGTCTGGAAGACATGACATCTTATCGGCCTATCTGAGTGAAAGGACTTCTCCATATGGGGTGGCTACTTTTTACACTTTGCCCTATTTTTATAGTGATTTTGTATACCATTATATTTATACAAAGAATATATCTTTTTTTCAACTCTAACAGGTTGTTGTCATTCATTTTTTGTTGTGCATATCTTTATATTTTGGCTATTTCTGAGATTAAGTGAAGCATCTCAGTGGCACATAACACCCCTCTGTATCATAAGGTCTACCTACTCATTTGTATACGGATTTCAACATGCCCCATTCTTTGCTCCCACAGGAGATAAGCGGCTGTCAGAGGTGTTCGTCAGCAGCTTATTCCCCTCTCTCCATTTAAAACACGTGCTTGCTAGGCCAAGCCGAGAGTATGTGTATGGGGAGTTCGGACCAATTGATGTCGGACGACCAAAGCACACTACACTGACCAAAGCTTTACCATCATTGTCTGCCCAGCCATAGGATGAATACAAGAACACCACTGAATATGATAGCAGAGTTTACGATGATTAGCATTAAAACATTGACAAAGACTAGTTTCTAATCTAACCTCTGTCAATTAATGTACAGTTTTTAAAAACAGGTGGTGATTTAGATCTAAACTTTTATTTAGGTTTGGATGCCTTAGTGAATGCTTTTCATATTGGGATGAATAAGGTGGAGTGGGTCTTAAGCCAGCTATGCACATAAGATAGATGTTGGCCACAAGCTATTTCTGCCAACTCCACCATAAACATGCACGCTCGACTGAGCGTGCATCTTTAATCTTAATGGGAGGAAGGGAATAAGCCTCTGAATGAACAATGGATGTTTAACATGCCTGACATGTTTTTCCCTCGATATACCATCGGGACAGTCTAATGGCCCCATATACATATGTTGGCTGATCATGTAGGTTTTTGGTTCGGCAAACTTTTCTCTTATGTTTATGGCCAGCTTTAGAAAAGTAATAAAGATATCATTAGAATTAAAATGTTAACCCCCCCAAAAAAAAACAAGCATACAGTTAATTGCCTGTTTTTTTATGACACTACACTTAGGGAATACAGGAGGTAAACGGTAACTAGCACCTGTATTCTGCTGACAATGCTGGAGAGAAGGAAATTTGTTATTTATGGCAGCCAATTGGGTTTAAGAAAAAACATCATTGGTGACATGGCTATTGCCCGGGTGTTCATCAGTGCTTAACCAATGCTTCACCAGTCACATCAGGAGTGGAAGAGTAGCAAAGAGAAAGCCACTGTTGAAAAAAGCTGGATTTTGGCTATAGTTTATCAAACGTTATCTGGGACAGGGTCACTTTAATCATAGGGAAACAGTGCAGTTGTACTGGGCCTCCTGTGGTATGCCACATGATGATGACATAATACGACAGGCTAAGTGAAGAAGAAAAGCCCAGCAGAGGTTCTGGGGCAGGTAATCTAGGGTACATATAAAGATACCGCACTTATGGGGCATCTATGGCTGGCACACATTTTTGTTGGGGCAAAAAAACGGCTATGAATATAATTTGTATAGAACACTACATAGTGTGCTAGATTTAGCTTTGCATGCTACATCGTGACATCTTTGCATAAGGCCCACCAATGTGTTAAATAGGCCCTGTGTGTCAAATTTGTCTGAAGAAAGCAGAATAGAGCTTATAGGACATACAAAGTTATCTTTACATAAACCAAATACTGCCTGCTACGGAACATGCACTCCTCATAGTAACGCAAGGTGTTATCAGCATCATGCTTCAAAGACAGGGAAATACTGGAGGAAAACGTGCTACAATCTGCAAAAAAATTGTGAATTTGGAGAAGATATATTTTCCATCAGTGACCCGAAACAAAAACCAACGCTACACAGCAATAGGATTAAAACAATATTCATATTGTCCTAAAGTAGCTCAAATCAGACCTCAAACCAACTGAGAATTTCTGTCAGGACATGATACAGCTTGAATGGTTTCCAAAGAATAATATTGTCCACATGAGCAAAGGTACCGCTACTAAATACTGACATGTGAGGGGGAGGGGCAAATACTGACATGTGAGGGGGAGGGGCGGTGCCGCCGTGACAAGCAATACTCCAGGAAAGGGAGGTGTGCGCTGCATATTTCTTTCATGTTGTTACAATAAAGCATGAAAACTAGGGGTGGATACAGTTTACAAGCACTGTATAAACTTCGGTATGTTAGGTGTGTGTGGGTTGTTTATAAAATTGTCCGTTTATGAGGCGTATCTTGTAACCAGCCCATAAGGCCTCATTTACACGAGCGTAATATACGCGCGTGCGACGCGCGTGCTTTTCACGCGTGTCGAACGCACCTATATTACTCTATGGGGCAGTGCAGACAATGCGTGAATTTTGCGCAGCGCGAGTGCGTTGCGTAAAAAACTCACGACATGTTCTATAATCGTGCGTTTTTCGCGCATCACGCACCCATTGAAGTCAATGGGTGCGTGAAAACTGCGTGATTCGCGCAAGAGCTGTCAAACTGAATTTAAACAGAAAAGCACCACGTGCTTTTCTGTTTACAAACATCCAAACGGAGTGTCTTAGAGATGAGCGAACCGAACTTCACCGGGTTCGGCCGAACTCGTTTTGACCGAACCAGGCAGGAGACAGTCACTGTCCAGGGTGCTGAAAGAGTTAAACTGGTTCAGCACCCTGCACAGTGACTTCCGATCCCAATATACGTGAACGTGTTAAAAAAAAAAGAATTTCTGACTTACCGATAAAACTCCCGGCTTCTTCCTCAAGTCTGACCTCCCGGGATGACAATTCAGTCCAAGTGACAGCTGCAGCCAATCACAAGCCAAGCACAGGCTGCAGCGGTCACATGGACTGCCGCGTCATCCAGGGAGGTGGGGCCAGATGTCAAGAGAGGCGCGTCACCAAGGACGCGTCACCAAGGACGTGTCACCAAGGCAACGGCCGGGAAGTTCTCGGTAAGTACGAACCTCTATTTTTTTAAACAGGTTACTCCATATGGTGATCGGAATTCACTGTCGAGGGTGCTGAAAGAGTTACTGCCGATCAGTTAACTCTTTCAGCACCATGGACAGTGACTGACGTCGACTAGCCTCATCTCTATGATGGCGGCTGCGCGAAAATCACGCATGACACACGGAGCTGTCAAGTGCACACGCTCGTGTAAATCAGGCCTAAAACCATGAAAAGATTGGAGTAAGCTTTGGGCAACCAATTTGTACATTATGGCCATCACACAGATAATCAGATAATGGAAACCGTCCTTAAAGTCCTTTTACACAGGCGGATAACTGCCCGTAATGAGCGCCAATGGACAATAAAATAAGCTTGTTTACTTTCAGTTTTACCAATCAATGATCAAGAGGGGGTTTGTACAAATGATATTTTGTGCAATGGTTTATTCAACCCCCCCTCATACCCTTTACATTACTGTCGACAGCACAAACCCTGTTTACAAGAGGGTATGTGCTGCCGACAAACAATAATTTTTAGGCCCTTCAATGGCAAACGAGCATTTGATCGTTTCTCATTGGATTGCTGAGTAAGGTGCACACGACCAATTTTCAGACGTAATGGAGGCGTTTTACGCCTCGAATTACGCCTGAAAAGATGGCTCCAATACGTCGGCAAACATCTGCCCATTGCTTGCAATGGGTCTTACGATGTTCTGTGCAGACGAGCTGTCATTTTACGCGTCGCTGTCAAAAGACGGCGCGTAAAATTACGGCCACGTTAAAGAAGTGCAGGACACTTCTTGGGACGTATTGGAACAGTTTTTCATTGACTGCAATGAAGAACAGCTCCAATTACGTCCGTAAAAGAGGCCGCAAAAAACGCGAGTACATGCAAAAAGGTCTGAAATTTAGGAGCTGTTTTCTCCTGAAAACAGCTCTGTAATTTCAGACGTATTTGCAGTTGTCGTGTGAACATACCCTAAGGTTTACAATGGTGCGAACGTTCGTACCAACAATTGCTCGGGTGGTCATTGCGCCGTGTAAAAGGACCTTTTGTTTCAAATTTTAAAGTGATACTCACAGGTCCCTCTTCAATGACAAAAGTTGGAGAACCATCTTTAGGCCGGGTTCCCATATAGCGTATACGCTGCGGAATTTCCACAACGGAATTCTGTGCGGAAATTCCGCAGCATTTACAGTAGCAGTAAAGTCGATGAGATTTAGAAAATGTCATGCCTACGCTGCGGAAAAAATGCAGCGTAAACGTTAATAAATTGCCTGCGGTGCAGAATTTAAATCCGCAGCATGTCAATTTATGCTGCATTTTAGTTGATTTTCCATTGCGGGTTTTCACAACTCCTGCAGAAGAAAGCCAAGTTTTGCAATCTTTGCGCCGCAAAAATCTCAACTACGAAAAAAAACAAAAAAAAACATACTTACCCAGAAGTCTGTGTTTCTTCGTCCAGTCCGGCCTCCTAGGATAACGTTGCATCCCATGTGACCACTTCAGCCAATCACAGGCTGCAGTGGTCACATAGGCTGCAGCGTCATTGCACAGGATTGCACAGGATGGTCGCGTCGCCATAACAACAGCCTAGGTAAGTATGAGTCTTTTTTACTGTTGCTTTCCGCAGCGGAAAATCTGTCCGAAAAAACGGTGCTATTTTTCAGATGGAAAGTACTGCGGGTTCCAGGACGGACATGCTGCGTAATTTTTACGCAGCGTTTTCTGACCCGTGGGATTCCGGCCTAAAATCTCATGCACATGACCGTCTGTGCCGCCGGCTCCCATCCGTGAAAAGATAGGACAACTTTCCACGAATCGGAATGTCGGGTCCGTTTTCACGGATCCGATTCACCCGCTAAAGTGAACTGCTGTGTTTCTGCTGACATAGATAGAATAGGAGTAATCATTAGCTGGTTGCTCCCCTGTCCCAGCCTAGAACCTAATGCTTAGTAGCGATGTTGGGACCATTAGTTCCATGCTTGAACTACACCACGGTAGTTCTAGTCACGCAGGCATTTCCCCTTACGGTATATAGCCAGTACCAAGGCCCTGTAAAAGCGTCCAGTGCAGACAGTGTGGCCGACAATCCCTTTTTATGTGACAGTACCAATAATGTCATTTCAGGGGTTTACGCTGCCCGCTTATGAGATGTTATCACTTGGGAAAGTTCACTGCAGAAATGTAGCATTACACTTTACTCTGGCCAATAGATTGGACCCCGCTCAATCAAATCTGTTGCGTAAAATTATGCCACATGTGAATCCACTCTTAAAAGGGACCTTTATCTATTGACCTTGGCGAAAATTAGTTACAAAGACCGTCTCTTATTCTGGCACATGTGTACAGTAACTGCGAGCCCACTGATTCGAATAGAAATGAAAGCTTCACTTGCTGAAGGGACATTGAATACTTGCTGCCAGGTTATAGCTGATCACTGGGAGCAACAGCTGTGGGACACTTTATGAATAGCCTATTTTTGGGGAGACCTATCCTATATATTTGAAAACCATGATGTCAGTGTGGTTCTGATTTCTGGAACATGCATATCGGAAAGAAAACTTTTTCTTAAAAAAAAATTACTGAAATGAGTCAAATGGCCCCATCTGATCGCTGCTTTCATTTCTACACCTGCTTCAAAAAAAATAAAAGCTAGGTTCTGATAGGCTGCCCTGGGAAACACTTCCTGTTCTTGTCTTCACTCATTTGCATACATGAGTCCATTGTTTTTGTTTCTTTTTCTTGAACAGAAATGTGTCAAAAAAAACTTTGGTAAACAAAAAATAGCGGGACTTGGAGGCCACGCCCCCTCTCCCTTTACTGACACAAAAGGATAGAAACGGATGGTGCAGTATAGCGTGCGTCATATTATGACAAGATGGCGCATGCCAAATAAGGTACAAGCATCACAATTTTGCATGGAAAAAGTGTCAGAAAAATGGCAAACTCAGAGCAACTCGAAAATGTCGGAAAAAGTCTAATACGTATGGCGCTTAGCATGAGCATCCTTCTTTTCATTGCAATTACAGTCATTTCTACACGGTCTCTGTACATCGCTATTTGTGTATATGTCTATCAAAGATAAAGGACGTCACGTTTCAGTCATAAATGTCGAAGAGAAGTTACCTCAGGTGCAGCCTGTGCCTGCGCCAGTCTCTTGCTCTCCCTCTCCGCTTCCCTTTGACTAGATGCCCTCTCCGTCTGGTCCCTGCGCAGCCCCGCAGACACCCCAGCGTCAGGGTCCCCGGCATCTAGCTCCTTCTCCAGCTGCTCCATCTCCTCCGGGGACAACGTGGACAACAAGTTGTCTATGTCTGGGTCTTCGCTGACCTGCCGCCGGTACCTGGCCACCCTGGACATGATGGCTGCTTCTGAGGCACAAGATGAGATGTAGTCACGGTCGTCAGGATAAATGAGCCTGCGCTCCAGACAAATGTTCCTGCCCAAGGAAACTTGTAGTCCTCTTCTACAAAAAGAAGCTGAGGAGAATTGTCTAATAGCCAGAAAATCCCCTAATGTTCTAGAACCAGGAACACCCTCAGGTGTGTGCCCGTGTCACCACCGGGGGATACTGTGCTGCTCCAGTTACCATCCAATGTCTCTCCTCTGCACTCCCCCCTCTCCTCCTCTCCCTCCCAGGGGCTCAGATTCAAGACATTCTTCAGAATGTTCCACTCATGCCCAAATTTAGAGAGAGGATACATCGCTTTTTATGGAAATCACTGAGGGCTGGGAGTCAATAAACTGAGACATGTAACTCAGTCAAGGACCTCTGTATACCTATAACAGATGTATATACAGACGATGGGCGAGCCACCCGCCATATAGTCCATCTAGCATTATTAAGTACCGTATACCATGCCATAAGCTAAGTGAAGATATATATATATATACATATATATAGTGCATCACATATCCTAGAAACAACGCTGACATATAATTCATGCACAGAAAGTAGATGTAACTAAGATCAAACTCCAGTGCGGTGTGGCATTGGGATGGCATTGGCGTTGGGAGGATGCCGGGGATAAATACCCTGATTAATTAACAAATCCTTATTTGGTAAAGAAAATATCTCTGTTTACAGTCAGCTTGCTGTGGGATTACTAAGTTATTACTACACAGCCCAGGAATGTGAATCTAGGACCACATATTACAGAACACGAAATATTCCCCTATGCCACCTGCACTGGTGCCAGTGAGAGGCATTACTGAAGGGGCCACAAATCAGAACCTATGTGTTCTCTTGAACTGGCCATTCACCTCTAAGATGCTCTGCAATACAAGCAGGCAAACATGCTTTAGGGTATGTGCACACGAGAACTGTCTTTTACGTCTGAAAAGACAGACTGTTTTCAGAAGAAAACAGCTGCCTCGTTTCAGACGTAAAAGCTCCTCCTCGTATTATTACGTAAAATTACGTTGCAAAGAAGTGCCCTGCACTTCTTTGCCGAGGCAGTCATTTTACACGTCGTTGTTTGACAGCTGTACAGTACGTCGGCAAACCCATTCAAATGAATGGGCAGGTGTTTGCCGACGTATTGTAGCCGTATTTTCAGACGTACAACGAGGCATAATACGCCTCGTTTACGTCTGAAAATAGGTCGTGTGAACCCAGCCTTACCTTCACATGCATGGCTAGCATCAGAATGTGTTATACCAGAAATCTTTAGTTCAGGATTGAAAATAATAGCCATAGTCAAAGACAGGAAACAAGTTACACGTTACGTGAAAATAGTATTATTTATGCGTGTAAACATGTATCTGTCCCATGGAAGTATAGCGGTTGGTGAGGTAAAGCCATGGCTTGCTTTGATCATTCTAGTGCCACTTAGGACATTTCTTAAAAGTCTTGGGGCAAATTAACTGACAGTGGCATACCACCCGAAAAAGTCTTAAATATGAATGCTCATCTGTAAAAAAATCTTTATAAAGGATTGCAGTAAATAAAAAAGGACTGTGTTCTCTATGTATGTATACATACAGGTGGGGGAAGCTTAGTAACCCCTTCAGGACTGAGCCTGTTTTGGCCTTCAGGGCGAAGCCGATTTTTCAAAACTGACATGTGTCACTTTATGTGGTAATAACTTCAGAATGATTTTAGCTATCGAAGCGATTCTGAGATTGTTTTCTTGTGACATATTGTACTTTATGTTAGGGAAAAAATGTGGTCGATAAATTCAATATTTGTAAAAAAAGACCAAGATTTAGAGAAAATGTGCAAAAATTAGCATTTTTCTAAATTTAAATGTATCTGCTTGTAAAACAGATAGTAATACCACACAAAATAGTTACTAGTTTACATTTCCCATATGTCTACTTTATGTTTGCATCGTTTTTTGAACATCCTTTTATTTTTCTAGGACGTTACAAGGCTTAGAACTTTAGCAACGATTTCTCATATTTTCAAGAAAATGTAAAAGGCTATTTTTTGAAGGACCAGTTCAGCTCTGAAGGGGCTTTGAGGGCCTTATATATTAGAAAATCCCCATAAATCACCCCATTTTGAAAACTACACCCCTCAAAGTATTCAAAACAGCATTCAGAAATTGTTTTAACCCTTTAGGCGTTTCACAGGAATTAAAGCAAAGTAGAGGTGAAATTTACAAATTTCATTTTTTTTTGGTCAAAATAAATTGGTAATAAAAAAAATTCTGTACCACAGAAGGTTTTACCCGAGAAAAGCAACTCCATATTTATTGCCTAGATTCTGCAGTTTTTAGAAATATCCAACATGTGGCCCTGGTGTGCTAATGGACTGAAACACAGGCCTCAGAAGCAAAGGAGCACCAAGTGGATTTTGGGGCCTCATTTTTTTTTTAGAATATATTTTAGGCACCATGTCAGAATTGAAGAGGTCTTTGTGGGGCCAAAACAGTAAAGACCCCCAAAAGTGACCCCATTTTGGAAACTACACCCCTCAAGGAATTTATCTAGGGGTAAAGTTAGCATTTTGACCCCACAGTTGTTTTGCTGAATTCATTGGAATTAGTCTGTAAAGGTAAAAATCTACTTTTTTTTCTGAAAAAACGTAGACATTTTTAATTTTTACAAGGAATAAAGGAGAAAAACAACATCAACATGTGTAAAACAATTTCTCCCGATTACGGAAATACGCCATATGTGGTAATAAACTTCTGTTTGGACCCACAGCGGGGCTTAGAAGGGAAGGAGTGCTATTTGGCTTTTGGAGCTCAAATTTAGCTGAAATGGTTTTCGGGTGCCATGTCGCATTTGCAAAGCCCCTGAGAGGCCAAAACAGTGGAAACCACACAAAAGTGACCCCATTTGGGAAACGACACCACTTAAGGAATCTATCTAGGGGTATAGTGAGCATTTAGACCCCACAGGTATTTTGCAGAATTTATTAGAATTAGGCCGTGGAAATGAATATCAACATTATTTCCACTAAAATGTTGCATTTTTTAAATTTCACAAAGGATAAAGGAGGAAAAAGCACCCCAACATTTGTAACACAATTTCTCCCGAGTACGGCTATACCCCACATGTGGTCATAAATGTTTTTTCATGAGAAAGTAATTAAAGAGGCTCTGTCACCACATTATAAGTGCCCTATCTCCTACATAAGGAGATGGGCGCTATAATGTAGGTGACAGTAATGCTTTTTATTTAAAAAAACTATCTATTTTCACAACGTTAGGAGCGATTTTGGTTTATGCTAATGAGTTGCTTAATGCCCAAGTGGGCGTATTATTACTTTCGACCAAGTGGGCGTTGTACAGAGGAGTGTATGACGCTGACCAATCGGCATCATGCACTCCTCTCCATTCATTTAGACAGCAGAATCGCGTTCTTACTAGAACATCATCTGCAGCCACATACACAGCGATTCTGCTTGATTAACGTTAATCCAGTGTCCTGATAATGAATACACATGACCATCCAGCCTGGACGTCATGTGTATTCAGAATCCTGACACGTCTGAATCTTTTCTGTGAGATTTCCAGCACGGGAAACGAAATCTCGTTTATCTCCGTAATCTCGCGAGATTTTGTTTCCCGTGCTGGAAATCTCAAAAAAAAGAGTCAGACGTGTCAGGATTCTGAATACACATGACGTCCAGGCTGGATGGTCATGTGTATTCATTATCAGGACACTGGATTAATGTTAATCAAGCAGAATTGCTGTGCATGTGGCTGCAGATCATGTTCTAGTAAGAACGCGATTCTGCTGTCTAAATGAATGGAGAGGAGTGCATGATGCCGATTGGTCAGCGTCATACACTCCTCTGTACAACGCCCACTTGGTCGAAAGTAAAAATACGCCCACTTGGGCATTAAGCAACTCATTAGCATAAACCAAAATCGCTCCTAACGTTGTGAAAATAGATTGTTTTTTTAAATAAAAAGCATTACTGTCACCTACATTACAGCGCCGATCTCCTTATGTAGGAGATAGGGCACTTATAATGTGGTGACAGAGCCTCTTTAACCCTTTCCGGACTGAACCATTTTTTTGTTATTTTGTTTTTCCCTCCCCGCTTTCCAAGATCCATAACTTTTTTATTTTTTCGTCAATAGACTGGTGTGTGGGCTTATTTTTTGCAGGATGAGCTGTAGTTTTTATTGGTACAATTTTTTGGGTACATACAACTTTTTGAGCACTTTTTATTACATTTTTTGGTAGAGCCAAGGTGACCAAAAAACAGTGATTTTGGCAGTTTAAATTCTTTATTTTTCACGCCATTCACCATGCGAGTTAAATAATGGTATATTGTAATAGTATGGTCTTTTACAGACGATACCAATTTTGTGTATTTTTTTTACATTACTTTAGAGAAAAAATGTGAAAAGGTTTTTTTTTGGACTTTAAATATTTATTTATTTATTTATTTTCACTAATGATAACTATTTATTTTTGTTTTTACACATTTTTAGTCCCCCTAGGGGACCTGAACCAGCAATCAGTAGATAGCTGGTACAATATACTGCAATACTAATGTATTGTAGTACATTGTCATTTTTACAGGCTCCTGTAACAGCGCTGTTCCTGTCCGTTAGTCCTGGGTGTCAGCTGTAATACAAATTTGATACCCGCAGCGTATGGCGTGGGCTCAGCGCGTGAGCCCGCTTCATACATCACCTCCCACACCACGACATGCTATTAAGTCGTGGTGCGCAAAGGGGTTAATGCGCAGCGGATGGTGCAGAGTGAAAATTAAAATTTTCCACTGATATGCCATTTTAGTGCACTATATGTTATGACCAGTTTGTGCCACTGAAGACAAATACCTCATAAAATAATAATCGGGTTCTCCCGAATATGGCGATGCCATATCGGTGGACATAAACTGCTGTTTAGGCACGCTGCAGGGCTCAGAAGGGAGGGAGCTGAATTTGGCTTTTGGAGCGCAGATTTAGCTTGGTAGTTGTTCTGTTTGGCATTTTGCTGGTATTTCAGTTTATAATGTGGGGGCGTATGTAAGCTGAGCAGAGTACATCAGGGTATAATAAGAGGGTATAATATCGGGGTAAATAAATAATAATCCGCAGATATGTGGCCGGTGTCGCACTGATAAATGGTGCCAGATGTTATCCGCTTTTAGAACACTGCACATTTTGCATCGCCATATTCTGAGAGCCAGAAATTCTTTATTTTTTCTTCACCGGAGCCCTGTGAGGGCTTATTTGTTGCGGAACAATCTTTAGTTTTCATTGGTACCATTTTGGGGTACATGCGATTTTTTTTTTATCACTTTTTATTCCATTTTTTGACAAGCAAGGTGACCAAAAACCATCGATTTTGACAATTTATTTTATTCTTTTTTTTTATGGCGTTCACCCTGGGCTATAAATTATCATTTTACTTTATTCTGCGGGTCAGTATGATTACGGCGATATTATATGTATATAGGTTTATGTTTTGCAGCGTTTGCGCAATAAAATCACTTATTTATAAAATAAGTAAAGACTATCAAACGAGGCAGAGCTTCAAAGGAGTACAAAGATGGCAGACCTGGGGGCTTTCATTAGGCCCCAGGCTGCCATAACAGCCGTTGTTAACAGCCGATTGCGCTGCGTGGGGGAGTGCGCGATGGCTTGTTTTGGGGGGCGCCCCCCCTGATTCTAACACTTCTAACAGTTTAATTTTAAGGTGTTAAACGGGCGGAATCAAAGTGATCTTTGATTCCGCCCGTTGCAGTGAGGTGTCGGCTGCGTAACACAGCCATCAACCGCTGTGTATGGTGCGAGCTCAGCCCGTGAGCCCGCTCCATACTTCCCATACATACCTAACCCTTATCACGTATAGTTACGTGATATCGCGTTAAGGGGTTATAAATAAGCAGCACGACCTAAATTCCATGCAGATTATTTTTCTGCTGCACCTGCATGGGGTTTTGACAAACCCCATTCACATGAGTTAGGGCTTATTTAGACTAACGTGTATTTCTATGGGGTTACTCACATGGTCGTTGCTTTAACGGACCGTGTGAAGGGCCTGTAAAAAATAGGACATCTAAATCTATGAGGGATCTGTGAAAACGGGTCCCGCACGGGTGCAAATCGGCCGTGAAAAATAGGCGTTATTCACAGCTGATTTCACACACATTGGTCTGAATATAGCCTTATATTGTAATTTGTAGTGAATTTTCAGTGCGCAATCCGCACCAAAGATAGGAGACAAGTGGCCTTAATCAGACGTCCATGTTCGGTCTGTGATATACGGACCGTGTATCGGCCATATTTCCCGGACCGACCAGAGTTCAGGGAGCCAGATTTCTAGCATCACAGTTGCTCAGAGTCCCTCCCTTCCCGTGCGAGCACTGTCCCTGGTCCCGTACTGAAAGCATCATTACAGTATGGGGCAGTATTCCCACGGAGAGGCAGGGACTCCAAGCAGCATGGATAAATATGATGCTAGGAGTCCGGCTCCCTGAATTGTGGTCGGCCTGGGAAATACGGCCGATACACGCTCTGTATATCACGGACCGAACACGGCCGTCTGAATAAGGTCTTAGTCTAGTTGCACAGTGCGGTCAAAGACCGCGAGGGTTGCGAGGGGAGGGGGGCAACGACAGCCCGGCGGGCCCCTTTTCTTCAGCCATGTGGCCGTGCCCCTGACCGGAGTACCACTAGTACTGCCCTGATGGCGGCCTTGATAGGCGTAGTGCATAGGGGTCAGAGCTGTAAGTAATACAAAAGCGCTTTTGTATCACTCACAGCTCTGACTCATATGCACTACACCTAGTAATGCCCCCTATATTCCACATATCACATTTCCCCTTGTATACTATACACAGTATTTATATTTTTTGCATTACACATTTACATCCATGCACCACAAGCCACTCTGCTCAAGGTTAGTGGGAGTGGCTATCATTATTTAACTCACCTGAACACTCTCCTTCAGTAGCATTTTCTGACCTGGTCGCGTCCTGTTTGGAACGGGTTTTTACCTGCCTAATTTTTGAGTATGGCCTTTTCTGTATTTTTAATTCTATTCTATGTCCCATTTTTTTTGTATAGCTTAGATTCTGGAACGAAAAGTTCCAGTTAGGGACTGGCAAGTGTGGGGATCCGAGCTTGCGTTCTTTTGGCCAAAACGACAACCAATACCCCATGTTTTTTCATGGTTACTTACACTGTATATACTTTTCCAGGATGTGGCCAGGTCTTATGGTGCTGGGAGAGCATGGTGTGCAGGTGTTTGGCATTAGATACAGGGCAGCCCACTCTATTTCATAGTATTTGCGTTCTAAATAGGCTGCTATTCGGCAATACATGCTGTGCCTCACTATCCGCACACTAGCCCTCCATGTTTTACACACTGCACTCACGCTTTTGTATCACTCACAGCTCTGACCCCTATGCACTACACCTAGTAATGCCCACTATATTCCACATATCACATTTCCACTTGTATAATATACACAGTATTTATATTTTTTGCATTACACATTTACATCCACACGCCACTCCTCTCAAGGTTAGTGAGAGTGGCTATCATTATTTAACACACCTGAGCACTCTCCTTCAGTAGCATTTTCTGTCCTGGTCGCATCCTGTTTGGAACGGGTTTTTACCTGCCTACTTTGTGAGTATGGCCTTTTCTGTGTTTTTGATTATATTCTATGTCCCATTTTTTTGTATAGTCACTCTGACAGAAAGCCTAGGATGCTTGTGGGGGCTGCCGATATGCTCTAAAGCTCTTAAATGCGGCGATCGCAATCGACCGCTGCATCGAAGAGGTTAATTGCCTAAATCAGCGGCGATGGGCCACTAATCGGCAACACGGAGAGCAGGGCAGACACCCTGCACAGTTAACCGCCACTGCGGTGTAGTGCCACCCGGCGGTTAATTGTTAAAGTTAGGACGTAACTGCACCCCCAGGTGCGCAAAGTTACTGCTCACCTGGACGTGCATTTACGCCAACGTGCGGGAGGGGGTTAAGAAATCTCTTTAAAGACTTGGTCCCATTGGATTGTCTATCAGGATTCTCCAGAATATCGGACCATCATGGCCAGCTGCATTTCAAACGTTTTTGAATTGTATTCTGGATCATGTACCTATGTGTTCCCCCCTCCTCCATTCCCCCCCTTTTCCTTTTTCTTTCTCTCCCCTGTCCTTACCCCTCCTCTGTCCCTAATGTCGCATATATGATTTTGTAAATTGTTTGATGCAATATCTTGGGCCTATGTGCCCTTGTCCCTTCCCCCCGTTATTCTTTTTTGCTCCCTTGCTTGATACGTTCCTTGTTTGAAAAAGCAAATAAAGAAAGAATTTACAAAAAAAAAGAGATCTCTTTAACCTCCTAACGACAATGCACAATCTTTTGGTATTGCATGGTCCACAATCATAGTGCAGTGAGTTGGGTGTTTAGCTTTCAAGAGTTTGAGGCCTCTTGCATTTCTTTGATCGCTACTACTAGCCAAATGGCACAGTATATTTTTGGGCTAACGGGACAGCGACAGAGGGTCCTCCGGTGAGTCCAAGCTTCGAACTGTTTCTTTCACTTAAATGGGATAGTGGTACAGTACCTTCATGGTCACTACAAATGGGACACTTAAATGGGACAGTAGTGCAGTACCTTGAACAGTCGCTACATAATTGTGCGTGCAAGTATGAACCAGGAGAACCATGGAAACAATGAAGAGGGTGCGGTGCTCGTACGAGCGCCGCAATCTCTTCATACAGCGGATCGGCAGGGGGTGCCGACAGTCAGACTCCCACCAACCTAATATTGATGGCCTATCCTAAGGATAGGCCATCAATTTCAATAACCTGGATAACGCCTTTAAGAGTAGTTGCATTATTTATATATAGCTGAATAGTTGTTCCCCAAGAATAATTTTCTCTGGTGGGTCCAAGATACTCCAGCCGACACTGTATGCGGAAAACAGGGCAACATAGTCTGATGACAGATCCATGTTAAACAATTTATGACTTCTCGATTGCGTCGTACACCACACTCAATTGGGGGAATATATCAAAAGGTTTACAATCTTAAAAAGTTAGCATAAAGTTGCAAAATTTGGCGCACGCCATAGTTGCGCTAAAATTTGCAACTTTTTAATTTACTAACCACTTTTCAAAAGCGGTGGGAAAAGGGGGAGGGTGTTTAGTGGAAGGGGCAAGGCTCCCGGCAGAATAACAGATTTACCATAATTTACGCCAGCAACTGGCATCATTTATGGCGAAAATCTACACCTGCTCATAGCAGGTGTAGATTTGCGTTTCTGTTGCTCGGACAGCTAAAGATGCACCTAATATACAGTATAAAGAGTTGTGCACCTCTTATTATATTTGGCACATTTTCCCCAAACGTAAATTAGTATGACAGGCTTTTGAAACGTCAGTCTTAATATATTTCCCCATGAGTGCAGCTAGCTTCTTCTCTTGCTCTCAGATCAACGGTGCTTCCTCTGTTTCTCATGATAATCATGTGATCACCATAGAAATACAACACAACCAAAGCATTACAGGCTATGTCCATCTTTGCAACCAATTGCCTTTTATTGTCCAGATGCATTTAAAAAGTAAGCAACTTTGGATCTTAATTAAAAATGTTATATCTTTATGTTTCTATAGCTCTTTTGGAGATTAAGTGTCTCTATGGTTACAGACAGCAAACAAACTGTGTAGTGTGATGCTGCAAGGTGTGCACCTTCAATAGTCCGATCTTGCTGGTTTGGACAAGCAGGACCATATGGACCCATCTACACCAACTTAGTATGTAAGGTGACATGGATGTGGCCACGGGAAAGCAGGGATGGTGCTCAGTGGAAAACAATCGTTTTAGAAGAGACGTATGGAAATAGATTGGAATACACATCAATGATGGGATGGGGAGCTTTTAGAAGATTGGATTGAGTTTCTTTAATGATGGTTCAAGGCACAAAGAAGCAGTATATAAGACGGCACTCGGTGATGAATAAACTTAATGAAAATCCAAACCACTGGGATAAAACTGTGGAGAAGGCTAATTTTTCTTATCAGCATTTCTTTTCAATGAGGAAGAGTTCAGAGGAGTGTTTCTTGTATCTTTTTCCACACTCTCATAAAGTCAGAACATTTAGGAATTCTGAGGCAAAATACATTGGTATGTTGGGTGTTTTCATAGACACTGAAGAATAAAGAAGGTCCAGAAAACGGAAATAAACATTGTATGAGAATTTCACAGTATACGTAGGGCTGGTATACATCTGTATACCTTTTTTTCTATGGAATAGCGCAGTCTGCTCGATTATTCCACATAGAGGCATCCAATAAAAAAAAGTATACTGCTCGGTATACATTTTTTAACAATGAAACCTTTGAGCGACAAATGCCACAGTATGCCTAAACAGTAGCATCCATCATAACTATACATGGAGAAACACTCCTGACGTATATTCCTCTGAAGTTACACTGTAAACGCAGTGTGGATAGACTCTTATAGAACTCTCTAGATGTGAATTCCACATCTCTGTCCAAGCAAATATGTTTAGGGAAACTATCAAGTCTAGCTAAAGTCAACTACACTATTCAGTACAGTTTAAAAAGGCCTTATGGAAATGTTTGGCGTACGTAACGGAAAAGCAATATATGAAGAGTCTTAGACAATCCATCAGTAAGTGTGACTATTTATGGTCAATTATGGGTTGTAGCAAGGTCAGGACATGGGATCGGAAGAGAAGATGGCCACATATGCCATAATTTAGAGAAAAAGGTGCAATTTATGGAGAAAAAACAACAACACCCTGCCTGTAAAAAATCTTATACAGCCAATCTGTAATGTCCTGTCGTGCGGGCTGTGGGCTCCAACCTCCCCCTGACAGTCGCAGCCACGAGTCGGCAAGCGCTGGCCCCAGCCTCCTCCTCAGGAGAGGCCAGCGCTCGAGTCCACTCACCTTTGCCGGATCCCGTAAAGGGGCAGCGCGCACACCGGACCTCATGGACGAACTTTGACCCGTGAGTACCCTGGACTATAAGAGGGGTCCAGCCCCCTAGGACTATGCCTGAGCGTTGTTGTGTTCCCTATAGTTTGTCTATGTGATGGCCTCCTAGTGTGTTTCCTGCTCCAGTCCCTGTTCCAGTCCCTGTACCTATACTTGTTTCCAGTTCCTGTTCCTAGCAATCCATACCTTCCTGGTCTAGCACGGAGCTGTGCCTAAGTCGTGCTGCGCTACATCCACGTCTGACCTGCTTCACCTCGCCTGACATCCGCCTGCTACCTAAGTCCCAGCTGAGCCTGCCCTGCTGCTGTCTGAGCTACCACAGGTACCAATAGAACTATAAAAATCACAGACCCTTCGTGACACAATCAGACTGTCAGTGAAACTGATAAGTCTGTAGGTGCCGAGGTTTATTGAGCTTTTATCTTTAGTATAGGGATTAGAGAACGTTGCCTGTCACATAGTAATAGAATTTCTCTGTGTGACAGGAGCCCACTGGAACCAATTTTGAGCTTCCCTCTATGAAAATAAATAGATATTTCTTAGTGACACGAGGTTGGCTGCTGGCAGTATGTGTTATATTTGACATTCTGTACCCTGTCCTCTAGGTCAAAAGAGCAATATAAAGACCTCAGATTTGTTGTCCCTGCTAAAGATGGAGTTTGGTCTCCAGTTTTTCATGGCTGGAAAAAGGGTGACATTTTGGTCTTTACACACCTTAAATGGACGTGTCAGCTCTCCTGACATCTCTTTCAGCAAATTCCTACATTCCCTATAAAATAATAATTCGGGAGATCTTTCCTTAGGGTTCTCCATAGTGCCTTTCCTCTGTTATTCTTTCTGGACATTTATGCATAAATTGACAACTTGCTGTTATCATTCCCCTTGTTAATTTGACTTGTCCCTACACAGTCCAATCATTATCAGACGGTGTAGAGACACATCTTCTTGACAAGAGGAATGGTAACACACAGTTGTCAATGTATTCAAACATTTCCAGGAGGAATAACAGGACTGGCACAAATCAGAGCTCTAAGAAAGCTCCATCATTGCTGTTTCCAGAGGAAAACAAATATTTAATAAAACAGACACATGAGGAAAGCTGGCAGGTCCTCTGTAGTTGCCTCAGATACCAATCCAATGAACCATTAGAATTGCCTCCTAAATAGGAAGCACGGGAAAAAGGTTCAAGGATTTTATAAGACAGGTTTGTCGTAGAACATCTTCCACAGGTGCATCAACCGGAGGTGATTCCAAGTCCAACTAGACCAAGTAGTTCTGCAAAACAATATATTCTTTATAAACTCTATTTACGCTACATGTTTTGACACCACATTGGTGTCTTCTTCATACTTATGTCTGGCGAATCTAATATGAAACTACAGTGCTTTCTATAAAATTGCACTGTTTATCCTTTGGAAATAAATGGGTTGTCTGGTATTTATTTTATTTATTTATAGAAATGGAAATCATGCAATTTTCTAATATACATGTATTTAAAATACTGCTGACTTATCTTATACCAGAGCAGTACGCCCCTGTCAGTGCACAGTCAAATGTTATAGTCCTGTGTAGTGCATCTGTGGGTAACTTAATAGGACTAAATATGGCGTCAGTATTGTGACCCCTGGCATTCACTTAGCAACAGAGTCGCATGACATGCTTTGTTTCATTGTTAATAGTGGATTATTCAGAAAACTGTCCAGGTGTGTAATGGGCAAATAGTAGTTTATTGAGGAGCAGAATTTATAAAGTATTCATCTACAGCAACACATCTCAGTTGTCTCTCGGCTCGGCTACTCGGCAGGGGTATCTGTTCCATTGTTCTCCATGTCTCCATGGTTAAGACTTAAACAATGTTAGAAGGAGGTCCTGCCTTTGAAGTCCGTAATCTAGCCTGTAATTTACAGAGCAAGCTAGAACGGAGTTGTTAGAAGGATGTCCTCTCTGAAGTCTGTAATCTAGCCTGTTCTATACTGAGCAAGCAAGAATGGAGTTGTTAAGGAGGTCCTCTCTGAAGTCAGTAATCTAGCCTGTTCTATACTGAGCGGCTTGATTGGAGTTGTTAGAACTTTCGCTCCTCCTGTTTTTGAGCTGACTTCTTAAATTTATGGTATTATTAATTAGTAAAAAGTTTTTTCCTTTTTTTTAAATACGCAATTAGAAAAAACATTTGAAAGTTCGACAGCTTAATTATTATTACAAAAACGCCTTTTCACGGCAGTCATTAAGGGTACTTATGCCACAGCGCTGTGAAAAAGCGGTGCTGTGACATAATACGCAAGAGTGCGTATTGGGCTGTCAAAAGACAGCCGGGCACCTGCTCTAGCGGGCGAGATTGAAATTAGCATAGATCCTGGCCATTTAACCCCTTAGATGCTGCGGTCAATAGCATCTTAGTGGTTTTAAAGGGAGGGGGCTCCGTCTCTCACCCCATCAGCACACCTGTGACCCGATTGCGGGGGGGGGGGGGGGGATTGTTTTTATGGCAGCCGTGGGCCTAACGAAGACCACCAGGTCTGCCTTCAGTGTATGCCTGTTAAGCCCTGTCAAAGGCAGGACCTAACAGAATGCCTGTCAGTTTTACACTGTAGGCATAATGCACTGCAATTCAGATGTATTGCAGCGTATTATAAAAGTGATCAAAATATCGCAACGTAAAGTCCCCTAGTCGGATTGAAAAAAAAGTTTAATAAAGTTTAGAATAAATAAAGAGATCATCCCAATTAAAAAAATAAAAATAGAAATCCACTTTTTCCCCCCCTACAAAATGCTTTATTATTAAAAAGCGAAAAAAAGCTACACATAATTAGTATAGCCGCATCCATAACGACAATGCCAGAATTTCAGTTTTCTGTTCATCCTGCCTACTTTTTTATTATACAAAAGTAGTAAAACATAAAAAAAAATATATACATTTGATATGGCAGTAATTGTAATGACCCGCTGAATAAATTTATTGTGTTATTTATACCACACGCTACATGGTGTAAACGTAAGAAAAACAGGTTGTTTTTTTAACACTTTCTCGACCTATGACGAAAATGAACGTCATGATCGGGTATTAGTTCCCGCACCAGGACGTTCATTTTCGTCGCTATTTCAAACTCACTCTGTGTATACACAGAGCGACAAGACCGCGCTGCCAGCTGTCCCACACAGCTGACACAACTGCCTTGCCGGTCAGCGGACCATCGCCGCTGTTTTTGGCAATTAACCTCTTAAATGCGGTTTCGATGCACATCGGCAGCCCCCACGAAGTGATTGTGGGGGCTGCCGATGCTTGTTGTGGCAATCGTAGGCCAGACAATGGCCTCCGGTTTGCCATGTACGGAAGCCTAGGAGGAGCAGCTGGAGGCTGGTCCTCCGAGGCTTCCTGTCAGTGTGACTGTCACGTCACAATGACAGTAAGGGTATGTTTACACGTCTTAACAAAATACATCTGAAATTACGGAGCTGTTTTCAGGCGAAAACAGCTCCTGAAGTTCAGACGTTTTTTGCAAGTGCACTTGTTTTTCGCGGCATCCATTACGGACGTAATTGGAGCGTTTTTCAATGGATTCAATGAAAAGCGGCTCCAATTACGTCCCAAGAAGTGACATACACTTCTTTGGGTCGGGCGTCTTTTAACAGCGGCGAGTAAAAATACACCTTGTCTGAACAGAACATCGTAAAACCCATTGAAATCAATGGGCAGATGTTTGCAGACGTATTGGAGACGTTTTTTTCAGGCGTAATTCGAGGCGTAAAACACCTGAATTATGTCTGAAAATAGGTCGTGTGAACATACCCTTAGAATACATTACACTATATAGGTAGTCTAATGTACTCTAGCAGCGATCAAAGCTGCAAGTCTCGTAGTCCCCTAGTGGGACAAGTAAATAAAGTTAAAATAAGGTAATAAAAACGTTTGAAAAAAAGTGAAAAAATAAGTTTTAAGTTACATAAACAAAAAATGCTTTTTTTTTTTACTATAAGACTTTTATTATAGGAAAAAAATGAACACGTTAAAAAAGTACACATATTTGGTATCAGCGCGTTTGTAACGACCCAAACTATAAAACTATAATGTTATTTTTCCCGCACGATGAACACCCCAAGAAAAATCAGTAAAAAACTACGCTAGAATTGCTATTTTTTGGTCACCACCCCTCCCAAAATAAAGAATAAAAAGTGATCAAAAAGTGCATGTACCCAAAAATAGTACCAATAAAAACTACAATAGGTCCCGCAAAAAACAAGCCCTTACACAGCTATTTTGCATCAAAAAGAAAAAAGTTGTGGCTCTCAGAATATGGCGACACAGAAAATATTATTTTTTTATAAATAAGTGATTTTATTGCACAAACCTATATACATATGGCATCGCCATAATCGTACCGACCCGCAGAATAAAGTAACAATGTAATTTATAGCGTACGGTGATCGTCGCAAAAAAATAAACTAAAAAACATTGTCAGAATTCCTGGTTTTTGGTCAGGATTGCAAAAAAATGAATAAAAAGTGATAAAAAAATCGCATGAACCCCAAAATGGTACCAATGAAAACGACAGATTGTCCCGCAACAAATAAGCCCTCACACAGCTCCAGTGGTGAAAAAAATAAAAAAGTTCCGGCTTTCAGAATATGGCGATGCAAAATGTGCAGTGTTCCAATAGCGGTTAAGATTGGGCGCCATTTATCAGTGCGACACGGGCCACACATCTGCGAATTATTATTTATTTACCCCATTATTATACCATCTTATTATGCCCTGATGTACTCTGCCCAGCTTACACATGCCCCTGATGTACTCTACCCAGCTTACATACGCCCCACATTATAAACTGAAATACCAGCAATACCCCAAACAGAACTACTAGCAAGCAAAATCTACGCTCCAAAGCAAAATGGCGCTCCCTCCCTTCTGAGCCCTGCAACGTGCCCAAACAGCAGTTTGCGCCCACAGATATGACATCGCCATACCCGGGAGAACCCGATTAACGTTTTATGAGGTATTTGTCTTCAGTGGCACCAACTGGGCACAACATATTATGCACTAAAATGGCATATCAGTGAAAAATTGCAATTTTCACTTGAACCATCCGCTGTGCATTAACCACTTTGCGCACTATGACTTAATATCACGTCATGGTGCGGGGGTTGATGTATGGAGCTGGCTCACGTGCTATACTAACGGACAGGTACAGCGATCAGAAGCCTGTAAAAATAACAATATACTGCAATACATTAGTATTCCTAAGGGGACTAATAAAATGTATAGAAAAATTAAAACTTAAAAAAAAAAACCTTTTCCCATTTTTCTTCTAAAGTAATGTAAAAAAATGAACAAAATTGGTATTGCTATGTCCGTAAAAGTCCGAACTATTACAATATAGCATTATTTATTCCCACAGTGAACACCGTAAAAAAATGTAATAATTTAAACCGCCAAAATCGCTGTTTTTTTTGTCACCTTAGCTCTTTGTAATCACTTTTTATGTACCAAAAAAATGGTACCAATAAAAACTACATATCATCCCGCAAAAAATAAGACCTCCCACCGCTCAATTAACCAATTGATTTTTTTTAAAATATAAAAAAAACTATATCAATTTGGTATCCCTGTAATTGTGTTGAGCCGCAGAATTATGGCTCTTTGAAGGTGGGGAGTGAAAAACGAAAATAAGAAAGCAAAAAATGGATCAGTCCTGAAAGTGTTAATTCATTTCTAATGAAAAAAATGTATGACCACATGTGGGGTATTTCCATACTCGGGAGAAATTGCTTTATAAAAAATGTTGTTGTTTTTTTTCTCCTTTATCCCTTGTGAAAATGAGAAAATTCAACATTTTAGTGGAAAAAAAATTCATATTCAGTCTCGTGGCCTAATTCTAATAAATTCTGCAAAAGACCCGTGGGGTCTAAATGCTCACTATACCCCTAAATTCCTTGAGGGTTTTTCTAAAATGGGGTCACTTTTGGGGGGTTTCTATGGTTTTGGTCCCTCTAGTGCATTCCAAACGCGACATGGCACCGAAAACCAATCCAGCAAAATCCGTGCTCCAAAATTCAAATTGCGCTCCTTCCCTTCTGACCCCTGCCATGGGTCCGATTAGAAGTTTATTACCACTTATGGGGTATTGCCATAATCAGGAGAAATTGCTTTACAAATGTTGTGGTTCTTTTTTTTTCCTTTATTCCTTGTAAAAATTAAAAATGTCTCTGTTTTTTCAGAAAAAAAGTAGATTTTCATTTTCACAGACTAATTCCAATATATTTAGCGAAAAACCTGTGTGGTCAAAATGTTAACTATACCCCTAGATAAATTCCTTGGGAGGTGTAGTTTCCAAAATGGGGTAACTTTTGGCGTGTTTCCACTGTTTTGGCACCACAAGACCTTTTCAAACCTGACAAAGTGCCTAAATATATTCTAAAAAAAGGGGGCCCAAAATCCACTAGGTGCTCCTTTGCTTCTGAGGCCTGTGTATCAGTCCAGTAGCCCACTGTCACGAAGGGTTTGTGGACCCACTGGGCCGTACTGCCTTGGCGGTAAGGCAGCTGGCCAACAGGGAGCAGGTGATTGTCTAGAGTTCTATAGGTACCTGTGGCAGCTCAGACAGCAGCAGGGCAGGCTCGGCTGGGACTTAGGTAGCAGGCGGACGTCAGGCAAGGTGAAGCAGGTCAGACGTGGATGTAGTGCAGCACAACGTTGGCACAGCTCCGTGCTAGACCAGGAAGGTATGGATTGCTAGGAACAGGAACTGGAAACAAGTATAGGGACAGGGACTGGAACAGGAAACACACTAGAAGGCCATCACATAGACAAACTATAGGGAACGCTCAGGCATAGAACTAGGGGGCTGGACCCCTCTTATAGTCCAGGGTACTTACGGGTCAAAGTTCGTCCATGAGGTTCGGTGCACGCGCTGCCCCTTTAAGAGCGGGCACGAGCGTGCGTACGCACCCTACGGGATCCGGCAGAGGTGAGTGGACGCGAGCGCTGGCATCTCCTGAGGATGAGGCTGGGGCCAGCGCTTGACAACTCTTGGCTGCGGCTGTCAGGGGGAGGTTGGAGCTGACAGCCCGCAGTCACGGACATTACACCCACTAGGGCCACATGTGGGATATTTCTAAAAACTGCAGAATCTGGGCAATAAAATATTGAGTTGCATTTCTCTGGTAAAACCTTCTGTGGTACAATTTTTTTTTTTATTAGAAATGAATTTCGGCATAAAAAATAAAATTTGTACATTTGACCTCTACTTTGCTTTAATTCCTGTGAAACGCCTAAAAGGTTAAAACACCTAAAAGTGGTGTCTTTGAGTATATCTTAGCATGTGTAGATACAGTGAAGGAAATAAGTATTTGATCCCTTTCTGATTTTCTAAGTTTGTCCACTGTCAAAGACATGAACAGTCTAGAATTTTTAGGCTAGGTTAATTTTACCAGTGAGAGATAGATTATATTAAAAAAAAAAACAGAAAGGCACATTGTCAAAATTATATATATTTATTTGCATTGTGCACAGAGAAATAAGTATTTGATCCCTTTGGCAAAAAAGACTTAATACTTGGTGGCAAAACCCTTGTTGGCAAGCACAGCAGTCAGACGTTTTTTGTAGTTGATGATGAGGTTTGCACACATGTTAGATGGAATTTTGGCCCACTCCTCTTTGCAGATCATCTGTAAATCATTAAGATTTCGAGGCTGTCGCTTGGCAACTCGGATCTTCAGCTCCCTCCATAAGTTTTCGATGGGATTAAGGTCTGGAGACTGGCTAGGCCACTCCATGACCTTAATGTGCTTGTTTTTGAGCCACTCCTTTGTTGCCTTGGCTGTACGTTTCGGGTCATTGTCGTGCTGGAAGACCCAGCCACGAGCCATTTTTAATGTCCTGGTGGAGGGAAGGAGGTTGTCACTCAGGATTTGACGGTACATGGCTCCATCCATTCTCCCATTGATGCGGTGAAGTAGTCCTGTGCCCTTAGCAGAGAAACACCCCCAAAACATAATGCTTCCACCTCCATGCTTGACAGTGGGGACGGTGTTCTTTGGGTCATAGGCAGCATTTCTCTTCCTCCAAACACGGCGAGTTGAGTTAATGCCAAAGAGCAAAATTTTAGTCTCATCTGACCACAGCACCTTCTCCCAATCACTCTCAGAATCATCCAGATGTATTGCAAACTTCAGACGGGCCTGTACATGTGCCTTCTTGAGCAGGGGGACCTTGCGGGCACTGCAGGATTTTAATCCATTACGGCGTAATGTGTTACCAATGGTTTTCTTGGTGACTGTGGTCCCAGCTGCCTTGAGATTATTAACAAGTTCCCCCCATGTAGTTTTCGGCTGAGCTCTCACCTTCCTCAGGATCAAGGATACCCCACGAGGTGAGATTTTGCATGGAGCCCCAGATCGATGTCGATTGACAGTCATTTTGTATGTCTTCCATTTTCTTACTATTGCACCAACAGTTGTCTCCTTCTCACCCAGCGTCTTACTTATGGTTTTGTAGCCCATTCCAGCCTTGTGCAGGTCTATGATCTTGTCCCTGACATCCTTAGAAAGCTCTTTGGTCTTGCCCATGTTGTAGAGGTTAGAGTCAGACTGATTAATTGAGTCTGTGGACAGGAGTCTTTTATACAGGTGACCATTTAAGACAGCTGTCTTTAATGCAGGCACCAAGTTGATTTGAAGCGTGTAACTGGTCTGGAGGAGGCTGAACTCTTAATGGTTGGTAGGGGATCAAACACTTATTTCTCTGTGCACAATGCAAATAAATATATATAATTTTGACTATGTGATTTTCTTTTTTATATATATATATATATATATATGTATATATATATATATATATATATATATATATATATATATATATATAATCTATCTCTCACTGGTAAAATTAAGCTAGCCTAAAAATTCTAGACTGTTCATGACTTTGACAGTGGGCAAACTTACAAAATCAGCAAATACTTATTTCCTTCACTGCATGTTCTCCTCTTAACCCCTTTCCGCATCCTGACGTGCCATTAAGTCCGGGTGCGGGAGTTGATGTTTGGAGCGCGCTGAATGTGCTACATATGCTGCGGGTGTCGGCTGTATTTTACAGCGGACACCCGGGACTAACAGCCAGGAGCAGATATCGCACTGTTCCTGGCTGTTTAACCCCTCAAATGCTGCGGTCAATTGTGACCACAGCATCTGAGTCGTTGAAAAGAGGGGGGACGGCCTCCTCCGACAGCTCATCGCCCCCCCCCGCATTGAGATCGGGGGACGACGACGGTTGTTATGGCAGCCCTTGGGCCTAATGAAGGCCCCCAGAGCTGCCTTCACTCTGGCAGGGCTTAACAGATGCCTGTAAAAATGACGATATACTGCAATACATTAGTACCGATCTTACAATCGCAGGTTCAAGTCCCCTAGGTAGCTAATAAAGTGTGTGGAAAAAAAAAGTGAAAAAAAGTTTTTAGTAATGAAAAAAAAAAAAAAAATACATTTTTTAAAAAAAAAAACCTTTTCCCATATTCCCCCTAAAGTAATGTAAAGAATAAAAAAAGTAAACAAAATTTGTATAGCTGCGTCCGTAAAAGTCTGAACTATTACAATATAGTGTTATTTAACACGCACGGTGAACGCCGTAAAAAATGTAAAAATGCTAAAATCGCAGTTTTTTGGTCAACTTCGCTCTCAAACAAAATGTAATAAAAAGTGATCAAAAAGTTCTACGTACCAAAAAACTACATCTCGTCCTGCAAAAAATAAGCCCTCACACCGCTCAATTGGTGAAAAAATAAAAAAAGTTACGGCTCTTAGAATATGGCAACACAAAATTATTTTTTTTAACATAGTTTATTATCAACAAAAGTAGTAAAATATAAAAAAACCTATATAAATTTGGTATCACCATAATCGTATTGAGCCACAGAATAAAGATAAAAACGAAAAACAATTGAGGAATCGCAGTTTTTTCCAACTTCAGCCCGCAAATAATTTTTTTTCAGTTTCCCAGTACATTATATGGAACTATAAGGCTATGTTCACACGGGGTATTTTGCCGAGTTTTTTGACGCGGAAACCGCGTTGCAAAACTCGGCAAAAACGGCCCGAGAACGCCTCCCATTGATTTCAATGGGAGGCGTCGGCGTCTTTTTCCCGCGAGCAGTAAAACTGCCTCGCGGGAAAAAGAAGCGACATGCCCTATCTTCGGGCGCTTCCGCCTCTGACCTCCCTTTGACTTCAATGGGAGGCAGGAGAAAGCGTATTTCTCGCTGTTTTATGCCCGCGGCGCTCAATGGCCGCGGGCGAAAAACGGCGCGATAATTGCCGCGAAAATCGGCGTGCAGGGAGAGGAATATCTGCCTCAAAGTTCCAAACGGAATTTTGAGGCAGATATTCCTCCCCCAAAATACTCCGTGTGAACATAGCCTAAATGGTACCAGTAGAAACTACAACTCCTCCCGCAAAAATAAGCCCTCACACCGCTCTATTGACGGAAAAATAAAAAAGTTACGCGACGGCAACGATGTGGACAGGGATTCCGCTTCAGGAGTTGCCCCTGATGTCACTGTCCATATATGGACAGATACATCAAGCGGAGCGCTCCAGGAGCGGAATCTTCGGCCACAGGGGGATGCCGTTTCTTCAGGAAGCTACAGTGGCACTATCTACAGGAAAGGGATTCACCGCCTGAAAGAAAGATTAAGATAATGTTTATTAATGATATTTGTTAAAAATATGGCTCAACCAGCCACTAACTCCAGAACCAGGCATAAGCAAGTGATTGGCGAAAAGGAAAGTGTCCAGGGTGAATGGTGTGTCTCTAACACCCAGGAACCACCTCTCCCTGCTTATTGTATAGTTATTCGCTACACCCTTGCCATTGAATTACAATATATCCAGATCCTACGCGTTTCAGTGTCACCATCAAAGTGATACCTCATCAGGCATTCATAGACATTGATTCTTAAATTGTTAAAAGCAGAACACTGGATAGCACTGTTCATTTACTGATTTTAGCCTCCAGACGCGTGTACGACTCTAATGTACTGGCCGCACACGCGCCGGAGAAGCTATGGGCTTATAAGGTTGAGAGCCCGCCCTCCTGAGGTCGTCACCGAGGCAGACCGCCAATCCGCATTGAACACGACACTCTGTGACGTACCGTAGGCGGCGCACCTCGATCCTGTCGATCAATGAGGGTGCCTGGACGAGACAGGCGTCCATGGTAACCAGGGGACGCTAGACGCGGTTCCTGAACTACCCGCCCACATCACACAACATCATGGATCCAGTAACAGGATCATGATCGAGTACCCCTCCTGTCACGGAAGACACTGCCCCAAACGAATAGGGCAATGTGGAGACAGAAGGAGGTGTAATACATCTCCGGGAGCCGTCTCGCAGAGACTATCTCCCAGTGATTACACACGTTGCCTAGCAACGTCCCGTCACAATACTGGCCAGGGAACTCACATCTCAGATAGACCAGGGCAACTACCCTTCGTATAGCAGATCAGGGACACTGGACGTGGGGCATGAATAAAAGGGACCGGCACCTAGACTAGAAGAGTCCCGTACCAGCCCCAGAGCATATTGGAATGGGGCAGAATGGGCACCAGGCGGTGTAAGCACATACCCGGGAGCAGTCCTAAATGAAGACTCACTTAGGGCAGGACCCTATACCTACCCACACTAGTAGCCTTAGCACTGAGGCTGCCCTTCAAAAAATATCCAACAGGATGCAGCTGAAAAAGCATGGTGAAATACCGAGATACACTCTCTCAGGGCATATGCAGGGTCAGCGAGCAGGCATATGAGTGGCAATAGGGAATCGCACAATGTGACTAGAGAAAACAGGAGTAAGAGATTTGTTCATTAAGGCCATGGGGGTTTATGGTCTGCATTCTAAATATCCATTCTGCCTCTTTCTGTAGTATCTTCCTATCCAGGTCCCCACCTCTCAGAAGGGGTCTGACATGTTCAATTCCCTGAAATCCAAGAGCAGTAACATCCCCATCATGGCATGACCACACATGTCTCGATACCGGGGTGTCCACTTTCCTTCTGACATCCCCAATGTGGTCACGGATATTTCTCCTGAACTCCCTCCCAGTCTTGCCAACGTATTGTAGGCCACATCTACAGGTGATCAGGTAGACAATACTCTTCGTCTTGCAATTAATGTATGACCTGTTATCGAACGTTTTTCCATTTTTTGTGCTCGTAAAGTTCCTACTGCATAGGATAGACACACATGCTTTACATGTTCCGCATCTGAAAGTCCCTTTTATACTATTATCCAACCAGGTGCTGATATGTGCCTGCGGTAGTAGGTGACTATGAACAAGTCGATCCCTTAGGTTACGTCCCCTCCTGTATGTAATCAACGGAGAGTCCCCCACCAGGTCCCCCACGTCAAGATCAGCTTTAAGGATGTCCCAGAAACGTTTAAGGACTTCCCTCACCTCCCTATTGGCAGAGTCAAAGGTGCCTATAACCCTGATTGATTCTTCCTCCATTTTTTTCGGTTTGAGGTTCAAGAGATCGTTTCTGTTGCAACCCAGGGCATTTTGATATGACCCTTTCAACACATCCCTGGGGTATCCCCTGTGTCTGAATCTGTTCTCAAGATCCCGTGCAGAGACCCTAAAATCTGAGATGGTTGAACAGTTTCGACGTGCCCTGAGATATTGGCCCTTCGGTATTCCTCTCTTCAGATTTATTGGGTGCCAGCTTTCCCAACGCAATAGACTATTTGTTGCAGTCTCCTTGCGATACATGTTCGTCTGTAACACCCCTGAGTCTGTCTTGGAGATCATGATGTCCAAGAATGTAATTTTAGTGTCTTGAATTTCAGATGTGAAAAAGAGACCTAACTCATTGGCATTCAAGATCTACACAAACTCCTGGAAGTCCCCCTTGTTCCCTGTCCAAAGGATCAAGACGTCATCTATAAATCTGATCCAGAGAAAGATGCAAGCTGACCATTTGTCCATAAGGTCACTGAACACAACCTCTTTTTCCCACCACCCCAAGTAAAGATTGGCAAAGGTGGGGGCACAGGGGCTGCCCATGGCCACTCCTCTGAGCTGATGGTATATCTTCTGATCGAATAAAAATAAGTTGTGTTCTAAGATAAATCTCAACAGGTCAATAACAAATTTATTATGGACCTGGTATTGCGTCCCTTTATCCATTAGGAAATATTCAATGGCTCTACATCCCTGATTGTGTGGGATTGAGCTGTATAGAGACTCAACGTCCAAAGATGCCAACAGCACATCACCGTCGCAGCGTATACCCTCCAGTCTTCTCAGCACATCCATGGTGTCCCTCACATAAGATGGCAGGGACACCACGAATGGCCTGAGGACCTGATCAAGGTACAGGCTAGCATTCTGCGTGAGGCTGTCAATCCCAGATACAATGGGGCAACCTTTCAAAGGATTCACCCCTTTGTGCACCTTGGGGAGACTATAGAATGTTGCCATCTGCGGATGCTCCCTCAGCATAAAATTCATTTCCCTGTCATTTATAAGATCGCCCGATTTTGCTGGACCGAGGATGTTCATTAGTTTCTCTCTAAAGATGGCGGTGGGGTTGCTGGTGAGCACCCTATAGCAATTTCGATCACCCAGGATGCCATGACACATCCTGCTGTATTGTGATCGATCCATCACCACTATGTTCCCACCTTTGTCAGAGGGCTTTATGATGATGTTGTCATCCCTTTCTAGAGATAATAGGCCCGCCATCTCTTTGCTAGAAATATTAGAACTCTCTCTGGTTAATCAGTTTTAATTGGTCTTCCACCACTTTCACAAAAACATCAATGGGAGTATTGTCACTGAGGGGTGCATATTTGGTCCTGTTTTCTCTAGTCACATTGTGCGATTCCCTATTGCCACTCATATGCCTGCTCGCTGACCCTGCATATGCCCTGAGAGAGTGTATCTCGGTATTTCACCATGCTTTCTCAGCTGCATCCTGTTGGATATTGTTTGAAGGGCAGCCTCAGTGCTAAGACTACAAGTGTGGGTAGGTATGGGTCCTGCCCTAAGTGAGTCTTCATTTAGGACTGCTCCCGGGTATGTGCTTACACCGCCTGGTGCCCATTCTGCCCCATTCCAATATGCCCCACGTCCAGTGTCCCTGATCTGCAATACGAAGGGCAGTTGCAATCGTCTATCTGAGATGTGAGTTCCCTGGCCAGTATTGTGACGGGACGTTGCTAGGCAACGTGTGTAATCACTGGGAGATAGTCTCTACGAGACGGCTCCCGGAGAATTATTACACCTCCTTCTGTCTCCACATTGCCCTATTCGTTTGGGGCAGTGTCTTCCATGACAGGAGGGGTACTCGATCATGATCCTGTTACTGGATCCATGATGTTGTGTGATGTGGGCGGGTAGTTCAGGAGCCGCGTCTAGTGTCCCCTGGTTACCATGGACGCCTGTGTCGTCCAGGCACCCTCATTGATCGACAGGATCGAGGTGCGCCGCCTCTGGCACGTCACAGAGTGTCGTGTTCAATGCGGATTGGCGGTCTGCCTCGGCGACGACCTCAGGAGGGCGGGCTCTCAACCTTATAAGCCCATAGCTTCTCCGGCGCGTGTGCGGCCAGTACATTAGAGTCGTACACGCGTCTGGAGGCTAAAATCAGCACATGAACAGTGCTATCCAGTGTTGTGCTTTTAACAATTTAAGAATCAATGTCTATGAATCCCTGATGAGGTATCACTTTGATGGTGACACTGAAACGCGTAGGATCTGGATATATTGTAATTCAATGGCAAGGGTGTAGCGAATAACTATACAATAAGCAGGGAGAGGTGGTTCCTGGGTGTTAGAGACACACCATTCACCCTGGACACTTTCCTTTTCGCCAATCACTTGCTTATGCCTGGTTCTGGAGTTAGTGGCTTGTTGAGCCATATTTTTAACAAATATCATTAATAAACATTATCTTAATCGTTCTTTTAGGCGGTGAATCTATTTAATAATAACATTTTTGAACGACATTCAACATCAATCCTACTGTGAATCACAGATCTACAGGAAAGGGGGTGCGATCTACAAGGGGGCTGTGTGGCACTACCTGCAAGGGGGCTGTGTGGCACTACCTACCAGGGGCCTGTGTGGCACTACCTACCAGGGGGCTGTGTGGCACTACCTACCAGGGGGCTGTGTGGCACTACCTACAAGGGGGCTGTATGGAACTACCTACAAGTGGGCTGTGCGGCACCACCAACAAGGGGGCTGTGTAGCACTACCTACAGGGGCTGTGTGGCACTATCTACAGGGGGCTTTGTGGCACTACCTACAAGGGTGCTGATGGTTATTATACTGTGAGTGGGGGGCTGATGGTCATTTTACTGTGAGTGGCGGGTTGACAGTATTCAAGTGGTTTCCACCAATGAGCTCTAATTTAAACTAATAGGTGGCAGAAAATACCTGTTGCGCCCGTTTGGTGCTTTTTTGCCTGCGTCTTTTGCATTAGCTTCCATGGTTAAAAAAAAGGAAAAAATAAAAAGGTCAAACAACGCTGAAGGAATTTTGAGGCAGATTTTTTTTGCCTTACAAAAAACGCTGTGTGAACATACCCTACGAGTGTAATGCTTGTTTTTAGCCGTTTTCTGTCTTTCTCTAAACAATTTTTGGTAGGGGTGCCCTGAGAAAATTTTATTTTTCCAGTGGTGCCTCGAACTCTGAAAAGGTTGGGAAACTTTGTACTAGGCTACAGGATCACACCGGCCTATGCAAGGATCCCGTCGTGGAGCAGCTTAGTGAGTAGAATTAGGTGAGTAGAATTTGTTTTTGTTTGGGTGCACTGTCTACAAGGGGGAGGTGGGGGATGTATGGCACTGTCTACATGGACGAGCTGGGGATTATGGCATGATCTACAAAGAGGAAGTAGGGGATTATGGCACGATCTACAAAGAGGAAGTAGGGGATTATGGCACTGCCTACAGGGAGTCTGTATGGCACAATCTACAGGGGTATTCAAGAAAACAGCAGCACAGCCATAAAACTAAAAAAATTTTTGGGTGGGAATGGAAAACTCCCCAAACATGCAGTCGAAGAAAGGAACTGCAGCACTCGAGATAATTATATGAGGTGTATTTGATTTATTTACCAAGCATAAAAACACTTGCAACGTTTCAACCCATGAATGGGTCTTTAACGTTGCAAGTGTTTTTATGCTTGGTGAATAAATCAAATACACCTCATTGGATTATCTCGAGTGCTGCAGTTCCTTTCTTCAATTACAATCTACAGGGGGCACTATCTACAAGGGGGGTGTAATGACAGGGGTAAGGAAACAGACAAGTGAGCCCTAATCTACCCGCCACTCCGTCCCTGCCTACTTGCAACGACCCGCCCTAGGCGACGGGGTACAACTGGGCGACGGTCCCAGATAAAGGTACACAGACAAACAGATAAGGGTACACAGAAGCAAGGGAAAATGGGCAGTTGCCCACGGCAACACCGTGAACAACAAGAGTGGTGAACGAGCCGGGTCAAACCAGGAGTGTATGAGGTACCAAACGCAGAGCAGGAGAGTAGTGAACAAGCCGAGTCAAACCAGGAGTGTACGAGGTACCAAACGCAGAGCAGGAGAGTAGTCAGTAAGCCAGGGTCAATATGAAGCTGGGTCAAATGGTTCAAGAAGCTGCAGCAGGGCGAGGAAACAAAACGAGAAGAATCACAAGTAAGGAGCAACAGGAAAGGCAGGTATAAATAGACAGAGGGTGGGAGCTAGCTCCGTCTGGCCAGGCTGTGATAGGCTCTCCCACTCCTAAGCCTGCCATCCTGAGTGGTGGAAGATGGAGTAAGTCTCACAGACATAGAAGCAGGTGCAGACTGATTACCTATGGGCGTGGATACAGAAGCTGTGCCTGGCAGATCCTTAACAGTACCCCCCCTTTTATGAGGGGCCACCGGACCCTTTCTAGATGGACCTGGTTTATTGGGGAAACGAAGGTGGAACCTCCTGACCAATACCCCAGCGTGAACATCCCGGGCGGGTACCCAAGTCCTCTCCTCAAGCCCGTATCCTCTCCAATGGACCAGGTATTGGAGGGAGCCTTGGACCATCTTGCTGTCCACAATCTTGGCCACCTCGAATTCCACCCCCTCAGGGGTGAGAACGGGGACAGGAGGTTTCCTCGAGGGAGCCAAGGACGGGGAGCAGCGTTTAAGGAGGGAGGCATGAAACACGTCGTGTACTCGAAAAGATGGGGGCAACTCCAGTCGGAAGGAGACAGGATTGAGGACTTCAATGACCTTGTACAGCCCTATAAACCGGGGAGCAAACTTCTTGGACGGGACTTTAAGGCGCAAGTTCTTTGACGATGGCCACACCAGATCCCCGACCATAAACAAGGGGTTAGCAGAACGTCTTCTATCTGCCTGAGTTTTTTTGTATGCTCTGGGACGCCTCTAGGTTCTTCTGAACCTGGGCCCAGACTGTGCACAGTTCCCGATGAACAACCTCTACCTCGGGATTGTTGGAACTACCAGGTAAAACGGAGGAGAACCATGGATTAAACCCAAAATTACAAAAAAAGGGGGAGACCCCTGACGAGTTACTGACCCGGTTATTAAGGGAAAATTCGGCGAGGGGAATGAATGAGACCCAATCATATTGACAGTCAGAGATAAAACACCTTAAATATTGTTCTAGAGACTGATTAGTCCTCTCAGTTTGGCCATTAGTTTCAGGATGGAAGGCAGAGGAGAAGGACATAGATCAATCTCCAACTTTTTACAGAAGGCTCTCCAAAACAAAGAAACAAATTGTACCCCTCTGTCAGAAACAATATTGACAGGGACCCCATGGAGACGCAGGATGTGTTTGACAAACAAGGTAGCTAACGTCTTAGCATTGGGTAGTTTTTTGAGGGGCACAAAGTGGCACATCTTACTGAAGTGGTCTACTACAACCCACACCACCGACTTGCCTTGAGATGGAGGCAAATCGGTGATAAAATCCATGGAGATATGGGTCCAAGGTCTCTGGGGAATGGGCAAAGAATGTAGTAAGCCCGCTGGTCGGGACCTGGGAGTCTTGGACCTAGCACAAACCTCACAAGCGGCGACGTAGGCCTTAACGTCTTTAGGCAACCCAGGCCACCAATAGTTTCTGGCAATGAGGTGCTTGGTACCCAGGATGCCTGGATGACCAGATAGTGCAGAGTCATGATTTTCCCTAAGTACCCTTAGCCGGAAATGCAGGGGAACAAACAGCTTGTTCTCAGGAAGGTTCCCGGGAGCTGAACCTTGATCAGCAGCAATCTCAGAGACTAAATCAGAATCAATAGAGGAAATTATTATACCTGGAGGCAAAATACAAGCAGGATCTTCCTCCGAAGGAGGGCTGGCCATGAAGCTACGCGACAGTGCATCAGCCTTAATATTTTTAGACCCAGCCCTATAGGTAACCAAAAAATTGAATCTGGTAAAAAATAACGCCCATCGAGCTTGTCTCGGGTTTAGCCTCCGGGCAGATTCTAGAACAACCAGATTCTTGTGGTCGGTAAGGACCGTTACCTGGTGCCTAGCCCCCTCCAGGAAATGGCGCCACTCTTCAAATGCCCATTTAATGGCTAAGAGTTCGCGGTTGCCAATATCATAGTTACTCTCAGTGGGCGAAAACTTCCTGGTGAAGTAGGCACAGGGACGGAGATGGGTGAGGGACCTGGTACCCTGGGACAAGACAGCCCCCACTCCCACCTCGGACGCATCAACCTCCACGATAAATGGCTCCATTTGGTTGGGCTGAACCAACACCGGGGCCGAGATAAAGCACTTCTTAAGGACCTCAAAAGCCTGGACAGCCTCAGGAGGCCAGCGGAGGAGATCAGCACCCTTGTGAGTGAGGTCCGTAAGAGGCTTAGCGATGAACGAGAAGTTAGCAATAAATCTCCTGTAATAATTAGCGAACCCCAAGAAGCACTGTAACGCCTTCAGGGAGGCAGGTTGGACCCATTCCGCCACCGCCTGGACCTTGGCGGGGTCCATGCGGAATTCATGAGGAGTGAGGATTTGACCCAAAAATGGTATCTCCTGCACCCGAAACACACATTTTTCGGTCTTCGCAAACAGTTTGTTTTCCCGAAGGACCTTGGGCACCTTCCTGACATGCTCAATGTGGGAGGACCAGTCCTTGGAAAACACAAGTATGTCATCAAGGTACACTACAAGAAATACCCCCAGGTAATCTCTTAAAATCTCATTTATGAAGTTCTGGAAGACCGCGGGAGCATTACACAACCCAAAGGGCATGACGAGGTATTCAAAATGACCATCGGGCGTGTTAAACGCAGTCTTCCACTCATCCCCCTCTTTGATGCGGATAAGGTTATACGCCCCCCGTAGATCAAACTTAGAGAACCATTGGGCCCCCTGAACCTGATTAAAAAGATCAGGAATCAAAGGAAGGGGATACTGGTTCCTTACAGTGACCTTATTCAAGTTACGGTAGTCAATGCATGGCCTATGACCACCATCCTTCTTCCCTACAAAGAAGAAGCCAGCACCTACCGGAGAAGTAGAGGGGCGAATGTAACCCTTGGCCAGGCATTCCTGGATATACTCTCTCATGGCTTCACGTTCGGGACAAAAGAGATTAAATATCCTACCCTTAGGGAGCTTAGCTCCTGGTACCAAATCGATAGCGCAATCGTATTCTCTTTGAGGAGGTAACACTTCGGAGGCCTCCTTAGAGAAAACATCAGCGATGTCCTGAACAAACTCAGGTAGCGTGTTCACCTCCTCAGGGGGAGAAATAAAATTAACTGAAAAACATGACGTCAAGCATTCATTACCCCATTTGGTAAGATCCCCAGTATTCCAGTCAAACGTGGGATTATGCAACTGCAACCAGGGACGGCCTAAAACCAAATCGGATGATAATCCCTGCATCAACAGTACAGAGCACTGCTCCAAATGCATGGAGCCAACAAGGAGTTCAAAAACAGGGGTATGCTGTGTAAAATAACCATTAGCAAGAGGAGTGGAGTCGATACCCACTACCGGGACAGGTTTAGGCAAATCAATCAAAGGCATAGCTAGAGACATAGCAAATTCCACAGACATGATATTAGCAGACGACCCTGAATCCACAAAGGCACTGCCGGTAGCAGACCTACCACCAAAAGAGACCTGAAAGGGAAGCAAGATTTTATTACGTTTCATATTTACGGGAAATACCTGTGCACCCAAGTGACCTCCCCGATGGTCACTTAGGCGCGGAAGTTTTCCGGCTGCTTATTCTTACGCCTAGGACAGGTGTTCACTTGATGCTTGTCATCCCCACAATAGAAGCAGAGACCATTCTTCCTGCGGAACTCTCTACGTTGTTGGGGGGACACGGAGGCCCCGAGTTGCATAGGTACCTCCGAGTCTTCCGTGGAAGAACGAAGCAACGGAACCTCGGGAGGCATCATGGAGGAGTCAGAGGAGAAAACACCAAAACGTTCACGTTGTCGTTCCCTGAGACGTCGGTCAAGTCGTACCGCTAAAGCCATAACCTGGTCTAGGGAGTCAGAAGAGGGATAGCTAACTAGCAGGTCTTTCAGGGCGTTCGACAGACCCAACCTAAACTGACACCTTAAGGCAGGGTCATTCCACCGAGAAGCTACGCACCACTTCCTAAAGTCAGAGCAATACTCCTCAACAGGTCTCTTACCCTGACGTAAGGTCACCAGCTGACTCTCGGCAAAGGCAGTCCTGTCAGTCTCGTCATAAATGAGTCCGTGAGCAGAAAAGAAAAGATAAACGGAGGAAAGTTCAGGGGCGTCAGGAGCCAAGGAGAAGGCCCATTCTTGGGGCCCTTCCTGGAGCCGGGACATAATTATACCCACCCGCTGGCTCTCAGGACCTGAGGAGTGGGGCTTTAAACGAAAATAGAGCCTACAACTCTCCCGAAAGGAGAGAAAAGTCTTTCGGTCCCCTGAGAATCGGTCAGGCAACTTGAGGTGGGGTTCAAGAGGTAAGGTGAGGGGCACTACCATGGTAGCATCAGGCTGGTTGACCCTCTGAGCCAGGGCCTGGACCTGTTGGGAGAGACCCTGCATTTGCTGAACCAGGGTCTCAAGGGGGTCCATAGTAGTGTGAGCGACCAGGGTAGAGTAGGTATATGGCTTGTGTTTATGTAATGACAGGGGTAAGGAAACAGACAAGTGAGCCCTAATCTACCCGCCACTCCGTCCCTGCCTACTTGCAACGACCCGCCCTAGGCGACGGGGTACAACTGGGCGACGGTCCCTACGCTCAATAAGTGCCCGACAGACAAACAGATAAGGGTACACAGAAGCAAGGGAAAAGGGGCAGTTGCCCACGGCAACACCGTGAGCAACAAGAGTGGTGAACGAGCCGGGTCAAACCAGGAGTGTACGAGGTACCAAACGCAGGGCAGGAGAGTAGTGAACAAGCCGAGTCAAACCAGGAGTGTACGAGGTACCAAACGCAGAGCAGGAGAGTAGTCAGTAAGCCAGGGTCAATATGAAGCTGGGTCAAATGGTTCAAGAAGCTGCAGCAAGGCCAGGAAACAAAACGAGAAGAATCACAAGCAAGGAGGAACAGGAAAGGCAGGTATAAATAGACAGAGGGCGGGAGCTAGCTCCGTCTGGCCAGGCTGTGATAGGCTCTCCCACTCCTAAGCCTGCCATCCTGAGTGGTGGAAGATGGAGTAAGTCTCACAGACATAGAAGCAGGTGCAGACTGATTACCTATGGGCGTGGATACAGAAGCTGTGCCTGTCAGATCCTTAAAGGAACAGTGTCATCACAAATAATTTTTTTATATGTTAAAGATGTTAGTGCTTTAATAAAAACGTTTATTTTCATTTGTGTGTTTGTGTTTTACTGTTTCTTATTTTTACACTTTTTTCTTCCCTATGGGGGCTGCCATTTTTTGTTCCATTTCTGTGTGTGTCGATTAACGACACACACAGACATGGAGTACGGCAGCCACAGTCCCATAGGGACTGCGAACGGCTCCCGTCCCATTGACTGCCGTGTACGGCGTCTGTGTGGGAACTGCGCATGCGCCGCTCCCACACAGTCCTATTCGAAATTGGCGCCGTCCGGCGCCATTTTACTGTGGACCGGAAGTCGCGGCCGGACAGTAATATTACTACTTCCGGTCGCGGCTTCCGGACTTGTGCACATGGAACAGCGGCAGCAAAGGGAGCGGACGGGCCGGAGGGAGCCGCGGCGGCAGGAGCAGGTAAGAGATTTCAATGTATGTTAGTGTTTGTGTGTGTTTACTACTGTATGTAAACCTACTACACTGTGGGTTACCTCAAAAAATGGCGACACACAGTGTAGGAGGTTAAACCTTTCAAACCCCTCGTTTATCCCGGCACTAGCCAGGATAAAGGAGGGGGGGATGCTGAGAGCTCACTAGAGCGAGGGCTTTTAACCCAATGTTGCAATGCTGCAATTTTGGGAACTAGCTCCATCTAGTGACCAAAAATGGGTAGTATTATAAATTAGAATTAATTTATAATATTTCCTGACTATTTCCTGACTCGTGAAAAAAATAAAAAAAATTTGAACCATGTTTAATCACCCACACACTAAATGTTTAATTTTTAAAAAAAAAACATGTTTTTCTGGCAACACATTCCCTTTAACAGGGGGGCTGTGTGTGGCAGCCAGGGGAGGCGGGCATTATACTGTGTGGGGGGCACTAAGCGGACATTATACTGTGTAGGGATACTACAGGGGGCAATATACTGCGTGTGGCACTTAGGGGGCATAATACTGTGTGGGCACAATTAGAGGACAAAATACTGTGTCCTTGAAGGGGTTATAATATATTATCTCAATAAATATTATTATTATACTGTATGGGGGGCACTAAAGGGGCATTATACTGTGTGGGGGCACTATATAGGGTATTATACTGTGGGGGGCATTATACTTTTTGTATGGGGCGTTTTTTTTCTGTTGGGGTAGGGTGCCGAAACATAATTTCGCATGGGGCACCATCTATCCTAAGGCCAGCCCTGTGGACGAGTACATACCAGCAAGAGATCATGGAGGATTCAATCCGTCGGCGTCTGCTCCAGGAGGGGCCTGGCTGGCTGCAGTCTCTGCTTGATGAGACCTGCCGCCCATTTCCCTTACAGTCCGGCGGACGGCACGGCTATCCAGGCGGCCTGTCCGGCTATCCCCTTCCGACCACAAGAGTCAGCGCTCCGCGCCCTTGGGACATGGAGCGCAGTTAGCATCCTCTTACCTGGCAGCATCGGCTCCTCCCCCATCGACTCCGTCAGGGACTGCTTGCCTGCGGAAGGAAGCCATTTTACTGGATTATGATCCCCCTTCTCCCGGCCTCATTCTATCCTTAGTGCTGGGCTTGGCTAGGCCTCGCCTGGCGGCCACACAGGTGGTTTGTGTCACCGCGAGCCTGGTTCCTAGCACAGCCGGCCTCGCTGAATTGCCCAGGGGCGCCCCCTTCCGCTTGCTTTCCGGCCCACACCACTAGCCACATCTACAGCTGCAGGCCCCACTGATAGTGCTCTACAGTGCGTGGTGGGCGCACATGGCACAACGTATCCCCACCTCCCCTAGACGATGAGCTCCTACTCTCGCTATGCGACAGTGGAGATGATTTATTCACAGCTGAACAGGACCAATCTTCCATTCCTGCTGCGTCTTCATCTGCCTTGACTGCTCCCGTGTTAGTTCACAAGGATTTGGGCTCGGCTTATATTGTTCCTATCGATCACTCAGGATCCCGGTCGTCATGCTCGCGTGAGGGCTCCGCCAGTTATAGGTCACGGTGTAGGCGTTCCTCGCGAGATCGGGGATCACATCGTTCTCGTCATCGCTGCTCTAAGTGAAGGGGGACTTAATCGTCTAGCAGTTCTTCAGAGGCCTCCTCCAGACGTTCCCGTGATCATTCCGCAAACCGTGGCACATCTACACGTGGCCACGCATCGTCGAGGAGTGCTTGCGGATCCATTGGGACTTCTCACTCAGTGGCACCAACTGTGCATCGTTACCGGAGACATCTGTATGTCCACCGCCGACGTCAAACACCGCTTCTGCTCCTGGTCCGGGTGAGTCTGACTGCCTTCGGGCATGGTGTACTGCTAATTCTTCTGATGCTGATTTATTGTCTCTTTTGAGATCGAGCGGCACTGGGACCCAGGTCGAGCCCGTCGCTGCACTGGTAGCGGCGAACCACCTCTTCATCTACCCCCATGCTGCCCGTCTTTAGGGATACTTATTTTTGCAGAATAACTCCTCTTGGTGCTCATTTGTGTGACGATACCAGGGAAAAAATATGCAAAAACGAGTACGTGGATATTTGGTCCCTGGTGTCGGTGAATTCCGTGACCATCGATAAGGAGCGGCGTTTTTAGAGGGGGTTCAAACTAAACTAAAAGTAGCACGTACATTTAATAATTGTATACAGGTATTTGAGGTGCTGGGATGTGTAGTTTCGCACAGATTCCCAGAAAAATCTTTTCAGCTATCTGTGTACCTGGACATGATTTTCAGTGCATACAGGACGCATGGGCGTGCAGCGTGGTGGCGTTATTACCAGGGGTTTAGGAGGAGAATGTCGCAGCGTCCCAAGATAGGTTGGGATACAAAGGCGACCGATGTATGGTTGCCACTTATGATGTCGCTGCGCCCCTTTCAGCCCGCCGCCCTCCCTCCTCCGTGTACTTTACCGGTTAATCTATCGGGGTTGGGGGTCCTGCGCTGTGCCGGTCTGGATCCTGCTGGCTCTTCAATGAGGGGTATTGCAAGTTCTATGGCTCCTGCAAATTTAAACATGAACGTTCCAACTGCGGGGGCAGTCATTCCGCTGTGCACGTTAGTAAAGTTTAGGACCCTGGTCTGCGTCAGTGCGATGTGGCAGTGGTTAGAATGGTACCCCAAGATGGGGGAAGCCGCCCTACTTAGAACTGGTTTTATGTTCGGTTTTTTCGTACCCTTCGTTTATAGCCCTACGCCATTGTTTTCATAAAATTTAAAGTCAGCCAGGGAATTCCCATCTGTTATAAAAGAAAAAGTTATGAAGGAGGTCAGCATGGGTCGCATGGCTGGCCCTTTTACTGTTTTACCTTTCCCTAACCTTGGTGTTTCCCCGCTCGATGTAGTCCCTTAAAAGGAAGTTGGTAAATTTAGTTTGATACATCATCTCTCAAACTCTAAATGTCTCTCGGTTAAAGTTGGCATTAGTAAGGAGATAGCCGCGGTTTCTTATGTTTCATTCGATCGGGCAGTTGAATTAGTTTGTCGGTCCGGGCGTGGGGCCCTCATGGCAAAATTTGACATTGAGTCAGCGTTCCGGCTTTTGCCGGTTCATGAAGACTGTTTCCAATTGTTGGGTTTCCAGCTAGAAGGCCTATATTACTATGACATGTGCTTGCTCATGGGTTGTTCTATTTCGTGTTTTTATTTCAAGTTTCAAGTTTTTAGTTCTTTCCTCAAATGGGTTCTACGGGAGCAAACCTGCTCTTCGTCTTTTACGCACT
The DNA here is from genome assembly GCF_050947455.1 of Rhinoderma darwinii. Classification (NCBI taxonomy): domain Eukaryota; kingdom Metazoa; phylum Chordata; class Amphibia; order Anura; family Rhinodermatidae; genus Rhinoderma; species Rhinoderma darwinii. Next base: position 297,201,464 of record NC_134688.1, on the reverse strand, counting down.
ATTTCGAAGATTTTTTCTTTGTCGGTCCTCTCACGTTGCCTCGTTGCCAGTTCTTACGTGATTCTTTTCGTTTTTTGTCTAGCCATTTTGGGGTCCCCCTTTCAGTGGAAGAAACTATCTAGCCATTTTGGGGTCCCACTATGGTAATTTTGTTTTTAGGTATAGAAATCGATTTGTCAAATATGGTTTTTCGTTTGCCCGTGGAAAAAATTGCTGTCACTTAGTATCGGCCTTGTCAGTAAAAAAGATGCAATCGAGACAGATCCAATCGCTGTTGGTTTTCGCTAGTAGGGTGATGCTCATGGGTAGGATTTCTCCTCGCCACTTGTCCATGGCTAGGGCGGGAGTTTCTTCACCTAGTCATCTAGTCCGTATTACGTCTGATATTAAAGCAGACTTGAGAATTTGGTATATATTCTTGCATGACTACTATGGAGGTCTCCGTCTCCAGCCTGGATTTCGAGCTGTTTACAGATGCGTCAGGTAGCTTGGGATTTGCGGCCCTCTTTAGTACAGCATGGTGTGCGGTTCTCTGGCCTGATGCTTGGCGATCCAGAGGATGGTGTGGGAATTTGACTCTCCATGAAATGTTTCCTATTATTGTGTCTGTGGTATTGTGGGTGTATGCAATGGCAAACTCTACCGTGCTATTCTGGTCGGACAATGCTAGTGTTGTGAATGCTACTAACCATCTAACTTCCTCCTCATTGCCGGTGGTGGTATTGCTGCTCTGGCTGGTGCTGCGATGCTTACAACACAACATCTAGTTCAGTGCCCGGCATGTTCCCGGTGTTGACAATAAGGCAGCTGATTCTCTTTTCCGCTTTAATTTTCAGGTGTTTCGTTCAGATGTGGAGAGGACGGCGTGCCCGGATTCTCTTTGGAGACTGTTGGATCCCAATTAGTGCCCCTCATCAGGTCATCCCTTGCTCTGTCTACATTGATAGCGTATGGTAATGCTTGGAATCAATGGCTTAATGTAGTTGGCGAACAGATCATTGGTCCACTGGACTATCCTCACTTTACCTTTAACCCCTTCCCGCTCCTGGACGTACTATTAGGTCATGGTAACTATAGCGTTCGCGCTCCATGACCTAATAGTACGTCTCGGGAGTAATGGCCGTTTCGGCCGTCCTCCCGACACATACAGGAGCTGTGACAGCTGCTGTCTTGTTCAGCAGCTGTCACAGCTCCTACAGCGGGGACCGATCGCTGTGTCCCCACTGATTAACCCCTTAAAAGCTGCGTTCTATAGAGATCGCGGCTTTTTAGGGGTTAAGCTGCCATCGCCGGCCTGCTACACGATAGCGGCCGGCGATGGTGACTATGGCAACCAGACACCAAACAATGGCGTCCGGCTATGCCATAGACGGAAGCCTAGTGGGTCCTGACAACGTCAGGACCCACTATGCTTGCTGTCAGTGAGTAGCTGAAAGTTCTAATACACTGCACTATGCATTTAGTGCAGTGTATTAGAATAGCGATCAGGGCCTCCTGCCCTCAAGTCCCCTAGTGGGACAAAGTAATAAAGTAAAAAAAAAGTTACAAAAAAATGTGTCAAAATAAGAAAATAAAAGTTTTAAAAGTATTAAAAGTAAAAATACTCCCTTTTTCCCTTATCAGTCATTTATTATTAATAAAAAGATATAAACAAACAAATAAACTATACATAATTGGTATCGCCGCATCCGTAACGGCCTGAACTACAAAATTATTTCATTATTTATCCCGCATGGTGAACGCCGTAAAATAAAATAATAATAAACCGTACCACAATCACAATTGTTTGGTCACTTCACCTCCCAAAAAATTGAATAAAAAGAGATCAAAAAGTCGCATGTACCTAAAAATGGTACTGATCGAAACTACAGTTCGTTACGCAAAAAATAAGTCCTCGCACGGCTTTATTGATTGAAAAATAAAAACGTTCTGGCTCTTAGAATAAGGTAACACAAAAAGTGAATGATTTTTTACCAAACGTATTTTATTCTGCAAACGCCATAAAACATAAAAAAAAACTATAAACATCTGGTATCGCCGTAATCGTATCGCCCCGCAGAATAAAGTGAATATGTCATTTATAGCGCACGGTGCACGCTGTAAAAAAAATATAAAAAAAAAAAAAGGAAATTGCTGTTTTTTAGTCACCACGCCACCTAAAAATAGAATAAAAACTGATCAAAAAGCCGCATGCATCCCAAGAAAACTACAAAGGATTCCTCAAGGGGTCTAGTTTCCAAAATTGGGTCACTTTTGGGGGGTTTCCAATGTTTTGGCACCACAAGACCTCTTCAAACCGGACATGGTGCCTAATAAAAAAGAGGCCTCAAAATCCACTAGGTGCTCCTTTGCTTCGGAGGCCGGTGCTTCAGTACATTATCACACTAGAGCCACATGTGGGATATTTCTCAAAACTGCAGAATCTGGGCAATAGGTATTAAGTTGCGTTTCTCTGATAAATCTAATTGTGTTGTAAAAAAAATGGAATAAAGAGGATTTTCTGACAAAAAAAAAAGTAAACTTCACCTCTACTTTGCTCTAAATTTCTGTGAAACACCTAAAGGGTTCATAAACTTTCTAAATGCTGTTGTGAATACTTTGAGGGGTCTAGTTTCTAAAATGGGGTGTTTGATAGGGGTTTCTAATATATGGGCCTCTCAAAGCAACTTCAGAACTGAGCTGGAACCTAAAAAAATAAATAAATGAGGCAATACTTCGCTTCTTACATTATACTGATAATGAGCCGTGCCCACCCCGAGATGACCCCAGTTTTGACCGTTTGTATAAACGGAGACCCCTATTAGACCGTTTCAGTGCCCGGTTTTCCAAAGCATTCACCCCCAAGAAGTGTATTTCTATTGATGAGTCCCTGGTACATTTTAAAGTGAGGGTTCAATTCCGCGAGTACCTGCCGGGTAAGAGGGCAAGGTATGGCGTGAAGATGTCTAAGCTGTAAGAGAGTGCAGCAGGGTATACCTACAGGTTTAGGATATATGAAGGAAAGGCCACCCCCAAACCAGACTGCATCCTGGACTACAATAGGTACATGGGAGGGATGGACTTGTCAGATCAAATCCTGAAGCCCTACAGCGCCATGCGGTGTGGTATAAGAAGCTGGCCGGGCACATCATACAGATGGCTTTGTACAATGCGTACGTGCTACGTCGATGTGCAGGCCAGACGGGAACTTTCCTGGAATTTCAAGAGGTGATTATCAAGAACCTAATCTTTAGGGACCAAGAAGGGGGGGCACCCAGTACTTCTGGAAGCGGGGCCACACACATCGTACCAGGGCGGCAACACTTTCCAGGAGAAGTTCCCCAAACTGGCAAGAAGGGAAAAAGTCAAAAGAGGTGCAAAGTCTGCTATAAGGGATGAGACAATATATCAATGTGACACGTGTCCCGAATAACCAGAGCTCTGTATGAAAGAGTGTTTTAAAATTTATCATACATCCCTTGGTTTATAATTTACCCCAATTTTACTTACCCTGATGCACTCCGCACAGCTTATCCCCCCTCGTCTTTCCCCTCTGAGCCCTGCTGTGTGCCCAGGCAGCTGATAACAGCCACATGTAGGGTATTGCCATACCCGGGAGAACCCACATTACAGTTTATGGGTTGTATGTCTCCGGTCAAAATGCTCACTACACCTCTAGATGAATGCCTTAAGGGTGTAGTTTTTAAAACGGGGTCACTTCTTGCGGGTTTCAACTGTACTGGTACCTAAGGGGCTTCTGCATACATGACTTCGCACTAGAAAATCCCCAGTAGGCCAAATGGTGGCCCTTTCCTTCTGAGCCCCCCCCATGGGCCTAAACGGCAGTTTATCACCACAAATGGGGTATTGCGGCACTCAGAACAAATTGCGCAACTGAATGGGGTATTTTGTTTCTTGTGAAAATAAGAAATTTTCAGCCAAAACTACATATTATTTGAAAAAAATAATTTTGTTTTCATTCCCAGCCCAATTCAAATAAGTTCTGTGAAGAAACTATGGGGTCTAAATGGTCACATTACCCATAAATGAATTCCTTGAGGGGTGTAGTTTCCAAAATGGGGTCACTTCTGGCGGGTTTCCATTGCTTTGATACCTCTGAGGCTCTGCAAATGCGACATGGCACCCGAAAACCAATCCAGCAAAATCTGTACTCCAACAAACACATAGCGCTCCTTTCCTTCTGAGCCCTCCCAAGAGCCCAAACGGCAGTTTATCACCACAAATGGGGTATTGCCACACTAAGGACAAATTGGGCAACAAAATGGGGTATTTTGTTCCCTGTGAAAATAAGAAATTTTGATCACAAATGACATTTTATTGGAAAAAATTACATTTTTTTCATTTCACAGCCCAATTCAAATACAAGCTGTGAAAAAACTGTGCGGTCAAAATGGTAACAACAACCATAAATGAATTCCTTGAGGGGTGTAGTTTCCAAAATGGGGTCACTATTGGGGGATTCCTACTGTTTTGGCATCTCAACACCTCTTCAAACCTGGCATGCTGCCTAAAATATATTCTAATAAAAAAAGAGGACTCAAAATGCACTAGGTGCTTCTTTGCTTCTGGGGCTTGTGTTTTATTCCATGAGCGCAGTAGAGCCACATGTGGGACATTTCTAAAAACTGCAGAATCTGGACAATACATATTTAGTAGTATTTCTCTGGTAACACCTTCTGTGTTACAGAAAAAAAAATGAATAAAATTGAAATTCAGCAAGAAAAATGAAATTTGCAAATTTCACCTCCACTTTGCTTTAATTCCTGTGAAATGCCTGAAGGGTTAAAAAACTTTCTAAATGACGTTTTGAATACTTTGAGGGGTCTAGTTTTTAAAATGGGGTGTTTTATCAGGGTTTCTAATACATAGGCCCCTCAAAGCCACTTCAGAACTCAAGAGGTACCTTAAAAAAAGGCTTTTGAAATTTTCTTAAAAATATGAGAAATTGCTGTTTATGTTCTAAGTCTTGTAACGTCCAAGAAAAATAAAAGAATGTTCAAAAAACTATGCCAATCCAAAGTAGACATATGGGAAATGTGAACTAGTAACTATTTTGGGTGGTATAACCGTCTGTTTTTCAAGCAGATGCATTAAAATTCTGAAAAATGCTATTTTTTCAAAATTTTCTCTAAATTTTGCAATTTTTCACCAATAAACACTGAATATATCGACCAAATTTTACCACGAACATGAAGCCCAATGTGTCACGAGAAAACAATCTCAGAATCGCTTGGATAGGTTTAAGCATTCCGACGTTATTACCACATAAAGTGAAATATGTCAGATTTGAAAAATGGGCTCTGAGCCTTAAGGCCCAAACTAGGCTGCGTCCTTAAGGGGTTAATATTGAATATTTGTCATGTCTATCAGAACGGGGAGTGTCGGGGTTAGTGGCGCAGCGGCAACTCGCGGGTTTGGCCTTTTTCTTTAAACTCCATGGGTGGTCTGGTGTCACGAAATCCTTTTTTATTTTACAAGCAATCAAGGGTTGGAAAAAGTCTGCAGTTCATCAGGAATTCAGGCTTCCGATTTCATTTTCAATCCTGCTAAAATTATTGCGTAGTTTACCTGTAGTATGCGCCTCCCCAGTTCTCCTTATTGTATCCCGACCGGGCGGCCTCTTATTTGAAGATGTTAGTTTGTCTTCTACGGGGCTGCGTTTTCGCATCCGTCGTTCTGAAACAGACAATTTTAGCAGGGGTTGCTCGGTTTCTTTGCGACAGGTCGGCGGAGCAGGTTGCCCTGTTGCTGCGGTCACCTCTTACTTGTGCGTGCGTAAATCCGGTTCACAGTTTTTAGCACAAATCGACGGCAGTCTCCTTACTAAATTTCTGTTTTCTGCGGAGTCCAATAAGGCCTTGTTATTCTCCGGCCTCCCCCTGGTGACTTCGGCACTCACTCTTTTCGTAAAGTTGCTACTACTACCACCAGCGAATTGGGTCTTACGGATTCCCAGGTGTGTCGTATAGGACATTGGTGTTCTGATTGCTTTGCAGGTTATATTCGTCCTGATTTGGTTCTACATTAATTTCTTTTGTTTTATAGGTTACCGGCCATCGGTCGGGATATTGGGCCACTCCTATGTTTTCTGGGCAGAGCGGAGAGCGACCATAAGGCCCGGGGCCTCTCTCTGGGTTTTCAGGATGCAAAAGTGTACTGGAGAGGCCTGAGGGGCCTTAGGTGGCTGCAGGCACTGCAAGAAGTGGTGGAAATTAGCCGGCACCGGTTGGTGCCAACAGTTTTGGTTTTTCATATTGGGGGTAACGACCTGTGCTTGATCTGCCTTGGGGAAATGATTGCTCTCATACAGTCGGACTTGGAGCGTTGTGCTGGTTTGGTCCGAGGTAATCCCCAGGGTGGTAAGGCACTGTGCCCGGGATGGTAATACTATCGAGTGGGGCGGGAGACTTCTAAATACGCGAGTATCCCGCTTTGTGAGAGAGAGAGGCGGGGTGGTGATTAGACACAGACAACTGGAAGGAGATAATAGATGCCTGTTACTGCCAGACGGCGTTCACTTAACGGACATTGGCCTCGACATATTCCTTTTCTGTCTTCAAGACGGTATTGAGCAGGCCCTTTTCTTGTTGGCTGGGGGTCGTGGTGGGGCGGAGGAACGTGTAGTGTGAGTACACGGCCTCCTGATGGCGGTTTTATAAGATGGATTACCTACATGCCCACTTATGTTGTAGACCGGCATACAGGTTTTTACCTAAAGTTAATATGTTTAGATTTCAATATTTAAATTAATAATAAAAGCTGTGGCCGATCCCGAGTCAACCCACGTTAAAAGGAGAATGTCACTTAGCGGGTTAGTGGACGCACTAGGCCGTACCTTCGTAGTGGGGAGGCAGATGGCCAAACAACAGGAAACCCCAGAAATACAATGTCCCGCACAAGAGTACTTGTATAGTCCAGACGGTGGCCGCAGCTCAGGTACAGATGGAGATGGTTGCAGCAGATAGCGCCAAACCTGGCGGATGACACAGGAGCGCAAGTTGCGCTAGACGTGGCGGATTCCTCCGGACGTGGCAGATGACACAGGACGTGGCAGAATCCTCCGGACATGGCAGATGACACAGGACGTGGCGGATTCCCCCGGACGTGGCAGAAGACACAGGATGTGGCGGATTCCTCCGGACGTGGCGGATTCCGCTGGACGTGGCAGATGACACATGACGTGGTGGATTCCTCCGGACGTGGCAGATGACACAGGACGTAGCACGACTTGATACTCAGGAACAGAGTGGGAAAAAGGAACGGGGAACAAGGCACGGGTAACAACAGGAACGGGAAACACTAAGGGACCATTTGCAAGACAGACTGGGAAAACCAACAACGCTCAGGCAAGGATTAGAAGGCCAGGGACCTTCTTATAGACCAGGAAATCGTGGCAGTTGATGACGATGACTTCCTCCTATTTGCGCGCACTGGCCCTTTAAGGCCGGGCACGAGCGTGCGCGCACCCTACGGGACACAGCCGAACGGAGCGGAAGTGAGTGCTGGCGTCTCCTAAGACGGAGATGGGGACCAGCGCTCACAGATCCATGGCTGCGGGCAACGGGAGGTGAGTAAACCCGACGGCCCGCGGCCGTGGATGCTACAGTATCCCCCCTCTTACGCCCCCTCTTCTTGGGGCCAGAGCGAGAGAGGAACTTTTTAATAAGAGCAGGAGCGCTGAGGTTCTCTTCTGGCTCCAAGGACCTCTCCTCAGGACCAAACCCTCTCCAGTCTACCAAATAGAAAGTCCTTCCTCCTACCCTTTTGCAGTCCAGGATCTCCTTTACCTCGAATACATCAGAAGGACCGCTGGGAGCAACTGTGGAACTAGAAGTCTTGCTGTAGCGGTTCAGGACCACTGGTTTCAGGAGGGACACATGGAAGGAGTTAGGGATTCTGAGGGTAGGAGGCAGCCGCAGCTTATAGGAGACAGGGTTGATTTGTTGCAGGATCTCGAAAGGACCAAGGAACCTGGGAGCAAACTTGAATGAAGGCACCCTCAAGCGAATGTTCCGAGAGGACAGCCAGACTTTAGTCCCCGGAAGATACTGAGGCGGCTCTCTTCTCCTAGTATCTGCCTTTCGCTTCATGCGATCTACCGCCAGCAAAATAGAGGACCGGGTCTGTTGCCAGATTTGCAGGAAGTCCCCATATGCAGAGTCACCAGCGGGTACCTGAGATGAAGTCGACACAGGAAGAGGGACTCTAGGATGTTGACTGTACACGATGTGAAATGGAGTGGAAGTGGTGGACTCACTTGTGTGGTTGTTGTATGAAAACTCGGCCCATGGAAGAAGCTGTACCCAGTTATCGTGCTGTGAAGAGATGAAGTGGCGGAGATAATTTTCCATGATCTGGTTGATCCTTTCAACTTGCCCATTGGACTGGGGGTGATAGGCTGAGGAAAAGTCCAAACTCACATCCAGGAGTTTACAGAGGGCTCTCCAGAACTTAGAGGTAAACTGAACACCCCGATCTGACACGATGTGTAGAGGCAAGCCATGCAAGCGAAAGATGTGTAGAATGAAGAGACTCGCCAGACAAGCAGCAGAAGGTAGGCCGGTCAGCGGGATAAAATGAGCCATCTTAGAGCGCCATGATACAGCGGCCAGCCGCTATTAGCACCACTGGCGCTCGTCTATTCAGTTTCCCAGCAATGCTCAGTGCCTGATGAAGGTCACATAGGCCGAAACGTCGCACTCTGCCACTGGCATTAAAAACAAAAACAAAATTAAAAATACCTTTGTTTCAAAATTGGTGTGCCGGATACTCTTTTATATTTATGTTTGGGTTGGGCCCCTATCCGTGCAAAACCTCACCCTTCCACATATCTGGTGCTGTCTGAACCTATACACATCTTAGAGAACCGGTCCACCACCACCCAGACAGTGTTACATCCTGCTGAGGGGGGAAGGTCTGTGACGAAGTCCATCGCAATGTGCTGCCAGGGGGCATTGGGTACAGGCAGAGGTTGAAGCAGGCCGGCAGGCTTGTTAGAGGCACACACCGTGCAAGAAGAGACAAAGTCCAGAACATCTTTAGGTAGCGTGGGCCACCAAAAGTGACGAGCAATCAGGTCTCGTTTTTTTTTACGGACACCAGCATGCCCAGCAAGTTTAGAACTATGTCCCCAGCGGAGAATTCTTCTCCTGTCTGCCAACCGAACAAAAGTCCTCCAAGGAGGGATGTCTCTAACCTGCAGAGGATTAGCAGTGACAATGCAGGACGGGTCTATGATGGTCTGAAGGGACTCCACCGTGTCTTCCGTCTCAAACGATCTGGACAGGGCATCGGCCCTCAAATTCTTGTCCGCGGGACGGTAGTGGAGCACAAACTGAAAATGGGTGAAGAACAGCGACCACCTGGCTTGACAGGGATTCAGTCGTTGAGCAGACTGAAGTTAAGTAAGGTTCTTGTGGTCGGGGAAGATCAGGATGGGGTGAGCAGCGCCCTCCAGAAGATGTCTCCACTCCTCCAGAGCCAATTTGATGGCCAGCAGCTCACGATCTCCAATGGAGTAATTGCAGCAGAAGAAAACAGTCTAGAGTAGTAGCCACATACTACTGCCTTTCCTTTGGAGCTCCTCTGGAACAGAAGTGCACCTGCACCAACAGAGGAAGCGTCCACTTCCAGTGAGAACTGCCGAGATACGTCAAGATGATGGAGGATTGAGGCTGAAGTGAAGGCTTTCTTGAGGCTAATAAATGCGGACTCTGCCTCTGGATTCCACACTTTGGCGTTCACACCCTTCTTGGTAAGGGTTGAGGTGGGAGCCGTCAGAGAAGAGAAGTTAGGAATAAACTTCCGGTAGAAATTGGCGAATCCCAGGAACCGCTGTATGGCCCTTAAACTTTGAGGACGTGGCCACTCCAGGACAGCCTTCACTTTCTCAGGATCCATCTTGAGGCCTTGATCCGAGAAGATGTAGCCCAGGAAGGGCAGAGAATTCTTCTCAAAGACGCACTTCTCCAACTTGACGTATAAATTATTCTCCCTCAATCGTAGTAGAATCTGACGGACATGCCTCCGATGAGTCGTCGGATCTGGGGAGAAAATCAAAATATCATAGAGATAAACAACAACACAGACATAGAGTAGATCCCGGAAGATATCGTTAACGAACTCCTGAAACACTGCGGGAGCGTTACACAATCCAAAGGGCATCACTAGGTATTCGTAGTGCCCATCCTGTTAAATGCAGTCTTCCATTCATCACCCCGGCGAATCCGGACTAGATTGCGGGGGGAAGGGCTAGCTTAGAAAAAAAATTGGCTCCTCGTATGCGATCAAACAGCTCAGAAATGAGTGGCAACGTGTATTTGTTCTGGACTGTGATCAGGTTGAGGCCCCGGTAGTCAATGCAGGGACGAAGGGATCCATCCTTCTTTTTAACGAAGAAGAATCCAGCCCCGGCCGGGGAGGAAGACTTTCGTATTAAACCCCTCTCCAGACTCTCCTTGATATAGGCCGACATGGATAGAGACTCAGGCAAGGAGAGAGGATATACCCGTCAACGGGGGAGAGAGGCATTAGGAACCAGTTCAATGGGGCAGTCATAGGTCCGATGTGGAGGCAGCGTCTCAGCCTCACTTTTGCTGAAAACATCTGCATACTGAGCAAAATGGGGAGGCAGTCCTGCCAACGACTGAGGCAGAGGAGGCTTGACAGGATGGATCTGCAACAGACAACGACCATGGCACTTGGAGCCCCATTGGAGAACCTCTCCAGAAATCCAGTCCAGGACTGGGGCATGTAGTCGAAGCCAAGGCAGGCCCAGCAGAACAGGACTGATGGCCGGCAAAACAAGGAAAGAAATTAATTCAGAATGCAGGACTCCAACCTGGAGCTTCAACGGCTTGGTTTTAGAAATGATGGGATCAGGCAGAGGCAACAGCCAAAGACGTCTCTAGGGGAACTGTGGGCAGCTGAAGATGATCCACGAGCTCTTTCTGGATGAAGTTAGCAGCAGAGCCAGAGTCAAGATAGGCAGAAACTTGATGCGTCCTCTCGCCGGATACCAGGGTCACAGGAATAGTCAATTTGGAACCGAATGCTCTGTTAGATTCCGTTCCACCTAGGGTTGTCTCTCCAACCAATCCTAGGCAATAGGGTCTCTCCGGCCTCTGGGGACACAGACGCACAACATGGCCTCCACGGCCGCAATACAGACAAAGTCCAGAAGTGCGTCTGCGTTGTTTCTCCTGGGTAGACAATTTGACATAATTACCCTGCATCGGATCCTCTGGTGGGATGACTCAGGGGGATTGCAGGACAGCAGAATCCAGCCTAGGAAGTTCTCTCTCCCGGAGAACCTCTTGGGAACGTTCCCGGATCCTCATGTCAACCCGGGAGGCGAGTAGGATAAGATCGTCCAGGGTAGATGGCAGATCGCGAGCAGCCAGCTCGTCCTTGATCCCTGAAGACAGTCCCTGCCAGAATGTGGCCACCAAAGCCTCATTGTTCCAGGTCAATTCAGCAGCCAGGATACGGAACTGAATGGCATACTCGCCCACGGAGAGGTCTCCCTGGTGTAGGGTAAGCAAGGATGCAGCAGCCGAAGAAACTCTCCCAGGTTCCTCAAAGATCGAGCGGAAGGTCCGCAAGAAGCACTGCAAGTCCCGGGTCTCTGGTCCCTGATGTTCCCACAGAGGATTAGCCAATGCCAGGGCTTTGCAAGTAAGGAGAGAGATGATGAAGACGATCATGATTTCATCCGAACAGAAGGACCTGGCATGTAGTCTGAAATGGATCAGGCACTGATTCAAAAATCCCCTGCAGGACCTCGGATCTCCGTCATAGCGTGGAGGTAGCAGCAAGAAACACAGGGGGTTGGTACCGGTACAGACAGGAAGTGTAGCAGGAGGAACAGCAGGAACGGGTGCGGTGACGACTGTGGTTGGAGCAAGCAACCGTTGGGCTATGGCGTTCACCGACAGGAGGAGCTGGTCTTGTCGTGACTGGAGATCCTCCATCTCGGTCTGCATGGCTTGTGTCGTCAAAGTCTCAGGTTGACTTGCGGGGTCCATGGCCTGAGCGTACTGTCACGAAGCGGGTTAGTGGACCCACTAGGCCGTACCGCCGTAGCGGGGAGGCAGCTGGCCAAACAACAGGACACCCCAGAAATAGAATGTCCCGCACAAGAGTATCTGTATAGTCCAGACGGTTGCCGCAGCTCAGGTACAGATGGAGATGGTTGCAGCAGATAGCGGCAAACGTGGCGGATGACACAGGAGTCGCAAGTTGCGCCAGACGTGGCGTATTCCTCCGGACGTGGTAGATGACACAGGACGTGGCGGATTCCTCCGGACGAGGCAGATGACACAGGACGTGGCGGATTCCTCCGGACGTGGCAGATGACACAGGACGTGGCGGATTCCTCTGGACATTGCAGATGACACAGGACGTGGTGGATTCCTCCGGACGTGGCAGATGACACAGGACGTGGCACGACTTGATACTAAGGCACAGCACGGGAAACAGGAACGGGGAACAAGGCACGGGTAACAACAGGAACAGGAAACACTAAGGGACCATTTGCAAGACAGACTGGGAAAACTAACAACGCTCAGGCAAGGATTAGAAGGCCAGGGGCCTTCTTATAGACCAGGAAGTTGTGGCAGTTGATGATGATGACTTCCTCCTTTTTGCGCGCACTGGCCCTTTAAGGCCGGGCACGAGCGTGCGCAACGCACCCTACGGGACACAGCCGAACGGAGCGGAAGTGAGCGCTGGCGTCTCCTAGGAAGGGGATGGGGACCAGCGCTCACAGATCCATGGCTGCGGGCGTCGGGAGGTGAGTAAACTCGACGGCCCGCGGTCGTGGACGCTACAGAGAAAAACTATGGTGTTCGGCGTCAATTTATTTGTGAGGTTCTTTATCCCTAGCCCAAATATGGACGAGTATAATTGTCATGCATACAGTCTCCCTGTACTGAATCCTCTCGTTACAGTGGAGGAAATGTCCAATGACCTGTGACTTTTTGTTTGGTGGGAGTTGCAATTAATGGAGGAAACTTCACATGATTAGTATATGAAACATCACTGGGAGTGTACAGCAGCAGCACCTACAAATAAAAAAAGTTTGTAAGTGGCCTCAATATGAATATCTGATGGATTTAAATATATATGTTTAAAAGCCGGATAACCCTTTTAACAATGACACTGGTGACAATGTGTGATATGACACACGTCAAGGTCCTGAAATTAAAAACGAAAAAAGTCCTGGGAGACAGCATTACATTACAAATGGAATTACTAAATACTAGCTATCTTGACTATTGAACTCCATCTTTCGCCCGTCACTTTCTTTCATGCATATTGAGTTATAGCTACAGTAAAAGTCTAAGGGCTTATTCAGACGAACGTGATATACGTCCGTGCAACGCGCATGATTTTCACGCGCTTCGCACGGACCTATATTAGTCTATGGGGCCGTGCAGACAGTCCGTGATTTTTAAGCAGCGTGAGTCTGCTGCGTAAAACTCCCGACATGTCCGTTCTTTGCGCGCAACAGCAGTAAAACTATGAATGTAAACAGAAAAGCACCACGTGCTTTTCTGTTTACAAACATACAATCGGAGTGTCATAATGATGGAGGCTGCGCGAAAAGCACGCAGCCGTGCATCATATGATCATGACACACGGAGCTGTTAAGTGCCTTTTGCGCACGCAAAACGCAGCGTTTTTTGCGTGTGCAAAACGCACACGCTCGTGTGAATCCGGCCTAACTCAGAAAAATAACTGATCAGTAATGACAGGGGTAGGGAAACGGACAAGTGAGCCCTAATCTACCCGCCACTCTGTCCCTGCCTACTTGCAACGACCCGCCCTAGGCGACGGGGTACGACTGGGCGGCGGTCCCTACGCTCAGTAAGTGCACGAGACAAACAGACAAGGGTACACAAAGCTAAGGGAATGGGGCAGTTGCCCACGGCAACACCGTGAGCAACACGAGAGGTGAATGAGCCGAGTCAAACCAGGAGTGACGAGGTACCAAACGCAGAGCAGGAGAGTAGTCAGTAAGCCAGGGTCAGTATGGGGCAGGATCAAATAGTCAGAAGCTGTAGCTGGGCCAGGAAACCACACGAGAAGAATCACAAGCAAAGGAGGAACAGGAAAGGCAGGTATAAATAGACCGAGGGCGGGAGCTAGCTGAGTCTGCCCAGGTTGCGATAGGCTCTCCCACTCCTAAGCCTGCCAGCCTGAGTGGTGGAAGCTGGAGTCAGTCTCAGAGACATAGACTCAGGTGCCGACTGATTACCTATGGGCGTTAATCCCGAAGCTGTGCCTGGCAGATCCTTTACAGTACCCCCCCTTTTATGAGGGGCCACCGGACCCTTTCTAAGTGGACCTGGTTTATTGGGGAAACGAAGGTGGAACTTCCTGACCAATACCCCAGCGTGAACATCCCGGGCGGGTACCCAAGTCCTCTCCTCAGGCCCGTATCCTCTCCAATGGACCAGGTACTGGAGCGAGCCTTGGACCATCTTGCTGTCCACAATCTTGGCCACCTCGAATTCCACCCCCTCAGGGGTGAGAACGGGAACAGGAGGTCTCCTCGAGGGAGCCAAGGACGGGGAGCAGCGTTTAAGGAGGGAGGCATGAAACACGTCGTGTATTCGAAAAGATGGGGGCAACTCCAGTCGGAAGGAGACAGGATTGAGGACTTCAATGACCTTATACGGCCCAATAAACCGGGGAGCAAATTTCTTGGACGGGACCTTAAGGCGCAAGTTCCTAGACGATAACCACACCAGATCCCCGACCATAAAGAAGGGGTTAGCAGAACGTCTTCTATCAGCCTGAGTTTTTTGTACGCTCTGGGACGCCTCTAGGTTCTTCTGAACCTGGGCCCAGACTGTGCACAGTTCCCGATGAACGACCTCTACCTCGGGATTGTTGGAACTACCAGGTGAAACTGAGGAGAACCGTGGATTAAACACAAAATTACAGAAAAAGGGGGAGACCCCTGACGAGTTACTGACCCGGTTATTAAGGGAAAATTCGGCGAGGGGAATGAATGAGACCCAATCAAATTGACAGTCAGAGATAAAACACCTTAAATATTGTTCTAGAGATTGATTAGTCCTCTCGGTTTGGCCATTAGTTTCAGGATGGAAGGCAGAGGAGAAGGACAGATCAATCTCCAACTTTTTACAGAAGGCTCTCCAAAACAATAAAACAAATTGTACCCCTCTGTCCGAAACAATATTGACAGGGACCCCATGGAGACACAGGATGTGTTTGACAAACAAGGTAGCTAACGTCTTGGCATTGGGTAGTTTCTTTGGCACATCTTACTGAAGCGGTCTACTACAACCCACACCACCGACTTGCCTTGAGATGGAGGCAAATCGGTGATAAAATCTATGGAGATATGGGTCCAAGGTCTCTGGGGAATGGGCAAAGAACGTAGTAAGCCCGCTGGTCGGGACCTGGGAGTCTTGGACCAAGCACAAACCTCACAAGCGGCGATGTAGGCCTTAACGTCTTTAGGCAACCCAGGCCACCAATAGTTTCTGGCAATGAGGTGTTTGGTACCCAGGACGCCTGGATGACCAGATAGTGCGGAGTCATGATTTTCCCTAAGTACCCTTAGCCGGAATTGCAGGGGAACAAACAGCTTGTCCTCAGGAAGGTTCCCGGGAGCTGAACCTTGATCAGCCGCAATTTCTGAGACTAAATCAGAATCAATAGAAGAAATGATTATACCAGGAGGCAGAATACAAGCAGGATCTTCCTCCGAAGGGGGGCTGGCCATGAAGCTACGCGACAGTGCATCGGCCTTAATATTTTTAGACCCAGCCCTATAGGTAACCAAAAAGTTGAATCTGGTAAAAAATAGCGCCCATCGAGCTTGTCTCGGGTTTAGCTGCCGGGCAGATTCTAGGAAAACCAGATTCTTGTGGTCGGTAAGGACCGTTACCTGGTGCCTAGCCCCCTCCAGGAAGTGGTGCCACTCTTCAAATGCCCATTTAATGGCTAAGAGTTCGCGGTTGCCAATATCATAGTTACTGTCAGTGGGCGAAAACTTCCTGGAGAAGTAGGCACAGGGGCGGAGATGGGTGAGGGACCTGGTACCCTGGGACAAGACAGCCCCCACTCCCACCTCGGATGCGTCAACTTCCACGATAAATGGCTCCATTTGGTTGGGCTGAACCAGCACCGGGGCAAGATAAAGCACTTCTTAAGGACCTCAAAAGCCTGGACAGCCTCAGGAGGCCAGTGGAGGAGATCAGCACCTTTGCGAGTGAGGTCCGTAAGAGGCTTAGCGATGACCGAGAAGTTAGCAATAAATCTCCTGTAATAATTAGCGAACCCCAAGAAACACTGTAACGCCTTCAGGGAGGCAGGTTGGACCCATTCCGCCACAGCCTGGACCTTGGCGGGGTCCATGCGGAATTCATGAGGAGTGAGGATTTGACCCAAAAATGGTATCTCCTGTACCCCAAACACACATTTTTGGGTTTTCGCAAATAGTTTGTTTTCCCGAAGGACCTGGAGCACCTTCCTGACATGCTCGTATATCAATGTAATTCCCTATAGCAACACATACATAGGAAAGTATTTGTGAATAGTTAAATGTGTACAGTATAAACAGTGTGTTTATTATAATAAGGCCAATCAATCTGATGGGCTACCTGTGTACAGTAACAAGTGAACAATGTCCAAAGACAGGTGAATGTTATAAAATTGAGTTAAAAAACATCTTACCCTCGCTGGATCGGCTGATGGCATTTAACACTCTCTACTACGTAGATCTAAATGGTATGTAATCCTATCACCTGTTGATGTGAGTCATCGCACATCGCGTCATATCGCGCATGCGTATAGTCCACTCATAGCGAAAATCGCCATTTTGGAAGAGGGCTACTTGCCCTTACATTTTACATATACATGGCATCACATCCTCTCAATTTCGAATGTGAATCACCGTGTATTTCACCAGTTCGCGCATGCGCAAAACTCACTGAAGATACTCAGCGCCATTTAAGAAAAGGGCAAAACCACATCATACGTTATAAGTCCATGTTGTCCTCTTATAAAACCAAGAATACATATGCAAGTACAGGCAGCAATATAGATAGCGATATGTAGTGTATGGAATACCACTATACCTTAATATTTAAAGGGGGGGGGGGGGCAAATATTATGTCTCTATACTAATGTTGTAATAAATGATAAATCCCAATATCCCATAGAGGATATAGGGATAGGAGTTTTGCCATATGAAAATTTAATAGCCGCATCACAAAGAGGATGGTATTGAATTGGAGGTAAAACATGGACAGATATACAATTTGGAAAGAATATATATTCAGAGTAGGGTACATAGTACATAGGAGTAGTGTATACGTATAGCTTCAACCGATCCTTGAGGCCAAACTTTGAGAAAAAATATCTAAAAAAGAGGGAAAAAATATATTAAACATTTTATATTGTATTCAATATTTTGCTGTTTATAGAATATTAATAATATATCTAAACCACTACAGTATAGATAATGTATATAAAGAATATATCATAAAAAATATATACATTCATAGTACAAAAATAGTCAAACTGTTATCGATTTCCTAACCACAGAGGAGGAGGAGCAATACAGGGAAGATAGTAAACCCACGGGCAGATGTTCATATCGAAGTATGACGCTGGGCTATCTAGAAAAGCTAGGGAAGATCTTGAAGTCTACGTTAAGATGTCTGATTTTATGTATTGTACCTTTAGTAGGATGAGTGAAAACCTCCCCCCTAGCTATATTTTTACAGTTGTTACACCCCAAACAGGGAAAACAGCCAAATCTTTTAGGGACCAATACAGACTGATAATTCCTAACCATAGATCCCACATCAGCATGCACCAATCGATCTCTCAGATTTTTGGTCCTGCGATAGGCCATACGTGGTGGAGCCGCAAATTCCGGGATTTTACTAAAAGAACTCCTTAATATCCCCCATTCTTTTTTTAATGATTCTAGCAATATCATTACTCTTGTGGGAATACGTGGACACCAATGTCAGTCTTTGGGAAGATGATTGTTTCCTATTCCTCAAAAGGTCATGTCTCAAAATATCATCCACTTTCAATCTTTTATTTTCCAGTAGTTTTCTTGGATAACCACGGTTCCTAAATTTTTGAGACATGTCCCCCAACCTGACGTCGAGAGTTGGAGGATCCTGCACAATCCTCTTCACCCTCAACATCTTGCAGTTTACTGCTGCTTGAGTCCTATGTGTTATCTATACTTCTAGCATCATCTGTAATATTTAAATGAATTGCCTTTGCGCGCGCCATATGACACTATTATATTCTATATATTAAGGTTATAAATAATATAATTACTATATAATAAGGTTATTACTATATAATAAGGTTCTAAAAGATATTATTTAATTTTTTTTTGCCGGTAACCAATTGTTATTGGCCCTCTTGTGGTAAAAAAACGGAAAACATTTTACACAAACAGTGAATTTTCTTTGCTAATCTAGCCAGTGTTCCACAGGTTTGTTGGTTAACCTTGTTCTACAAGATGCAGAAGATTCTTCAGAGAACAGTTATTATACTTTATAACAAAGGTCACATTGGAAAACTTGTTTAGGCACCTTTGACACGAAATTTTGAAATCTACAAATTCTTTTAAGGCCAAAAAAAAGTAAGATGCAAAAGTAAATCATCCATTTGCTGCTATAGCAGCCTACGCTCTTCAGTCATAAATACATTAGTGAGGTCTTCTGCACCTTCAGTTTGAATCCAACCAGAGGTCTGCAACTTCGCTGATGCTCAAGTTTTAGAAAACGATCAGTAAAATCAGCTCGTCATCTCCTGGCTATTAATCAACAGCTGAGGAGGTTGCTAAGACAACTGCTGCATTGCTGATTCATCAGTGCAGGTCCGGTGACCACAGTGAGCCTCTGAGGCTTGTTTGGAGAGAGCAACCTGTTTAATCTAGCTCTCCTTAAAAATCTTTGGTTCCAACAATATGTGTCGGTGATAGTGTATGATATATGCGTTTGCCTATGCTTCCTGTGTTACCAGCCTAGTCTTGTATTTTTTTAAGCTATTTATTCTATATTTTATCTGGTCTCAATTGTTTTTTCTTCTGCTTGCCTTGTTTCACTGGGTATTTAGTTTTCATTCACTCTGGTTCGTTGTGTTTTCCTGCTGTTGTGTTAGGGACAGTGTCTGCAGATTAGGGACTCCATTAGGGTCAGTATTTGGAACAGTCCACGTTAGAGGTGTTTGCTGTTAGGTTCAGTGCTTACAGATAGATCCAGGAATAGATATAGGGCGAGCTAGAGTTAGGGTTAGCCTATTACCATCACTCATCATCAGCTTGTTGCCATCGTTCAACTGTTATCTTTACTCATCATCTGTTTGTTACCATCATCTGTTTGTTACCATCATCTGTTTGACATCATCTTGTTGCAATCCCTGTCTTCAATCGGTGAGTTCCTGTCAGTGTGTTCCTATGGAGACATATCAAAAGTTTGTGACGGTGGAGGGACGGGTGCTGAGACCCCTACCATTACTGAAACAAAGGTGCAAAAGCGCTCATCGTGAGTCTGAAGACGGCTCTTGTAAACTTTGTTCTGGTGCTGTATACATGTACTGAGCTTTGTTCTGGTGCTGTATACATGTACTTAGCTTGGTTCTGGTATTGTATTTATGTACTGAGTTTGGTTTTGGTGCTGTCTATATGTACTGAGCTTGGTTTTGGTATTGTATTTATGTACTGAGCTTAGTTCTGGTGCTGTATATATGCACTGAGTTTGGTTCTGGTGATGTATATATGCACTGAACTGGTTCAGTTCTGTATATATGTGCTAAGCTTGGTTCTGGTAATATATTTATGTACTGAGCTTGGTTCTGGTGTTGTATTTATGTACTGAGCTTGGTTGTGGTATTGTATTTATGTTATGAGCTTTGTTCTGGTGTTATATTTATGAACTGGTCTTGGTTCTGGTGCTGTATTTCTGTAATGAGCTTGGTTCAGGTTCTCTGTTCATGTACCAAGCTTTGTTCTGGGGATGTATTTATGTACTAATCTTGGTTCTGTATTGATGTACTGAGCTTAGTCCTTTTGCTGTATTTATTTACTGAGCTTGGTTCTGGTTATGTATTTATATACTGAGCTTTGTTCTGGTGTAGTATTTATGTAATTAGCTTGGTTCTGGCGCTATATTTAAATACTGAGCTTGGTTCTGGTACTGTATTTATGTACTGAGAATTGTTCTGGTACTGTATTCATGTATTGAGCTTGATTCTGGTGCTGTATTTATGTATGTACTGAGGTTTGTTCTGGTGCTGCATTTATGTACGAAGCTTGGTTCTGGTGATGTATTTATGTACTGAGCTTTGTTCTGCTGCTCTATATATGTACTGGGCTTGGTTCTGGTAATGTATTTATGTACTGGGCTGTGTTCTGGTGATGTATTTATGTACTGAGTTTGATTCTGGTGCTGTATATATGTACTGAGCTTGATTCTGGTGCTGTATATATGTACTGAGTTTTGTTCTGGTGATGTATATATGTATTGAGCTTGGTTCTGGTATTGTATTTATGTTATGAGCTTTGTTCTGGTGTTGTATTTATGAACTGGTCTTAGTTCTGGTAATGTATTTATGTACTGGTCTGTGTTCTGGTGATGTATTTATGTACTGGTCTTTGTTCTGCTGCTGTATATATGTACTGAGCTCTGTTCTGGTTTTGTATATATGCATAGCTCCCAACAGTCCCGGATCCGGCGGGACAGTCCCGGTTTTTCCCCGCTGTCCCGGCAACCTGGGCGGTCTGAACAATGTCCTGTCCTGCCCCGGACCCTCCCTGTTGCCAGCCACACACAGACCCCCGCAACACTGTGATTATCAGCGCAACACAGCAACAGCAGTCTGCCTGGATTGAGGGAGCGTAGCAGACACACCAGAGCGGAGCACTTCAGAAAAAAGAAGCCACAGGACAGTGAGTACAGAGTCTATATTTAGTGCCTGGGAACACTAGCATTGTGGGACTGCTGTAACTTCTCCCTCTGGCAGGAGAGGGAGAATAGTATTAGTGGTAATAGTATTAGTGGTAATAGGGTGGGAAGGCCCACTATTTTTGGCCTTTCCTGGCCTAATAGTACATGCCTGCGGCTGCCCCAGTGTCCGCCCGTCACTACAGATGGTCGGGTACTGGATCGTACCCGGTTCTTCCTGACACCCCTGATGGCGGTGGGTACCGGGGTTATAATGGGGGGTTAGTTTGCAACCTTTTTACTGGCTAACACTAAGCCCCACCTTAGTAATGGGCACTGTCAATCAGACTACTGCCATTACTAAGGCGCTAATAAAGGATTAAAAAAACAGACACATAAGAAAATATTTTTTATTACATAAATAAGAACTCCCCCACACAACCCTTTTTGACCATTTTATTTTAAAAAACTGTAGATCATCGAAGTAGTCCAATGAATCTACGACGTAGTCCAAATGGTACAGCGGAACCTGCAAAACAAAAAAAATAACGTTAGAAAAATAAAAAAACTTCTCCTCATCTCCAGCGACTTCTTTCCTGCACTGCAATAGAAACTAGACATCAATGAAAAATAATTCCCCTTCATGTAACTCTACTACCTGACAACTGAAAAGTCATCCACCACAGGGAAAAATGTTTCCCCATCATGTCTGATTCCCAGGTGTTTATTTGTGATACTCCGCTATGGGGAAACATTTTTCCCTCTAGCAGATAGTTTTTCCATTGACAGGTAAAAGAGTTACACAACAGGAAAAAAAATTCCCAATCATGTAACTCTGCTACCTGTCAACTGAAAAGTCATCCACCACAGGGTCTCCCTCTTGACTTTCATTGTCCTCAGCCTTTTGGTTTGTCCTGCAGGTGCTGCTGCCCTGATGAGCAAATGTTATACCCAAGTTAGGAAAAGTAACACAAAGACGATATAACCTGACCCATAATATCCGTGATATCCATAAAGTCTAGAGATCCGCAGTGAGAATATGCGCATGTTATTTGAAGAAGAATCTGGCCGTGATTTAATGTGCTTATGCTGGATATTGGGCGTGGTTAGGGGCGTGGCTTAAAATGTCCTTCTTTTCCATATTCAAAAGTTGGGAGGTATGTATATGTACTGAGCTTGGTTTTGGGGCTGTATATATATATGTACTGAGCTTGGGTTTGGTGCTGTATATATGTACTGAGTTGGTTCTGGTGTTGTATTTATGTACTGGGCTATGTTCTGGTGATGTATTTATGTACTGGTCTTTGTACTGCTGCTATATATATGTACTGAGCTCTGTTCTGGTTTTGTATATATGTACTGAGCTTTGTTTTGAGGCTGTATATATGTACTGAGCTTTATTCTGTGCTGTATATATGTATTGAGCTTTGTTCTGGTGCTGTATATATGCACTGAGCTTTGTTCTGGTGTTGTATTTATGTACTGAGCTTGGTTGTTATAATGTATATATGTAATGAGCTTGGTTCTGGTGCTGTATTTATGCACTGACCTTAGGTCTGGTGTTGTGTATATATGTACTGAGCTTTGTTCTGGTGTTCTATATATGTACTAACCTTTGTTCTGGCGCTGTATATATGTAGTGAGCTTTGTTCTGGTGCTGTATATATGTATTGAGCTTTGTTCTGGTGCTGTATTTATGTACTGAGTTGGTTCTGCTGCTGTATATATGTACTGAGCTCTGTTCTGGTGTTGTATATATGTACTGAGCTCTGTTCTGGTGTTGTATTTATGTACTGAGCTTTGTTCTGGTGCTGTATTTATTTACTCACCTTAGGTCTGGTGTCGTGTGTATATGTACTGAGCTTGGTTCTGGTGTTGTATTTATGTACTGAGCTTGGTTGTTATGATGTATATATGTACTGAGCTTGGTTCTGGTGTTGTATTTATGTACTGGGCTTGGTTGTTATGATGTATATATGTAATGAGCTTTGTTCTGGTGTTGCATTTATGTACTGACCTTAGGTTTGAAGTTGTAATTATGTACTGAGCTTGGTTCTGGTGCTGTATATATATATATATATATCTTTTTTTAATTTATATATATATATATATATATATATATATATATATATATATATATATATATATATATATATATACTGAGCTTAGTTCTAGTGCTGTATTTATGTACTGAGCTTGGTTCTGGTGTTGTATTTATGTACTGACCTTAGGTCTGGTGCTGTGTTTGTTATATGAGTTTTTTCCCTACATAAGGGTGCTCCTGGCTACTCAGCTGTACAGATAGCTGCAGTCAGCCCTATTCACTTGAATGGAGCTGTGAATCAGTTCTCTGCATAGCAGATGGCCTAAACGCCACTGTGCAGTTGAAAACAGTGAGGGGGCGCAAAAAACAAGCCCTCATACAGCTACTTAGGTGAAAAAAGTTATGGAGATTGGAATGCAACAATGAAAAAAAATGATAGGTCCTAAAAGCACAAATAGGCAGCATCCTCAGGGAGTTAAAGAGAAGGTGTCACAAATTATTATTTTTTTATATATAATATTGCTTTTAGTATGTCATTAAAATAAATTGTATTTATTTGCGTTTTTGTGTTGTAATTTTTACTTTTTTCTTTCTTTTACTTCTCTATGGGGGCTGACATTTTTTTTCCATCTCTATATGTGTCGATTAACGACACATACAGAGATGGAATACGGCACATACATCCCCATAGAGAATGTGAACGGGAGCCGTTCCATTCACTATAGCGTACGCCGTCTGTGTGGGAACGGCGCATGCGCCACTCCCACACAGACCAAAAGGAAGGTCTTTGGTAGAGCGACATGCGGCGCCATTTTCATGTGGACCGGAAGCTGCGGCCGGACAGTAAGATGACAACTTCCGGTCGCGGCTTCCGGCCATATGTTCAAGGCAGAGCAGACGCAAGGACTAGGAGCGGAGGTGGCAGCGGCGGCAGGAGCAGGTAAGTTATGTTTGTGTATGTGATGTGTGTGTATGTTCGTGTTGTACTGTGTGATTACACTGTATCTAATCCTCCTACACTGTGCATTCGCTCAGAAAATGGCGGCACACAGTGTAGGAGGTTTGAACATTCAACCCCCTCCTTTCTCCTGGCACTAGCCAGGATAAAGGAGGGGGGATTGTGTGAGGACACTAGAGCGAGTGTGTCTACTCCAAATTTGCAGCATAAAGCAATGAGGTTGCTTTACTACATTGCCAATGCTGCAATTTGGGGAATTGCTCCCTCTAGTGACCAGCACATGGAAATGTTATAAATTAGAATCTAATTTATAATATTTCCTGACTTATGAAAAAAATTAAAAAAATCAACACAATGTCTAATCATTTATATACTAACTGTTTAACTGAAAAAAAAATTCTAGCGACACATTCCCTTTAACAGTAGCCTCTATCAAACAGCCAATAGAGGAGAAATGTCTGTTTTTCTATATATATATATATATATTTATTTTTTATTTTTATTTTTTAAATAAGGATTCTGATACCAAGAATCATTGTTATGGGGGGGCCCAGTGTTTGTTGCGGGGAGGGGGTCCCATGATAAACGAATTGCTTCTTTCTGTAGGCAGTAGGTATTCTGGAAATCACGGAGAGTTATACAAACCAAAAACATGGCCATATAGCTTATCTATGGCGACAGATTACTGAAAGACATTCGTTACGCTAAACCTGCTCTCTATGGTAGCAAATAAGTGACGTCACATGTCTTAACAGCCAATGAGGGGCGTTCTTCGGCAGTCACATGCTTTACTCTCTTCCTGTGTCTTCTCTTTTCGACCTTCGCCGACATCATGGAGGAGTACACACGGGAGCCCTGGTAATTCAGACTTCGGGATTTGGATTCTGTAGCTGCACGTTGCACTCTGACAGTGGGTGGGAAAGATGGGCCGCGATTAATATATGGGTACAATGTTCTGCCTGGTTGGGGACTTGTCAGTGTAGTGAGACGGAACCCGGTAAGTGAGGTCACGTCAGAACCCGGCAGCACGATCTATAGATCATACGGTATTTGTCAGGGGATCGTGTATTGGTTGGTTGATATTACAATTACCTCATGTCACAATCCGGTCACAAGGTCTGGGTGACCCACTGCCTATACATGTTCCCGTATTTGAATGGATCCTGTTGTATTACTTTGGTATTCTAGATGATTTTCATATAAATGCCACATACAAAGAATAATTCCATCTATGGCCCCAGTGACAGGCTCCCAGACATAATGTTACATATACATCCATATAGTGTTATTAAAGTCCGAGCAGTATAGTTTGTGTGACTGTGACGGTGATGTCATTTGTTATACAGTAACGTTTCTTTAATCTGGCATCTGATAATCAGGAACTCAGGATTTCAGCAGTAGTTGATGGCACAGAACTGCACGATATTCTGAAATTTCACCCATCAAAACACTTCTGATTTAATTATTAGTATTTTTTGGACTCCTCATTATTATATTGTATTAACATTTCTTTTACACTGCCTTTCCAGAGATTCATTTATTAGGGTGTAGTCACACGCGGCAGGTTTTGTTGCAGAAATTTCCATAACTGAAAATCAGTTCCATTCGTCTGAATGGGGTTATTTCTGCGGCAGGTGTCTGGATTTCTGCAAGTTCCATTCAGATGAACAGATTTTCAGTCGCGTAAAATTTCTGCAACAAAATCTGCCGATTCACTTGAATGCTGCAGTTGCCTGTACTGCGAGTGGCCAGGATGGTGACTTGAGCTGAATACCCCTTTTTAAGTTTCATATATTTGACTATCTGATAATCCAGGGCATTTGATCAGGCACCAGGTTTACTGACAGATTGTGTGTAATAACGTTTCGTCTCTTTCTCCAGTCCTTGGAGGATTGTAGATGACTGTGGTGGTGCCTTTACGATGGGTATCATTGGAGGAGGCATTTTTCAGGCCATCAAAGGATTTAGGAACTCTCCTCAAGTAAGTATAGTGTTAATAGTGAATTTCTCTAATGTTTATATTATTTACTAGTCAATATGAATATGATGGGACCATCGTAGCTTTCAGATATTTCTGTGAAAGGCAAATAGATCTTGAAATGGATCGATGAAAATGCAAGCAGGGGGGGTCCGTGAACCTACAAACTGAGGCACGCTACTCTATGAATGGAGACTTTTCAATAACTCTGTAAAGCGGAACAATTATTGACTGTAAATACCTATATGTGTACACAGTGGGCTACAGAAATGTACTTGCAGCGTCTGGCAACGAAAAGCTGTTCGCCACAAAAAAACCAAAACTTTATATAGTTCTGGAGAAGAGTTTGTGCTGACACTTCTGTAATCTCTTATGTGTTGGAGATCGTAAGGAACAAAGCTACGCGGATGCACTGTATGTAAGAGTTATGTATGTATTGCTCAACAGCGGAGGTACTATAGGTAAGCTGTACCCTGCAGCTAGAACACTAAGGCCCTGTTCACACTGAGATTTTTTTTTGAGAAAAATCTGCGTCTAAATTCTTTCTGGAATTTTGGGGCAGATTTTGACCTGCCTGCAATTTCTTGCCACGATTTTCAGTTTTTCACCTGCGGAATTTGAGCGTAACTGCGACAAGGGAGAGCACGCCGCTTTTTTTTTTACTGTGAGCAGCTAAAAGCCGCTGTGGAAAAAAAAAACTGCTTCCGGCTCCAATTGAAATCAATGGGAGGCTGATTCAGCCGTTTTTTGGCGCCGATTCCGACACGGTCTCCGCAACAACGAAAATCTCTGTGTGAACTGGGCCTAAGATCAGCTCTCTTCAGGGTGACCGCATATTGAAGAGGACGCCGCATATGAGATGATGCAGTCTCCGAGAACTGGGTACATGGTTGACTTTAGTTCAGGTTACTGGTGATCATTTTCCTTGGGATCTGCAGCTTGTAATCTGTTTCATTGTCATTACTGTATTGAAGCCACTATTCATCTGTGTATGTATAGATTCTTTGTACGTCTAATGAATTGCTCCTCA
This sequence comes from Rhinoderma darwinii, assembly GCF_050947455.1. Taxonomy (NCBI): domain Eukaryota; kingdom Metazoa; phylum Chordata; class Amphibia; order Anura; family Rhinodermatidae; genus Rhinoderma; species Rhinoderma darwinii. Next base: position 297,174,500 of record NC_134688.1, on the reverse strand, counting down.
TTACCTTCCCGCAGCCATTTTTCAGATTTTCATTTTTTCCTCCCCACCTTCCAAAAGCCATAACTTTTTTTTTTTTTTCATTTTTCCATCCTATATAGTCCTATGAGGGCTTGGTTTTTGCGGGATGAGTTGTAGTTTTTCATGGCATCACTTATTGTGCCATATAATGTGCAAGGAAACGGGCAAAAAAATATTTGGACTAAAAAATGAAAAAAAACGTACAATTAAAACGACATGTTAACTTTATTCTGCGGGTCAAAACGATTACAGCGATACTATAACAATATACGATTACAGCGAAATGATATTGTTTTTTAAAAATGTTACTATTTTTACAAGGAAAAAACTAACTAATAAATAAAATTGCCAAATTCTGTGAGCCATAACTTTTTTTTTTTTAATTTTTCCATCAATTGAGCGGCATATTTTTGGGGTACATGCAAGGTTTTGATCACTTTTTATTACATTTTTTTGTGGGAGATGAGGTGACCAAAAAATAGTGATTCTGAAGTTTTACTTTTTTTTTTTTCCTTTTACTGCAGGTTAAATAATATGTTGCAATAGTTCAGACTTTTACGGACGTGGCGATACCAATTATATTTATTTATTTTTTTACAATGCTTTAGGATGAAAATGGGAAAAGAGGAGTTGTTTTTTGAGCTTTTAATACTTTTTTTGTACATAAAATAATAAACAAACATTTTAACAGATTTTTTAATTTTTTTGCATTAGTCCCCCTAGGGGACTTGAACCAACGATTGTTGGGTCACTTGTGCTATATACTATACCAATGTATTGCAGTATATAGTCTTTCTGGCAGTCTTCTATTAAGCCTGAGGCAGGGCTTAAAAGGAGCACAAAAATGGAAACCCTGGGGGCCTTCATTGGTCCCCCAGGCTGCCATAACAACTATCGGCACCCCGCGATCGTGTTGCGGGGGGCTGGTGGGCTGCTAGAGAGTGTTGCCCCCCCTTTTTCTAATGATTTAAATGCCCCGGTCACTATTGACCGTGGCATTTAATGGGTTAAAAGAGCGAGATCCCGCTCGTTACAGTGAAGTGTCGGCTGTAACATACAGCTGACACCCACTTTGTATGGAGCGGGCTGATCCCGTGAGCCCGTTCCCTACTTCCCCTACCCGGATATGATGTAAGTATATGTCATACGTCGGGAAGGGGTTAATCCATGTATTCTGCAATGATTGGTGATGGTATAACTTCTATTTTTCAGGGTGTTAAGCACCGTATGAAGGGCAGTTTTGTCGCTATACGAACCCGGGCCCCACAACTAGGAGGTAAGACTTCATTCCTCACTTGCTCCTTTACATATGTGGGCTGGAATTCTCTATATTGCAAGTAACTAGTTTAAAGGAGCCTTGTATGTACAATGTAACAATATCTAGTTTCATCGCAATGTTAGGGCCTGAGTTTTTTTGCAGGCAGAAAATTCAGCCTCAAAATTCCAGAGGGAATTTTGAGGCAGATTTTGATCTGTCTGCACTCCGTTTGCTGCGTATTTCGTCCGTGGCCATTGAGCGTCGCGGGCAAAAACGCAGGGAAAAACTCCTTCTCTGCTTCCCATTGATCTCAATGGGAGGTCAGAGACGTAAACGCCCGAAGATTGGGCATGTTGCTGATTTTTCCCGTGAGCCGGTAACGCCTCCGCCTCCCATTGAAAACAATGGGAGGCGTATTCCGCATCAATTTTTTATTTTTTTTTAAATTCGGTGTGAACAGAGCCTTAGACTGCTTACATACAGCAATTGAAGGTTTATGTCTCATTGTGTTGTATTTGTTATGGAAGCCCTGACCTTTGACTGTTCTAGATCGAGACCTTGAGCTAGAAAGTGAAATCAGCTTGGATGACAGCCGAACTAGAAGTTCGAGTTTTTCAAAAGTGACTGAAAAACTGCTCTTGGTATTTCTCAATGAGCAAACCATGCAGCAGTGTATTTATATTCGTATACATCGCTGTAGTCTATAAGCCCTAAGAGCGGGATAGCCATTTGCTGAATTGCACACTGCCTTGTCTATAAGTTTCTTTGGTTTCCAATGATGACCGTGTCAAAATACAGTGATATCAGTATATCGAAATATTATGGTGTACCAGTATTGCAAACATATCGATAGACTGCCCGGCCGATGTGTGTTAAAACGCCTTACAAATGCTTTTTTTTTTTTTTTTTAAATAAAAATGTCTATCAGCGTGTTTGGTGCAACTTTCTAAATACTTTTTATTAAAAATTATTTTTACTTTTTGAAATATAGCTACTTTGCATCCTGTATACAGAGTAGCTGTGTCTTACGCTAAGACCTAAATCCGTCAGGTCAGCGGCACTGACTGGTCCACATATTATTGATCACATCTACGTTATCAACTTAGATTTGATCGATAACCGGTGGATCCTGATGGATACAGGTTTCAGCGCTAGATACAGGTACTCTTTATGCATGATACAAAGCAGCTGTATTTCAAAAAGTAAAAATTATTTAGAAAGTTGCACCATACCCACAGATACACATGTATATTATTATATACTTAGTTTGTACGGTTGAAAAAAGATATGTCCATCAAGTTGAAGCATGTGGTGGGCAAAGGGACTAATATATATATATATATATATATATATATATATATATATATATATATATATATATATCATCATCTGAGCTACCAGTAGTTTTTGGCAGCTCAGACATATTTTACGCCTATTTTGCTATGTTCAGTGAAACACGAATACTTCCTCCTGTTTTTTTTTTTAGGTAGCTTTGCAGTATGGGGTGGTCTGTTCTCCATGATAGATTGCAGTATGGTTAAGATACGGGGGAAGGAAGATCCCTGGAATTCTATCACAAGTGGGGCTATGACTGGGGCGATCTTGGCTGCAAGAAGTAAGTATCTGGCTTCACAAAGAACAGTGTGGAGTTTTCATTACTGCATTTTGGTAATAAAATCTGATGATTTATGGAACGTCACCGCCTTTCAGAAATCCTTAGATTATGCTGCTTTGTACTTTACTACGGTACTCAGTTTGCCGATTGCTGTTATTTTTCCAGATGGTCCTGTTGCCATGGTGGGCTCTGCTGCAATGGGTGGGATTCTTTTGGCCTTGATAGAAGGAGCAGGAATTTTACTGACCAGATTTGCCTCTTCACAGTTTGTAAATGGTAAGTGGAGACTCAAAGACAAATTTTTGTAATGTGGATTTTAAACATGAGGGGGGAATGCATTTCAATTATTTATGTTGGGTCTGGTTTGTCCAATTCTCTGTGTAAATGCAAACCAGCTTCTTTTAAAATCACAATTGCAGGTTATGTCTGATGTTCGTTCAGGGATTGATGTGGAGTTTATAATAATTTCCCCTATTCTTTAGGTCCACCAATAGCAGAGGACTCATCCCAGTTGAGCCAAGCATCCCCCTTCGGTAGTTACCAGCAATATCAGTGAATAGCTAATGATAAGAAAGACTTGAAACACATCCTCTGAACCAACGACCACCATGCCCTGTGCACATTTGGATCCTTTGGCTTCTAAATTATGCTTGTGGCTGTGAATTCATGGACTACCAAGGGACTAAAGAACATAAATATGACAACTATCAATCAAGTTCTTTATAAATTATATAGTTGGGCTCATTCAACGGGGGCTACAAAACAACCTCAAGATGTGTTATAAGTTCACAGGTTTCACCCATGATTTTTTCCAAGCATGGGTATAAATAATGTATATTTGATTTTATGTTTACCCAAACAAACACACGATTAAAGGCTTTTTTAGGCCTAATAGTTTTCAGCATTTATTTTCCTTGGAAAGTAATGCTGAAACCGAATATAACTGGAGCATCAATTTCTTCAGTAAATTCATCAAAAAGCCCAGCAAGTTTAAACTGTTGTTGCAAGAAATGTTGGCATTTATGTACCCTGTGGGTGGAGTTTATTATATGTTCTACACCAGTTTTCTGGCGTAGAATAGGCGCAAAAAGGGGTTATGGCATGTCCAGGCCAAAGATAACTGGCACAAATTGTATCAGAAATCTACGGGAGCTCGTAGCTGCCGTAGATTTCCCTCTCAGGCACATGGACATTAGATGCGCCTAATTGATAATAAATCTCCACCTGCAGGTTGGTATCATTTATATTTTGTATCCAATGGATATTGTACTGTACACAGTTTGCCGCATGTTTTCAGCTTTACATGGCTATGTTCTATTACTAAAGTACCATGCTGCTGTTCCAAAATTGCTGTGTATGATTATTTGAAATTGCCTTAATGCATACTTTTTATATGAAGGTGACCTTGATACATCCACACTAGGACAAGTCACAGCTTTTAATTTATAGTATGTATCATTCTATTTCTACTGTGAAATACGTTTTATTACACTTGCAAAAATGGCCTTCAAGGGTTAGAAAATTGTCATAAAACCTACTGTAATCTAATTTAAAAAAAAAAGAATTTACAATCGATTGACCTGTTACATAGTTTAAAAATTGAAGACTACATGGAAGGTTTTTTAATATGAGTGCACCATGCAAGCATGAATTCTATCTTTACCCTTTCACCTATGACAGCACCCCTGGAGAGACATCCCATCCGCTTGACAGGAAACCTGAGGATATAAAAAGGGGCACACCTCCTCTCCACACACCCAGTCAGGTTTCCTGTCGTCCGGATGGGATTGTCCTGTAGGAAAAAGCACTTCTCCCTGGGTTGCAGACCCCCTAGCCAGGTTCCTACCTTATTTCCCTAGGGGTGCTCTGGAAGGTATAAGTCTCCTTTGAAGGGAGCAACCTTAAGCCTGGTACAGGTACTCCCTCCTCTCCCGGTCCATCACCTCCCTCCCTGGAGGTGGTTCATGGTCCACAGGGTGAGTCCTCTGGCGGGAGAGCGGTCTCCCGGGTTCATACTCGGTTCCCTGGTGTGGCCGGACGATGCCTAGCATTGGCAGCTTCCGGCGCACTTGGTGCAAAACTTCCGGTCGCCGCGACGCGTCACTTCCGGCGGGGTCGTCTATTGCTCCAGGTGGCGCTGGTTCCGGTGACCCTAACAGGAGGTGCTCCAGGCGTCTGGAGGAGAGGGCCTGCCAGCTAATCCAAGGCCTATTTAGGCCTGAACAACACGGAGCCTCAGTCTCTAGCTTCTTCCTCCATTATGGAAACGCCAGAAGAAGCATCAGGATGCGCTGACCGCTCGGATGCCACCAAGTCCTCCAGTCCGGTACTTGAGGAAAAGTCAGGACTATGGGGTAAGATTAAAAAAAACCTCATCCTTACTAAATGTTGTGTCCCTTTTTTTGCATACTTTTAAGCCAGGGATTGTCCTAGGAAAAAACTCACAACAAGGAATGTGCTGTTTGTAAAAAGAAACTAGCATCCTCCTATAGTAAGAGACTTTGTCAAAAATGTTTAGACAACATTGTTTCAAAAGTATCTACAAACTTGGCCTCAAGTATTAAATATATTGTGAGGGCAGAAATTAGGAACTCCCTAAAGTCCCTTAAAAGAAAGAAGGATTTACCATCTACCTCTTCTAGCCGGATAGATCTATCCGATTCCTCAGCTGAAGAGGACTTTCAGCCAGAGGAGGAAGGAGAGTATAGCTCCTTAGATAATACCTCGGATGAAGACGAGGGAGGGAGAAATTTGTTCCCAACAGAAGATATAGATCAACTTCTCAAGACCATAAGGGCAACCAGGAACATTGATGATCCCAAAGAACCTTGGGCCGTCAAGGACATAATGTTTCAAGGCCTAGGTCCTAGAAAAAAACAGAACCTTTCCCATTCATAGGAATATATATAATCAGGCTCATTAAAAGGGAATGGAAAAAATCCTGATCGGAAAGTGGGTATTCCTCAAGAGGAATAATCCCCTTGAGGATAATGTATGTAAAGAGTGGGATAACACCTCTAGACTTGAAGCCCCAGTGGCAAAAATTTCAAGGAAACATTCCCTTCGAGGATCTAGGCTCCTTGTCTGATCCCATGGATAGAAAGGCCGACTTCTATCTAAAAAAAGACTTGGGAAGCTTCTATGGGGGCCTTTAAACCGGGCATTGCAGCCACATGCGTGGACAGGTCTCTAAAAATATGGTTTGCACAATTGGAGCGTCATCTCAAGGATAAAACCTCTAGGGATGAAATCCTATCCTCCCTGCCAATGCTTTCCAAGGCTGCAGACTTTTTGGGGGATGCATCAGTAGACTCTGTACGCCTTTCCGCCAGATCAGCAGCCCTGTCAAATTCCGCTAGATGAGCTGTCTGGCTAAAACCCTGGAAGGGAGACACTGGGTCAAAAGGGAAGCTGTGTGCTATTCCCTGCTCTGGAGATTATCTATTTGGGCCCCCGCTAGACGACCTACTAGAACATGCGTCTGATAGCAAAAAAGGTTTCCCTACACAGGCAAGACCAACGAGAGATTCCTGTCATCCCAAAAGGCCTAATAGCAAAAGACCTAACCCTAGGGGACAGGATTTTAGAGGCTCAAAATTCACAAAAAAAATAAGGGCTTCCTTTTCTGTCCTCAAAACGACCCTAAAAACAGAGGCCAACAATGATGCCAAAAGTTCCATGGTGGGTGATCATCTATCCCTGTTTTTCAAGGCTTGACAGAGAATAACAGCGAGTCCTTGGATCCTAGGGATTGTAAAGACTGGGTACGTGCTAGAGTTCTGGTCTCTTCCCCCAGACAGATTTCTTCCCACAAGGCCCCTGAGGGACCCGGAGGAGCAGGAAGTCTTAGAATTAAAAAATCCTGTCACTTATAGAAAAAGGAGTCCTAATTCAGGTCCCAAGGACAGAAACAGGTCAGGGCTTTTATTCCTCTCTTCCTGGTGAGGAAAACACTGGGTCATAATAAATCTATAAAAAAATTGAATCTTTATCTGACCTACAAACAATTCTACTTGGAGAGCATTACTTCAACCGTAAATCTCCTCTCCAGGGATTGTGCGATGGCATCACTAGACCTGGAGGGTGCTTACTACCACGTACCAATATGCCGTCCCCATCAAAAATATCTAAGGGTAGCAGTGTCCCTCAAAGGGTCTTTACTTCACCTGCAATACAGAGCCCTCCTCTTCGGCATTTCACAAGCCCCAAGGGTAGTCTCGAAACTAATAGCCGAAATGACCTCTTACATCAGAACAAAGGACATCCTCCTGATCCCATACCTTGACGATTTTTTAAAAGTTGCAGAAATATCTCAGACCCTGACCAAACAAATAGAGAGCGTTTGCGCTATACTAACGAGGTTAGGATGGAACATAAATCTAAAAAAGTCAAACTTAAACCTATCAAACAGATGTGTATTCCTAAGAATTTTTCTAGACTCCTCCAAGCAAATGTCCTTCCTTCCAGAAGGGAAAATCAATCCCCTGATAGACGGTCTCAGAACTATACTTAGACCATACGACCTCTTTCAGGAAGGCCATGTCAGTCCTATGCCTCATGATGTCATGCATCCCAGGCGTACTATGGGCTCACTTCAGGTCCAGGGCTCTACAGTGGGACATTCTGAATCAGTGGGACAGGAGCAGTCTCTCCCTAGATCAATCCCTACACATCTCATCCGCAGCCAGGCTTTTCTCTCAGATGGTGGTTGAACAGGGAGAACCTCAGGCCGGGCATTCCATGGACATCAACTCCTACTCCTCAGTATTACCACAGATGCAAGTCCTTTGGTGGGGGGGGCTCATTACGACTCTTTTCTTCAGGGTCGGTGGGATCAATAGACCATACAGAGATCCCCCAACTTCAGGGAACTGGCAGCAGTTCTTCAGGCCATGAAGAAATCCATACCAGCAATTTCGGGTCGGAACTTAATCTATTCCGACAACACAACCACAGTGACTTAAAGAAATCGTCAAGGGGCCACAAGATCAGCCTTGCTGATGGAATTATCTTCCCAGATATTTTCTGTGGCAGAGCACCACCTGTTGACCCTATGAGCTGTCCATCTGAAGGGAAAAGACAACCAGGTGGCAGACTTCCTAAGCCGAGAAAGGCTACGCCGGTCAGAATGGTCTCTGAATATGACCGTATTTCAGAAGATCATCTTCAAATGGGGGACCCACTCAATAGATCTATTTGCGTCCAGGGAAAACCGAAAGACCAAAAGATTCTTCTCCCTAGACCCCTCATAACACCCAACAGCAGTAGACGCGCACTACCAATGAAGGAGTCAAGAGAGGGGCTATGCCTACCCCCCCTAAACCTCCCAAGAGTAATCGGAAAGGTCAGGGAAGATCAGGCCAGCGTGATCTTAATAGCGCTCTTCTGGCCAGAGAGACCATGGTTCACTGTTTAAAGAAAATGTCATCAGACCAACCGTGGATTCTCCAGAACGTACCAAATCTCCTATACCAGGGCCCAGTAATGTACCCCGAGATTCAGAAACTCCATCTGACAGCCTGGAAACTGAAAGGATAATCCTTAGGCAGATAGGATTCTCAGTTGGTTATTTCCACCCTGCTGGCTAGTAGGAAACAGGTTACCTCAAAAATATATCTGAGAGCCTGGAAAGCTTTTTTGAATTTTGCAGTCAGGGTCATTAATTCTCTAACCGAGCTAACCTCTATCCCTCTAATATTGGATTTTCTCCAGGCAGGATTAAAGAAGAACCTTACACCTAGTACATTAAAGGTTCAGATATCTACATTAAGTTTCTTTTTTAATTTTAAACTAACAGAACACCCCTAGATTAAGAGATTCCGAACAGCGTCTTGCAGACTTAAGCTCCAGATAAGATCACCAGTTCCTCCATGGGACCTAAACATCGTTCTCCAGGCTATGACAAATCCACCGTTCAAACCACTAGACTCTATACCCATAAAAATGCTGACACTTAGGCTGGATTCACACGAGCATCTTCGGTCCGTAAAGGATGGAACGTATTTCGGCGGCAAGTCCCGGACCGAATACACTGCTGGGTGCCGGGCTCCTAGCATAGTTCTCTACGACGCTAGGAGTCCCTGCCTCTCCGTGGAACTACTGTCCAGTACTGAATACATGATTGCAGTACGGGACAGTTGTCCCGCAGCGAGGCAGGGACTCCTAGCATCGTACATAACTATGATGCTAGGAGCCCGGCTCCCTGCAGTGTGTTCCGTCCGGGACTTGTGGCCAAAATACGTTCCGTACTTTTACGGACCGAACATGCTCGTGTGAATCCAGCCTTAAAATTACATTCTTGTTAGCCATTACATCAGCCCGTAGAGTGAGATTCAGGCCTTTTCTGCCTTTCCTTCACATACTCTACTATTAGAGGATAGTCATCCTAAAAACCTTACCAGGATTTCTTCCTAAAGTGGTCTCTCCCTTTTATTTAGACCAAGAGATTATTCTTCCCTCCTTTTGCGACTCCCCAAAACATCAGAGGGAACAACAGTTTAACTGCCTAGACGTAAGGAGATGCCAGTAGTCCAGTACCTAAAAATCACCAAGGATCTAAGATCCTCAGAAAATGTTTGTCCAGTTTCATGGTCCTAACAAAGGTTCGGCAGCCAGTAGGGCCTTTATAGCGAGATGGATTAAACAGACCATACAGTTAGCCTATGTAAATCAGAAACTCCAACCTCCAGAGTTCTTCGGGGCTGTCATGTCCGTGGCTGCGGGCTGTCAGCTCCAATCTCCCCCTGACAGCCGCAGCCACGAGTCGGCAAGAGCTGGCCCCAGCCTCCTCCTCAGGAGACGCCAGCGCTCTCTTCCACTCACCGCAGCCGGATCCTGTAGGGTGCGCGTGCACGCTCGTGCCTGCTCTTAAAGGGTGCAGCGCGCGCACTGGACTTTGATGAACATCTAGCCGTGAGTACCCTGGACTAGAAGCGGGGTCCAGCCCCCTGCTTTGATGCCTGAGCGTTGTTGTTTCGTAAGTTTGTCTATGTGATGGCCTCCTAGTGTGTTCCTATTCCCTGCCTTCCATACTATTCTGGTCGAGTACTGTGCTGAGCCTAAGTCATGCCGTGCTGTGTACCACGCCTTACCTGCATCACCTCGCCTGACGTCTACCTACTGCCTAGTTCCAGCCGAGCATGCCTTGCTACTGTCCGCGCTGCCACAGGTACCTATACGAACTATAGACATTGACCGGCGCCCTGTTGGCCAGCTGCCATACCGCCAAGGCGGTACGGCCCAGTGGGTCCACAGACCCTTCGTGACAGGTGCTCACTCCACCACGGCGGTGTCCACTTCCTGGGCCGAGAGAGCGGAGGCATCCTTTGATAAGATTGCAAGGCTGCTACATGGAGTTCTCCTCACACCTTTCTCAAGCATTACCGATTACAACTGCATACAGCCTTTGACTTGGCCTTTGGTAGAAAGGTACTACAAGCTGTGGTCCCACCCTAAATACTGATTTCTATTGTACATCTCCAGGGGTGCTGTCATAGGTAAAAGGGTAAAAAATAGATTACTGACCGGTAATCCATTTTTCAAGAACCTATGACAGCACCCCTCTGTTACCCTCAATATTTCTTGTAGCATATAGAGCCATTATAAGATAAATTGCCAACATGAATACAAAGGGATTCCTTGTAAATACTGTATATATGAAGGTGTAAGGTAATTTCTCTTGGGTGGCGCAAAAATAGATAAATATATATATATATATATATATATAAACTAAACTAAATTCTCATCCTGAGTTCTTCCTAAACACTGGGTGTGTGGAGAGGTGTGTCCCTTTTTATATTCTCAGGTTTCCTGTCCAGCGGATGGGATGTCTACAGGGGTGCTGTCATAGGTTCTTGAAAACCGGATTACCGATAAGTAAACTTTTTTCAATATTTACACCAGTAAACTGCAAGACTGGGCACCCTCTCTTGCTCCTGTCCGTAGCAAACCTTAAACGTAATGTACACTTTTTAACCCTAAATAGTTCTAATATACAGCTCTTTAAATCTGTGTCAGCTAGCCAGGACATAGCTCTTTATCATAGGAAACATACTTTATTTAACATATCTATATAGTTTGTACAAAATTTTTATAAATATGTTGGCTGAAGTAACCAGGTAAATTGCTTCTGTTACCAGCCTTATTTTGACAGCCACAATATTTGAAATTGTATTACAAATGTGGGCATGTGCACCTGACATGTGAAGAGTTTGCTTACTTCCTTCTGATGGGATCCTATTTGGCATGGAATTTACAGATAAAACATTACATACATGTAAATTAACCACTAGGCATAATAGAGATAGTATGGTTGAAAAAAGTCAAATGTCCAAGTAAAACCAAGGATTTGTGAAATTAAGTACTTTTGTAATGACAGGGATAGGGAAAAAGTGAGCCCTAATCTACCCGCCACTCAGTCCCTGCCTACTTGCAACGACCCGCCCTAGGCGACGGGGTACAACTGGGCGACGGTCCCTACACTCAATAAGTGCACAACAGACAAGGAAACACAGAACAAAGGGAAATGGGGCAGTTGCCCACGGCAACACCGTGAGCAACAAGAGTAGTAAACGAGCCGAGTCAAACCAGGAGAGTAGTGAACAAGCCGAGTCAAACCAGGAGTGTACGAGGTACCAAACGCAGAGCAGAAGAGTAGTCAGTAAGCCAGGGTCAATACGAAGCAGGGATAAGTAGTTCAAGTAGCTGCAGCAGGGCCAGGAAACCAACAGAGAAGAATTACAAGCAAGGAGGAACAGGAAAGGCAGGTATAAATAGACAGAGGGCGGGAGCTAGCTCCGTCTGGCCAGGCTGTGATAGGCTCTCCCACTCCTAAGCCTGCCATCCTGAGCGGTTGAAGATGGAGTCAGTCTCACAGACATAGAAGCAGGTGCAGACTGATTAACTATGGGCGTGGATACAGAAGCTGTGTCTGGTAGATTCTTAACAGTACCCCCCCCTTTTATGAGGGGCCACCGGACCCTTTCTAGATGGACCTGGTTTATTGGGGAAACGAAGGTGGAACCTCCTGACCAATACCCCAGCGTGAACATCCCGGGCGGGTACCCAAGTCCTCTCCTCCGGCCCGTATCCTCTCCAATGGACCAGGTACTAGAGGGAACCTTGGACCATCTTGCTGTCCACAATCGTGGCCACCTCGAATTCTACCCCCTCAGGGGTGAGAACGGGGACAGGAGGTTTCCTCGAGGGAGCCAAGGACGGGGAGCAGCGTTTAAGGAGGGAGGCATGAAACACGTCGTGTACTCGAAAAGATGGGGGCAACTCCAGTCGGAAGGAGAAAGGATTGAGGACTTCAATGACCTTGTACGGCCCTATAAACCGGGGAGCAAACTTCTTGGACGGGACTTTAAGGCGCAAGTTCTTTGACAATAGCCACACCAGATCCCCGACCATAAACAAGGGGTTAGCAGAACGTCTTCTATCTGCCTGAATTTTTTGTATGCTCTGGGACGCCTCTAGGTTCTTCTGAACCTGGGCCCAGACTGTGCACAGTTCCCGATGAACGACCTCTACCTCGGGATTGTTGAAACTACCAGGTGAAACGGAGGAGAACCGTAGATTAAACCCAAAATTACAGAAAAAGGGGGAGACCCCTGACGAGTTACTGACCCAGTTATTAAGGGAAAATTCGGCGAGGGGAATGAATGAGACCCAATCATATTGACAGTCAGAGATAAAACACCTTAAATATTGTTCTAGAGACTGATTAGTCCTCTCTATTTGGCCATTAGTTTCAGGATGGAAGGCAGGGGAGAAGGACAGATCAATCTCCAACTTTTACAGAAGGCTCTCTAAAACAAAGAAACAAATTGTACCCCTCTGTCAGAAACAATATTGACAGGGAGCCCATGGAGACGCAGGATGTGTTTGACAAACAAGGTAGCTATTGCAGGGGAACAAACAGCTTGTTCTCAGGAAGGTTCCCGGGAGCTGAACCTTGATCAGCAGCAATTTCAGAGACTAAATCAGACTCAATAGAGGAAATGATTATACCTGGAGGCAAAATACAAGCAGGATCTTCCTCCGAAGGAGGGCTGGCCATGAAGCTACGCGACAGTGCATGAGCCTTAATATTTTTAGACCCAGCCCTATAGGTAACCAAAAAATTTAATCTGGTAAAAAATAACGCCCATCGAGCTTGTCTCGGGTTTAGCCTCCGGGCCGATTCTAGGAAAACCAGATTCTTGTGGTCGGTAAGGACTGTTACCTGGTGCCTAGCCCCCTCCAGGAAGTGGCGCCACTCTTCAAATGCCCATTTAATGGCTAAGAGTTCGCGGTTGCCAATATCATAGTTACTCTCAGTGGGCGAAAACTTCCTGGAGAAGTAGGCACAGGGACGGAGATGGGTGAGGGACCTGGTACCCTGGGACAAGACAGCCCCCACTCCCACCTCGGTCGCGTCAACCTCCACGATAAATGGCTCCATTTGGTTGGGCTGAACCAACACCGGGACCTCAAAAGCCTGGACAGCCTCAGGAGGCCAGCGGAGGAGATCAGCACCCTTGCGAGTGAGGTCCGTAAGAGGCTTAGCGATGACCGAGAAGTTAGCAATAAATCTCCTGTAATAATTAGCGAACCCCAAGAAACACTGTAACGCCTTCAGGGAGGCAGGTTGGACCCATTCCGCCACCGCCTGGACCTTGGCGGGGTCCATGCGGAATTCATGAGGAGTGAGGATTTGACCCAAAAATGGTATCTTCTGCACCCCAAACACACATTTTTCGGTCTTCGCAAACAGTTTGTTTTCCCGAAGGACCTGGAGCACCTTCCTGACATGCTCAATGTGGGAGGACCAGTTCTTGGAAAACACAAGTATGTCATCAAGGTACACTACAAGAAATACCCCCAGGTAATCTCTTAAAATCTCATTTATGAAATTCTGGAAGACCGCGGGAGCATTACACAACCCAAAGGGCATGACGAGGTATTCGAAATGACCTTCGGGCGTGTTAAAAGCAGTCTTCCGCTCATCCCCCTCTTTGATGCGGATAAGGTTATACGCCCCCCGTAGATCAAACTTAGAGAACCATTGGGCCCCCTGAACCTGATTAAAGAGATCAGGAATCAAAGGAAGGGGATACTGGTTCCTTACAGTGACCTTATTCAAGTTACGGGAGTCAATGCATGGCCTAAGACCACCATCCTTCTTCCCTACGAAGAAGAAGCCAGCACCTACCGGAGAAGTAGAGGGGCGAATGTAACCCTTGGCCAGGCATTCCTGGATATATTCTCTCATGGCTTCACGTTCGGGACAAGAGAGATTAAATATCCTACCCTTAGGGAGCTTAGCTCCTGGTACCAAATCTATAGCGCAATCGTATTCTCTATGAGGAGGTAACACTTCGGAGGCCTCCTTAGAGAAAACATCAGCGAAGTCCTGAACAAACTCAGGTAGCGTGTTCACCTCAGGGGGAGAAATAGAATTAACAGAAAAACATGACGTCAAGCATTAATTACCCCATTTGGTAAGATCCCCAGTATTCCAGTCAAACGTGGGATTATGCAACTGCAACCAGGGAAGGCCTAAAACCAAATCGGACGATAATCCCTGCATCAATAGTACAGAGCACTGCTCCAAATGCATGGAGCCAACAAGGAGTTCAAAAACAGGGGTATGCTGTGTAAAATAACCATTAGCAAGAGGAGTGGAGTCGATACCCACTACCCGGACAGGTTTAGGCAAATCAATCAAAGGCATAGCTAGAGACATAGCAAATTTCACAGACATGATATTAGCAGATGACCCTGAATCCACGAAGGCACTGCCGGTAGCAGACCTAGCACCAAAAGAGACCTGAAAGGGAAGCAAGATTTTATTACGTTTCATATTTACGGGAAATACCTGTGCGCCCAAGTGACCTCCCCGATGATCACTTAGGCGCGGAAGTTTTCCGGCTGCTTATTCTTACGCCTAGGACAGGTGTTCACTTGATGCTTGTCATCCCCACAATAGAAGCAGAGACCATTCTTCCTGCGGAACTCTCTACGTTGTTGGGGGGACACGGAGGCCCCGAGTTGCATAGGTACCTCCGAGTCTTCCGTGGAAGAACGAAGCAACGGAACCTCGGGAGGCATCATGGGGGAGTCAGAGGAGAAAACACATAAACGTTCACGTTGTCGTTCCCTGAGACGTCGGTCAAGTCGTACCGCTAAAGCCATAACCTGGTCTAGGGAGTCAGAAGAGGGATAGCTAACTAGCAGGTCTTTCAGGGCGTTCGACAGACCCAACCTAAACTGGCACCTTAAGGCAGGGTCATTCCACCGAGAAGTTACGCACTACTTCCTAAAGTCAGAGCAATACTCCTCAACAGGTCTCTTACCCTGATGTAAGGTCACCAGCTGACTCTCGGCAAAGGCAGTCCTGTCAGTCTCGTCATAAATGAGTCCGAGAGCAGAAAAGAAAAGATCAACGGAGGAAAGTTCAGGGGCGTCAGGAGCCAAGGAGAAGGCCCATTCTTGGGGCCCTTCCTGGAGCCGGGACATAATTATACCCACCCGCTGGCTCTCAGAACCTGAGGAGTAGGGCTTTAAACGAAAATAGAGCCTAAAACTCTCCCGAAAGGAGAGAAAAGTCTTCCGGTCCCCTGAGAACCGGTCAGGCAACTTGAGGTGGGGTTCAAGAGGTGAGGTGAGGGGCCCTACCATGGTAGCGTCAGGGTGGTTGACCCTCTGAGCCAGGGCCTGGACCTGTAGGGAGAGACCCTGCATTTGCTGAACCAGGGTCTCAAGGGGGTCCATAGTGGTGTGAGGGACCAGGGTAGAGTAGGTATATGGGCTTGTGTTTATGTAATGACAGGGATAGGGAAACAGACAAGTGAGCCCTAATCTACCGGCCACTCAGTCCCTGCCTACTTGCAACGACCCGCCCTATGCGACGGGGTACAACTGGGCGACGGTCCCTACACTCAATAAGTGCACGACAGACAACAGACAAGGAAACACAGAACAAAGGGAAACGGGGCAGTTGTCCACGGCAACACCGTGAGCAACAAGAGTAGTAAACGAGCCGAGTCAAACCAGGAGAGTACGAGGTGCCAAACGTAGAGCAGGAGAGTAGTGAACAAGCCGAGTCAAACCAGGAGTGTACGAGGTACCAAACGCAGAGCAGAAGAGTAGTCAGTAAGCCAGGGTCAATACGAAGCAGGGACAAGTAGTTCAAGTAGCTGCAGCATGGCCAGGAAACCAACAGAGAAGAATCACAAGCAAGGAGGAACAGGAAAGGCAGGTATAAATAGACAGAGGGCGGGAGCTAGCTCCGTCTGCCCAGGCTGTGATAGGTTTTCCCACCCCTAAGCCTGTCATCCTGAGTGGTGGAATATGGAGTCAGTCTCACAGACATAGAAGCAGGTGCAGACTGATTACCTGTGGGCGTGGATACAGAAGCTGTGTCTGGCAGATCCTTAACAACTTTTCTACGTACATAACAATGCTGTTCATTTAAGAATTGCTTGGTGCAAGTAAGAATTACCCCTCTAGTTGAACTTGAAGCAAAAACACTCGTATACCTGTTTGAGGATTTTTCTCCATATGATGCATGTCTAAGCCGTGGGAAAGTAAGTATAAATAGTTCTATCTTTTGGCCTTCGTAATTAGGATGTCTCATCTGTGCAATACACAGACCTCCCATTTATTTCCGTGTGTGCTAGGAATTAGGAAAATAAATAAAGTTATCTAAAAATGTCTTGCCCTTGAGTCCAAAGGCAGCACGAATTGGTTAAAGTTCCTATCCTACCTAGGTCTGAAGGATCACTGTAATTAGAAAATAAGATCAAGAGAAATGTGTGCCAATCTTGACCAGGATGTAGCCATTAATCTGGATGAGTGAGCTTTTTCTGGAGCGAAGAACACAAGCCTTAAACAGAGTAGGCAACTGAAATAGCAGCTCTTGTTTATCTAGACAGGCTTGTTGGCTTGCAACCATTTCCTGGGACCCAGGAACTCTAGAAAATGGAATCAGACTTTCGAAAGGATTTTGTTCTATCCAGATAAATGAGGCCTGCTCTTAACTATGAAGATTTTTTTTTTCTACACTTTAAGGATTCTGAAATTTGTCAGTTCGTGACATTTCTTCCCTCCTAGATATTCAATGATCAACTGTGAGTGGTAAAACGGAAGTGTTTGTGAGCCACAGCAACTCAGCCGCAAAGTAGCAGACTATGAAAAGTTACAAAGTGGCGTCGCCGAGTGCTGAGGCGCGTAGTGCCTAAAAGACGCCAACGCTCTGCTGACTCAATGCCAGAGGAGGCTTTGAACTCTGCAGTTAACATCCGCACAAAAACTGCTAGACGGGAGCTTCATGGCATTGGTTTCCATGGCCGAGCAGCTGCATGCAAGCCTTACATCACCAAGCACAAGGAGTAGTGTAAAGAACGCCGTGACTGGACTCGTGTATTCAGAATCCTGACATTTCTGAATCTTTTCTGTGAGATTTCCAGCAAGGGAAACGAAATCTCGTTTACCTCGTAATCTCGCGAGATTACGCGTGGCTTGCTGGAATCTCACAGAAAAGATTCAGAAGTGTCAGGATTCTGAATACACATGATGTCCAGGCTGGATGTCGTGTATTCATTATCAGGACACTTGTGTATGTGGCTGCACATCGTTCTAGTAAGAATGTGATGCTGCTGTGTAAATGAATGGAGAGGAGTGCATGATGCTGATTGGTCACTGATTCGTCAGCATCATACACTTCTATTCACAACGCCCAGTTAGTAAAACAAGTAAACACGCCCAGTTAAAAACACAATACACGCCCAGTTGGACATACAAAAAAAACCACGCCCAGTTGTCCATTTCAAAGCTCATTTGCATATATAAATAAAATAGCTCATAACTTGGCCAAAAATGAACGTTTTTCAAAAAGAGAAACGTTACTGTTATCTACATTGCAGCACCGATCACATGCAATAGGAGATAGGGATTTGAGAATCTGGTGACAGAGCCTCTTTAAACTTTTATTTTTTTTTTACTTTTTTTACTAGTCCCACTAGAGGACTTCACTATGCGATTATCCGATTGCATTTATAATACACTGCAATACTTCTGTATTGCAGTGTATTATGCCTGTCCATATCAAAGGGGAGAGAATAGACATGGACCGCACATCCACTGTATAGAATGATCAATTGCGGCTAGGCAAAATATTTAAATATGAACGAGAGGTTCTTTGTAACATTTTGATCAAATTGTATGCAAGCCCACTTGCCACTTCACGGCGACCTCTGAAAGTGGGTCCCTACTCTATCGGTTGCACCACCGCGTGGCGGCCACGGCCACCGCAGCACCGCTCCTGCAGAGGGAGCAACCCAGAGGCCCAAAAGCACCCATGCCATCAAGCCAAGCCTCCCTGGCTCTGGGCCACGTCCCCCCACAAGCGCAGCACCACAATAACCTCATAAGTGTTCCTGCTCCTGCTTATACTCTCAGTCGGGCACTGGGGGCGCATGGCAAGGTGAGCTCATTCCATCTGTTCACATGTTGTGGTGCTGTGTGGTGGTGTCTGTTGCTGTAGTGCTGCACTTGTTGGGGGACGTGGCCCAGAGCCAAGGAGGCTTGGCACAGTCTGAAGGCATGGGTGCTTTTGGGCCCCTGGGTTGCTCACTCTGCAGGAGCGGGGCTGCGGTGGCGGTAGCCGCCATGCGGTGCTGCAACCGCTAGAGTAGGGACCCACTTTTAGAGGTCGCCGTGAAGTGGCAAGTGGGCTTGCATACAATTTGATCAAAATGTTACAAATAACCTCTCGTTCATATTTAAATATTTTGCCTAGCCGCATTGATCATAGTATACAGTGGATGTGCGGTCCATGTCTATTCTCTCCCCTTTGGTATTATGCCTGTCCGTGTAAAACGGCATGACCTAGAAGGCATTCACCACAGGCAGACCTGGGGGCCTTTATTAGGCCCCTGGCTGCCATCGGAGAAACAGACACTCGGCGATCTTATCGCCGGGTGTCAGTTGGATGAGCGGGAGCTCCCTCCCTCTCTCAAAAACCACTCAGATGCGGTGCACGCTATTCAGCACCGCATCTGAAGGGTTAAATCGGTGCGATCGATACTAATATCGATCTCACCCGGCAGAGCAGGGACGCCCCCAGCCCTCAGCTACCTCTGGTAGCTGAGAGCAGGGAGATTTAACAGCTCCCTGCTCTGTTTACTTATTCCGATGCCGCGACGTAAAAAGTCTATGGCATCGGAATAAGGCCCGTTAGTGACCGACGTAGAAACACTATGGGCCAGTCACTAACGGGTTAAAAATAATGCATTTAGTGTAAGATTGTAATTAGTCTTTATTTAAAAAATCGCTTTACTTTTGGAGATACAGCTGTTCTGTATTCTGTATACAGAGCAGCTGTATCATTCGCTTTACACTGAATCTGTCAGTCCTGCGGACCTGACAGGTTCAGTGTCAGCGTGCTCCGTGTGTCTCTGACATGCAGGATCCACCTGTAATCTATCATATCTAAATTATGAACTTAGATGTGATAGATTACAACACTGAACCTGTTAGCTCCGTGGGATAGAGAATACAGAACAGCTGTATCTCCAAAAGTAAAACTATTTTTTAGTAAAGAGTAATTGCAAAGTTACACTAAACACACTGACTAATCTATTTATTTAAAAAAAAAAAATGCCCTCAAAGGTGTCCATAGCATTTAAATCACTCGTGTAGCTTTAGCAGTATGTTAGAGTCCTTGTCCTGCTGGATGGTAAACCTATGTCCCAGTCTCAAATCTCTGTCAGACTTTTTAGTTTGAAAAGGTATTTATTGGTATATCGGTTCAGAAATGTGATATACAATTACATTTAATCAATCCTCGCGCAGGAGGATACAGTAGAAAGTGCTTGTATCAAACAGGGAGACATTTACAGGGAAATAAGGGATTTGGAGGGACATAGGGTAGGAAAATATAAACCAACCAACTGAGCCATAAAATTATACATATCAGTCATATGACTGTAGAGCGAGCCTAGTGTCACATTGTTGGACCACAAACTATAGGGTAATAGTATACCGAAAGGCGGGTGAATGAGGGGAGGAGAGCCATGGGTCCCACACCGCACGATAGAGGTGGAGTGAATCAGTTCTCACAGCCTCAAGTTTTTCAAATATAGCTATACGATTGACTCTATTAATAACCATAGAGATATCAAGATCAGCTGTACGCCACTTGGACGCTATATAGATTCGAGCCGCTAGGAATATAAACTGGGCAAGCTTAAATTTAGAATTCGGCATTCTGGGAGGAGTGGCTCCTAGTAGACATGTAGGAAGCCGTTTTGGGACGGTAAACTGGCAGATATTAATGATCAAAGTACAGATACCAGACCAAAAAGTTGAGACACGTGGGCAAGACCACCATATATGGTACATAGTGCCATCCATGGCACATCCTCTAAAACACCCTGCCGAAACCGTTGGGTATATGGCGTGGAGCTTTGCTGGGATGTAGTATGCTCTATGGACGTCTCAACCAAGGATACCTGCCAGCTACCCTTACTAATAGTGTCACAGCATTGTCTCCACTGTGCAGGTGAGAGTGCGGTACCCATGTCCTCCTCCCACTTCAACATATACGGTAGTTTGGTATCGGGGTGTGAGGTATTAAAAATACTATATACCATAGATAACAAACCCAGCCGAGAGGGTGAGAAGAGTAATATTCTTTCCAAAAGGGTGTACGTCATATTCGTTTGGGCAGGAAGTAGTTTGCGCATAAAAGAAAACATCTGGATAGCCCTATAACGCTCAGGGGCAGGGGGGGGTATGGGCCTCATTGAATTGCGCATATGAAATCAGATGGTCAGCCCTAATGAAGTAATGAAGTTTTGTTACGTTTTTGGAAAACAACCAGCGATAGTTTGAGCTCTGAAGGCCCGTGGGAAACTCAGGATTTCCAATCATAGAAAGCAGCGGGGAGCATCGGGACTGCAGCCCATGTCGGAATCTAACTGATCGCCATAGGATGAGGGAGTGATATGATAGAAGGGAGATATTCTTTAAACGTAGTCGGTAGGGGAGATACCATCCACAGCAATGCGCCCCATGAATAAGGTGTAATTTGAGCCGCCTCCAATGAGACCCACACCGGTGCCCTATCTGGCGGGAGATGCAATAGTAACAGTTGAGCCACCCTAGCTGCCTTGTAGTAGTTTAGCATATTGGGAACCGAGAGCCCCCCCACTCTTTTATGATACATCATGACACGTGTTGATATTCTGGGGCGTTTATCGTTCCAAATAAATAAAAAAATGTCTTTCTGGAGGAGTTGCAGATCACCCTTCTGAAGGGGGATAGGAAGGGTTCTAAATAAATAGAGTAATCTGGGAAGGGTCACCATTTTAATCGTATTAATTCTACCCGCCCAAGAGATCGGTAGTTTAGTCCACTTTGCCATATCAGCCCTAATGGACTTAAATACCGGTGGGTAATTGCATTTGTACAATGTATCAAGGGAGGGGGTCAAAGCTATGCCCAAGTAGGGGAGGTAATGCGTTTGGGTGTGGAAGCCAAAATTTATTTCTATCAGTTTTTGCAGGGGAGGTGGAACGTTACAATACAGGGCCTCCGATTTAGATTGATTCACACGTAATCCTGAGACTGCGGAGAAGGAGTCGAGAACCGCCATCAGATTCGGGAGGGAAGTCAACGGTTTAGTGAGGGTGAGGATGAGGTCGTCAGCAAAGAGACTTAACTTTTGTTCCCTATTACCAACATTCGGTCCCGTAATATTTGGATTACATCTAATGAGTTCCGCTAACGGTTCCATAGCGAGTGCAAATAAAGCTGGCGATAGGGGACAGCCCTGTCTAGTACCTCTCCGAATGTGTATAGGATGAAGTGAGGTAGCTGGTAGTTTAAGGTGTGCCTCAGGGTTGTGGTATATTATCTTGACAGCCCGAAGAAAGGGACCCCCAATCCCCTCCTTTTCTAATACTTTAAATAGGTATTCCCAGGAAAGGCTATCAAAAGCCTTTTCGATGTCTAATGCTAGAAGGACCATCTTGGATTTAGTGACGTTGGCTGAATGTATAGTATTGAGGATTTTCCTAACATTATCAGGTGCTTCCCGTCCTGGAATGAATCCTACTTGATCTCTATGAATTAATTGAGACATAAACCTGTTCAACCGTTTGGCTAGAATAGAAGTAAATATTTTAGTGTCTAGGTTAAGTAACGATATCGGTCTGTAATTACCTGCCATCAAGGGGTCCTTGTTAGGTTTGGGAATAACTGTAATCATGGCGGAGAGAAATTCAGTGGGCATGGGCCGACCCTTCATCAGGTCCGTACAAAAGCTTACTATATGCGGGACTAACTGCTGGGAGAATTTTTGTAGTATAAGGCCGTGAATCCATCGGGTCCCGGGGCCTTCCCCAATTTCAACTCTTTAATAGTGTCCTCTACCTCATAGCTCGAGATCTCGGCATTCAAAAATTCAACATCCGTTTCGGGAAGTTGAGGGATTTTTACAGAGGCTAAAAAATCCCTCACCGCAGCCCCAGAAGGGGGAGAGGGGTTGGCATATAAAGTTTGGTAGAACTTGGTAAAGACCTCATGAATACGGTCCGGGTTAGAGGTGGTCTGTCCTGGGCGTGATTAGATACGAAACACCTGATTGATTTGATTGGCCCATTTATAATATTTTGATTGAGTCCATCTGAGGGCTTTTTCTGTCTTGTTGGTCAGTAACAAATTAATCTGGAACTTAGTATCTTTAATAGCATGAATGAGATACAAGGAAGGACTTCGTTGAATGGCCGCCACCAGTCGGGCCAGTTTAGCTTCAAGGGCATTTTGAGCCTGAGACCGTTCTTTTTTACAACGAGAAGCCATTGCTATTATCCTGCCCCTTATAAATGCTTTATTGGCAAGCCACACAGTATGTGAGTTAACATCAGGAGTGGAGTTGTCCATAAAGTACTGAGAGAGTTCAGTCTGAATCTGGAGCTGAACCGTAGGGTTAGATAAGAGTGACTCATTGAGCCTCCAGGAGAAGGGCATGGCGCCTCGTTTGGAAAAGTCAAATTCAGCTAGGACTATATCATGATCCGACCAGGCCGACAGGATATGTCTAGAGTAGGCCAATAAGGGGAGGGAGTTAAAGTGAAGGAAATAAGTATTTGATCCCTTGCTGATTTTGTAAGTTTGCCCACTGTCAAAGACATGAACAGTCTAGAATTTTTAGACTAGGTTAATTTTACCAGTGAGAGATAGATTATATAAAAAAAAAAAAAGAAAATCACATAGTCAAAATTAAATATATTTATTTGCATTGTGCACAGAGAAATAAGTATTTGATCCCCTACCAACCATTAAGAGTTCAGCCTCCTCCAGACCAGTTACACGTTCCAAATCAACTTGGTGCCTGCATTAAAGACAGCTGTCTTAAATGGTCACCTGTGTAAAAGACTCCTGTCCACAGACTCAATTAATCAGTCTGACTCTAACCTCTACAACATGGGCAAGACCAAAGAGCTTTCTATGGATCTCAGGGTCAAGATCATAGACCTGCACAAGGCTGGAATGGGCTACAAAACCATAAGTAAGACGCTGGGTGAGAAGGAGACAGCTGTTGGTGCAATAGTAAGAAAATGGAAGACATACAAAATGACTGTCAATCGACATCGATCTGGGGCTCCATGCAAAATCTCCCCTCGTGGGGTATCCTTGATCCTGAGGAAGGTGAGAGCTCAGCCGATAACTACACGGGGGGAACTTGTTAATGATCTCAAGGCAGCTGGGACCACAGTCACCAAGAAAACCATTGGTAACACATTACGCCGTAATGGATTAAAATCCTGCAGTGCCCACAAGGTCACCCTGCTCAAGAAGGCACATGTACAGGCCCGCCTGAAGTTTGCAAATGAACATCTGGATGATTCTGAGAGTGATTGGGAGAAGGTGCTGTGGTCAGATGAGACTAAAATTGAGCTCTTTGGCATTAACTCAACTTGCCGTGTTTAGAGGAAGAGAAATGCTGCCTATGACCCAAAGAACACCGTCCCCACTGTCAAGCATGGAGGTGGAAACATTATGTTTTTGGGGTGTTTCTCTGCAAATGGCACAGGGCTACTTCACCGCATCAATGGGAGAATGGATGGAGCCATGTCCCGTCAAATCCTGAGTGACAACCTCCTTCCCTCCACCAGGATATTATAAATGTCTCGTGGCTGGGTCTTCCAGCACGACAATGACCCGAAACATACAGCCAAGGCAACAAAGGAGTGGCTCAAAAAGAAGCACATTAAGGTCATGGAGTGGCCTAGCCAGTCTACAGACCTTAATCCCATCGAAAACTTATGGAGGGAGCTGAAGATCCGAGTTGCCAAGCGACAGCCTCAAAATCTTAATGATTTACAGATGATCTGCAAAGAGGAGTGGGTCAAAATTCCATCTAACATGTGTGCAAACCTCATCATCAACTACAAATAACGTCTGACCGCTGTGCTTGCCAACAAGGGTTTTGCCACCAAGTATTAAGTCTTGTTTGCCAAAGGGATCAAATACTTATTTCTCTGTGCACAATGCAAATAAATAGATATAATTTTGACAATGTGATTATTTTTTTTTTTTTTTATATAATCTATCTCTCACTGGTAAAATTAACCTAGCCTAAAAATTCTAGACTGCTCATGTCTTTGACAGTGGGCAAACTTACAAAATCAGCAAGAGATCAAATACTTATTTCCTTCACTGTAGTTGAGGCCAGGATCATGTCGATCCGGGTGTATAGACAATGTGCCGGAGAGAAGTATGTTTAACCCCGTTGCGCCCCATTATATTCTCTCCAAGTGTCTGCAATAGAAAGCGAGCCCAGAATCTTATTGATCAAAGCCGCCTCAGTACGCGTGCGTCTACAGGGAGCGGGCGAGGAACGGTCTAGTGTAGTGTTCATCACAAAATTAAAATCCCCACTCCATATTAAGTGTTGGTACTGTAGAGTGAGTAAGGTATCATGTAACCCGTCAAAAAATTGAAGCGGGTCTTCATTTGGAGCGTAAGAATTCACTATACATAGGACTTTATCATATAACACACCTAGTATGATCACAAATCTGCCCTGGGGGTCTACTATAGACTCAGTGACTTGGATAGGAAGACTATTCTTAATTAAGGTGATCACTCCGCGTGATTTAGAGGGAAATGTAGCAGAGTAAAATGTAGTATACCGGGGATGAAAGAATTTAGGATGAGACGTAGGTGTGAAATGGGATTCCTGCAAACAAATAACATCGGGGTTATGCTTAACATAGGAGAGAAATGCTTTTCTCCTTTTCTGCGGTGAATTGAATCCCCTCACATTATGACTTAGTACTCTACACATAGTACAAGGAAGGAAGTGGCATATGCTCGGCAGTTACACAAAGCAGAAAATTACTAGGCATTCAGTGTAGCGGGAGTAAGTGACTGGTACTTTTCGCATATAGGCTCGTATATGGCATAGAGAGCGAGATAAACAGGTTAAACAAAAAACAATGGACAAGTGTCCAACTATTCTGTGGAGTATTCCGCAGACAGGTAGTGCCTCCCGAGGTGCACATCTCTGCTACAGCAATTCTCACAAAAAAGGCCAGCATGGTGGCCAGCAGCACTAAGCCTGATGATAGGATCTAGCCGGAAAGTTCCTTGGTACAAGAAATAGCGATTATAGCCTAGATAAGGCGGAGCATACAGAAATAATGTGGTTCCCCATAGGGCATGATACTCATCTGGATATCAGGCGAAAGAAGAGGATCCTTATACATTGTGTCCTCCTAGCCCCCGGGGAGCGGGCAGCCTAGTAGTGAAGTTCGAGGTTCTCGGTCCGGGCGTCCAGGTCCTAGTCGGTCGTTGAGGTCTGGGCGGAAGGGTTGAGGCAGGGACCATTGGGAGTCCAGCACAACGCAAGGCATCTCGACCCTCTGCCGGCGATTTAACTACATAGGTTCTGTTGTTGACCTGGAAATTAAGCGAAAAGGGGAATCCCCATCGGTAACGGACCTGGGCCGTCTGTAGAGATTGAGTGATGTCTCGCATTTCTCTTCGACGTTGGAGTGTAGAAGGTGCCAAGTCCGCATACAAGTGGACTGAGAGTGGCATACCCGGTAGGGGTGAGAGGTTCCGTGCTGCCATTAGGATCCGATCTCTTGCCTCTGGATAATGGAACTTCAGTATCACATCACGCGGTAAATCCTGGTTGCGTGGACACGTCAGGGCTCTGTGAACCCTATCCATCCGAAATAAATCAATGGCAGCTTGAGCTACGAGGGTACGAAACAGTGTGGTGAGAGTGGGTTCCAGTTCTGTAACAGTTTCCGGTAGGCCTCTGACCCGCAGATTCCCTCTCCGGGACCTATTCTCAAGATCTTCTAATTTCAATTCCAGTGCCTCCAACTGTGCTGCGTGTGTGTCGATATCTCTGCAGTCCGTCTCCAGAGCATCCGCCATGTCATCAGCTCGGGTCTCTATGTCAGAGATTCGTTGGCCCACTTCATGTATTTGGCGGGAAAATTCGGCCACCGCCTGTGTTAGTTCCGTTCGGAACAATGCTGCAATATTCCTGAATAAATCATAGAGTATCAGTGTGAGTAGTGGTCGCTGAAGGTGAGGGCGGCAGGGATGTTTCCGCGCTGACGAACTCTCACTGACCTGAGCTGCAGCCGGGTCGGCCATGATGGATTGCCTCGTGGTGCGGAAGATCTCCGGTATAGTTTGTGAAGGAGCTGGAGTCGCCGGTCCCCGAGGCTTTGATTTGTTGGTCCGGGTCATACTGCACATTACCGTGCTTTTTTGGCTGCGAAGGAGCTGTGTAAAACAGCGCTAATACGGCTTGATCAGTGCTGCCGGAGCCGAGCTCACATCAGGTGCGTCCTGTTCGTGGAGCTTCGCGCATGCGCCCCCCAAATCTCTGTCAGACTTTTTAAGTGGGTTTTCCTCAAGAATTGCTCTGTATTTACTACCATCCATCTTTCCTTCAATTCTGACCAGTTTTCTAGTCCCTGCCAATGAAAAGCATCCCCACAGCAGGATGCTGCCACCACTATGCTTCACTGTGGTAATCACGTTCTTGGGTAATGAGAAGTGTTGTGGGTTTGCGCCATGCATTTCTAATGATGGCCAAAAAGTTAAATCGTAGTCTCCTCTGCCCAGAGAACCTTCTTCCCTTCCGTTTGGGGAGTCTGACACATGCTGTTTGGTGAGTTCAATTTCAAAATATCCCAGCACACAAAATAAGGATATAAGTTTTCTTGCTCAGCAAGTTGTAAATGTATTCATTATTCATACATTAGTTTCATGTAATTCTTCCATGTAGTAAAGAGGTTGCAGTATATATGAGCGACTATTAGAAAAATATTTCGAAATAAATGTCAGTACATAAAGATTAATATAAAATTATAGAAACGATAACCGACATATAGACATCCATATGTTTTCATCACTCTAGAGAAAGAATATCGTCGAGAGCTGAAATAAGAATAGGTAAACGGGGGCACATTCTATGAGTGAGGTAAATATAATTCCTGGTCATTCGTGAATAAAAACATACGAATTGCATTGGTAATAGCTGGATGTGATGTCGAAGGCCGAATTCAGACAAACGTGGTATATGTCTGTTTAAAACAACGGCCGCCACAAGGACGCGTGTATTTCAATGGAGCCGTTCACACGGGTCCGTTGAAAAATTGAACATATCCTATTGTTCCATTTTATTTTTTTTATTTTATTATTTTATAAATTTTTTTATTTTCATTTTGTTATTTTGTATCACAAAGCTTTCAAAATATACATAACACAGTTCGAAAATGGCAGTGCAAAACATTCAACAGGCCACAGGCCAGCTATCAGCAACACATAAGTGTAAGGTGTCACCTAAAAGTACCATGTCGCTGGATAGAAATATTTAAGGAATATGCACCCTGAACCCACAGCCGTGCATGATATTCCAGAAGCAAGCATGAGAACAGTAAGAGGAGGAAAGAAAAGCAGAGACAGTAAGAGGAAGGGGAGAAGCGGAGAGGAAAAACGGGGAGGAGGGGGGCTGACCTGACACACCGGGTCTAGGTGTGAATTCACGAGGCCATGATGGTCTTGTATTCCACAGTTGTTTGAAATCGGATCCATTCACGCCATGTTTTTAGGAAGGAGGCATGAGTCCCCTTCATTGATGCCGTGAGGTCCTACATTATCATGATCTCCTAAATCTTGCCAAACCACATGCCCACTGTCGGGGGACAGGACTGTCTCCACAGTGCAGGAACACACGCCCTAGCCGCGTTCATCAGGTGGCGAACTACCGAGCGTCTATACGGAGACAGGGGGACCTCACACAAATGGAGCAGGAAGAGGCCCGGGGATCGCGGGAGGGGGAAATCCGTAAATTTTGAGGAAATGCTCCACACCTCGGACCAGAACCCAGTCAGGAGTGGGCAGTCCCAGAAAATATGCATGATTGTACCCACATGGTCACCACATCTCCAGCATAATGGCAAGGCCGCCGGGATCATTGAATGCAATCTGGATGGCACCCTATACCAACGAGACAGAATCTTGAACTCTGCCTCCTGAAATCTACTGGCCATAGACGACTTATGCGTCATGGTGAACAGACGGTCCTTTTCTTCAGGGGTGAATGTCTCGCCCAAGTCCCTCTCCCAGCTAAGCAGGTAAGGGGGTGGAGGCAAATTGGAGGGTGAGATCAAGAGCACATAGAGTCTGGACAACGAGTGACGAGTCGGGCCCGTACCTGTACATAGGAGTTAAAACGCGGAGCAGTCTCGTAGTTGCGCCCCAGAATGTTCTAATGACACCAGGAAATGTCGCAACTGGGTAACCTGCCACGCCGAGAAGGGGACAGGATCCGACAAAGACCGTAGTTGAGCGCTCGACATCCACCTCCCATCCTGCAGAAAATGTACTGCCTGTCCCTTACCCACCCTCAACCATACATGAAATGGGCCACTATCCAGTCCAGGTGGAAAAGCAGGATTGCCTAAGATCGGAAATAGCGGGGAGGGGGACGGCGAGAACTCCGTCCGAGGAAACACCCGTGCCGCGACTGCAAGGTTGGGACCTATTGTCGGGTGTGTCCGTGCGACCAGGGGAACATGTCTGCCCAACCAAGGTAGTGCCTGTAAGGGGACTGTCATAAAAGCCTGTTCCATAGATACCCATTCTTTTATCCCGCCGTGTCGGAACCTGTCTAAAATTCGTGCCAAGTGGGAGGCGTGATGGTAGGAGACAAAGTCCGGTAGACCAATGCCCCCCCCTCTTTACACGAAAAAGCAAGGAACAGGCGATACGCGCCGGTTTCCCTGCCCATATGAATTTGTGCACAAGGGACAGCAGGGATTGAAAGAACGGGCGCGGGATATGTATCGGTAGGGCTTGTAGGAGATACAGTATCCGTGGTAAAATGTTCATTTTAAAAATCGCACACCTACCAAACCAGGTGAAAGTGCCCGATGTCCAAGAGTCCAGGTCCGCCTTTATACGTTGAAGAAGTGAGGGAAAGTTCACCGCATAAAGGCGAGATAGATCACGGGAAGTCGGACTCTCAGGTATTTAAGTAAGTCCCTTGCCCACTTGAACGAGAAGGACTCCGACAGGTCAGTAACTAAAGTCTGTGGTAACGAGATGTTCAGAGCCTCTGACTTCTGGTAGTTTATTTTGAAATTGGATAATCTCGAGTATCTACTCAGCTCCGCCATCAGGTTGGGCAAGGAAATTCTAGGGGCCGTGAGGAAGAAGAGTAAATCGTCCGCGTATGCGGCAACCTTATGGGATCTGCCACCCAGGTCCAAGCCCGTAATATCCGGGTTGGAGCGGATATGACACAACAGGGGTTCCAGGCATAAAATAAAGATCAGTGGAGATAAGGGGCAGCCTTGTCGTGTACCGTTAGTGATCCTAAATGAGGATGAGAGGTGCCCATTGACCTTAACCTGGGCTGACGGGGAGGAGTAGAGACCAGAGATCCAGGACATCATATGAGTCCCTATTCCTATATGTCGTAAAGTGGCCAACATAAAGTCCCAGCTGACCCTGTCAAAGGCCTTTTCCGCGTCCGTTGACAAAAAACAAGTGGGGAGTGACGAAACTGCCTCCTGGTACATTAAGTTAATTGCCCGTGTAGTGTTATCTCTCGCTTCCCGTATGGGCATAAAACCCACTTGGTCTGTATGTATCACGTTATGGAGGAGCGGAGACAACCGATATGCCAGAATCTTCGCAAAGAGTTTCAAATCTACATCCAGTAGAGAAATAGGATGATAACTCTGGCATAGGGATGGGTCCTTCCCCTCTTTGGGTATGACCGTGATGTGCGCCCTCAACGTATCCCCAGGGATGGAGCCCCCCTCGGTGAGCGAATTAAAGGCCCGGATGAAATGGGGTGTGAGCACGTCTGAGTAGGTCTTGTAGTATGGCAGGGACAGGCCATCCGGTCCCGGGGCCTTCCCCGTGGGCGAGTCCTTCAGTGCCCATGACAACTCCTCTGGGGAGATGGGGGCCTCTAAGTCCGCAATATCGTCAAGTGGGATGGATTTCATCCCGGAAGATCGAAGATACTGCTCGATCCTCTCCAGCTGGCTACCGCCGTCCTGTGAGGAGGGTGCCTTTGGGAGGTTATAGAGAGAGTGATAATAGGCACAGAAGGTCTCTGAAATGTCGTGTGGGAGTTGCAGTCGATCATTATGTGTGCCTAGGATGTGTGGGACGTATGTACGCGAGCGGGTTTTCCGGAGGGCACGGGCCAAGGTCCTACTGGGTTTATTACTGAATTCGTAAAAGTGGCGTCTACATTTAACTAGGGTGGCCTTTGCCTTGGCAAGACAGAGTGAACGTACCTGCTCCCTCAATTGCCCCAGTTCTGCCCCTAATACCCGGTCCTGTGATACCTTATGAGACTGTTCCAGTCCATTAAGGACAGTATGTGTCTAAGGTGAGCTGTCCGCTCCTTCTTAAGTTTGGCTCCAATTCGTATAAGGGACCCGCGCACCACACATTTGTGCGCCTCCCATATACAAAAAGGATCCATCCCCGGTGTGTTGTTTTTGTCAAAGTACTCCACCGGGTCCCTGCATACATCGGAGACCACTGTCGAGTCCTGCAGGAGCGACTCGTTCAGTCGCCACTGCCAAGAATGAGGGTGGGCCATTGGACGGGCTAAGGTGAGGGTAATAAGGGCATGATCAGATATCGTTATGTCATCTATTGAGGATGATGTAAGGCTAGGGAGATATGCATGACGCAGGAAAAAGTAATCTAACCTAGAGTAGGAATTGTGTGGTCCTTGACTGAGGGATGCAAAACCCGCCACGCGTCAACAAGTTGGTGTTCATGCAGCAGTCGTCGTATACGACGATGCGCTGCCCCGGGTAGAGAGGAGTGCCCTCGCGAGGTGTCTAAGATGGGGTCTAGTGTGACATTTAAATCCCCCCCCCATTATTAGGGTGCCTTCCAGAAAGCCATCCAGCGCCCTTAACACTCTGTCCAAGTAGGCCACCTAACCAGAGTTAGGGAGATAGTATGAGGCCAGTGTGTACAGTGCATTATCCAGCTTACCCTTCACGAAAAGGTACCATCCCGCTTCATCTGTGCAGGTGTCCACATGTTCCCAATGAAGGGAACAGGAGACCAGGATGGAAACTTCCTTGGTCTTGGAGTCAGGTGATGCACTATGATACCCATCGGGGTAGTTAGCGTCTGTGAGCTTTGGGATGCAGTCTGCCCGGAAGTGAGTTTCCTGCAGAAAGGCCATGTGCGCTATTCTTTTCCACAGAAGACGGAGAATGGAGGACCTCTTTTCCGGAACATTCAAACCCTGTGCGTTTAGGGAGACAACGGTAATGTCAGACATGGTAGCAGAGTTTTTAGGGATGGACAGAGGGGGAAGGAGGGGGAGAAGAGAATAAGAAAAAGAGAAAGAAGAAAAAGAACGAGCTCCTACACAGGAGCGGCAGAACCGAATATATCAAAAGCAAGCTCTCTAAAGTCGGAGTACAATACCTATCCACTACTCAACGTGAGCTGTGTCGTCCGCAGCAGGCCGTCAAACACGACACAGCTACACGGAACCCTAATAGGGAACGAGGAAAGGCAGTGGTGTAGTAACAGCGTGTCAGCAATTCAAGTGTCAACTATGTATTTCAATTAAACTGAAGTGCATTGAAGCCCCGGACTCACCCTATCAACAGTTAAAAATTCCAGAACCCACTTTCCCCTACATGAAGACACAGATTAGGCAGGTAAAACAGTTAGAACAGTTAAAACATCCCCCAACAGGTGAGAACCTTCCCTCCCCCCAGACCCGCAGTAGTTCAACTGGCTATATGGCAGTACCAGCAATGTGTTCTTGACTGTCCTCCAAGAACCCTATGGGAACAAAAAAAGGTGAGAAGGAGTACAGGAAAAAGTCCACATAGATGTGCCGAAGAACATTCAGTCCCTCCGCGGTGAACGTCGTCCAGGAGGATGAGGGTCAACGGGCCCTGACCCACGGTCTCTGCGTGGAAGTCGATGCTTTGAGAGTCGGAGTTCGTGTGGCTCCGCTCCTGGTCGGTTCGGAAGATGCGACACGTGATCCGGATACGGGCCTCCTCTGGGAGCGAATGGTGCCGGCGGGTCGGTCCAGTCTGGTAACCGCACCGTTGGGATCTCCAAGAACCTGAATGCCTCCTCCAGGTCGTCCGGGGAGCGGACCGCAAATGACATTCCCTGCTTGCGGAGGATGATGTGGAAAGGATGTCCCCACCTGTATGTTGCACCTGCTGCCTTTGTCGCTTCCAATAACGGGCGGACAATTCTGCGCATGGAGAGTGTCAATCTGGATACATCTGGCAGGACTGTGATGTCGGTACCGTTTTAAGGGACAGCCCCCTTTTCCCAGGCTCAGACAAACCCCTGTTTCAAATTATTACGCCGCCCCCTATTCTCGACATAATCCAAATGTAGGAAGAGGTCTCTGAGTTGCGTAGCTTGGGTAGCCAAGGACTGGGAGAGGACCGATATGTCCAGGGAAGACATGGAATTCTGGCTCTCTAATGTGTCTAGCCGTGCGGCCAGGGCACGTACATCTTGTGTGACCTCACCAATGGCCCTGTCGTGTTTCTCCTCTAGCCGGGCGAGGCGGAGGTCTAAGTCAGTTTTTGTGGGCAATACCCTGACCATCTCCCAAAGTTCTGCCAGTGTCCGTTCCATTGAGAGTGGGGGGCCCGAGGACAGGCCTGTGTGATGATCCCCTGAGTGCACTGGCGGGGTGGGGGAGGGGGTCTCCCGGAAAATGACCGGCATTCCCTGGCTCTGCTGGCTGTCTGGTATGGTTGTCGGCCTCTGTAAGGGTGGTGTTAGCGGCGCCTCATGCACCCTGCCCATCGGTGCCAAGTTAGGGGCCCCGCGTCCCGGAACAGGCTGGGGCTGGATATGGAGGAGGGGGATTGCCTCTGTCGGGGCCGGTGGAGTTGGCCCTGTGATTTCTGCCCCACACTGACCTCTATCTGCCATCTGCATCTCTCCTCCAGGGCCTCTGGTGCAGGCGCCGGTCTGTAGCTGGCCAGAGGGGGAGAAAGGCGGGGTGTGCCCACGCGACGACGACGGAGGCTGGATGCGGCCTACAGGAGGGGACGAGGAGGACTGCTGTGGAGTGCCTTCCTGCGCAGACCGGAGAAACCGGCCGATAGACGGGGTGCTCGAGGTGTCCGGGAGGTGCCGACGATGTTTCCCCCTGGTCATGCTAAGTCAGGCGGCTGGTAAGTATGCCCTGTCGGGCGATTTTCGGCGGGGTGAGTCCGGAGCTGCAGTCACACGCGTCCTCACACCGCCATGCCTAAGCCACGCCCCCCTATTGTTCCATTTTCATGAATCCCTTGACAGACTTAAAGGGAAGGTGTCACGAAAAATGTTTTTTTATGTTTTTGCTTTTGGTATGTTATTAAAATAAATTTTATTTATTTTGTGTTTTACTTTTTTCTTTCTTTTACTTCTCTATGGGGGCTGCCATTTTTTTTTTTTCATCTCTGTATGTGTCGATTAACGACACATACAGAGATGGAATACGGCACATACAGCCCCATAGTGAATGCGAACGGGAGCCGTTCCATTCACCATAGCGTACGCCGTCTGTGTGGGAACGGCGCATGTCTATTCACTGTCTAAACACTTCAGTATTGTTAATGTGTTAGGCTGGGTTCACACAACCTATTTTCAGACGTAAACGAGGCGTATTATGCCTCGTTTTACGTCTGAAAATAGGGCTACAATACGTCGGCAAACATCTGCCCATTCATTTGAATGGGTTTGCCGACGTATTGTGCAGACGACCTGTAATTTACGCGTTGTCGTTTGACAGCTGTCAAACGACGACGCGTAAATGGACTGCCTCGGCAAAGAAGTGCAGGGCACTTCTTTGCCACGTAATTTGAGCTGTTCTTCATTGAACTCAAGATTTACGAGCGTCTCAGACGGCTCGCAAAATGCGAGGAGGAGCATTTACGTGTGAAACGAGGCAGCTGTTAACAGTCTGTCTTTTCACACGTAAATGCCTCTCATCGTGTGAACATACCCTTAGTATAAGACAGCACATAAGGATCTAGCAGGATCCCTATGCGCTGAGTAAATGCATAGAGAGGAGTGCATGATGCTGATTGGTCAGTGTCATACACCCCCCTATACAACACCCACTTGGTCTAAAGTAAAAACACGCCCACTTGAGCATTAAGCAACTCATTAGCATAAATCTACAATTGCTAATAAAGTGGTAAAAATAGATTGTTTTTTTTTTAAATAAAAAGCACTGCTGTCACCAAGATTACAGCGCCGATCTCCTTATGTAGGAGATGTGGCACTTATAATGTGGTAACAGAGCCTCTTTAATGACCCAGGATTTTTTGTTATCTCACTGTTGCATTCCAAGTGCTGTAACTTTTTTTATTCCGTCGACATAGCTATATAAGGGCTTGTTTTTTTGCGGGACGAGTTGTATTTTGCAATTGCACCATTTTTGGATGTATATAATATATCGATTAACTTTATTTTAGGAGAGAATTGAAAATAAGCAGCTATTCCAAAATGGATTTTCACGTTCTAAATTTATGCCGTTTAATATGCAGCGTAAATAACATGTTAACTTTATTCTATGGGTCGGCACGATTAAGGGGATACCAAATATGTAAAGGTTTTATATGCTTTCCTACGTTTGCACAATAAAAACCCGTTTAGAAAAAAATTACTTGTTTTTGCATTGCCGCATTGCAAGAGCTGTAACTTTTTTATTTTTCCGTCAATGTGGCCGTATGTGGACTTGATTTTTGCGGGACAAGGTGTATTTTTTATTAGTACTATTTTGAGGAACATAGGACTTATAGATTAACTTTTGTTTTATTTTTATGGGGGGGAATGGGAGAAAAGAGAATTTTGCCGTTTTTTGGACGCCGTTCATCCGGCGGTTTAATTAATGGGTTAATTTTATTGTTAGTTGTTAAGATCGGGGGGATACCATATGTGTATTTGTTATTGTTTTGACACTTTTACTAAATAAAAACACTTTTTGGGGGAAAAAAGTGGATTTTATTTTTACTAATATTTTTTCTAATTTTATTTCATAACTAATATTTATATTCATATTTAACTGCTAAAACATTTTATTTTTTAGTCCCACCAGGGGACTTAACCATGCGATCTGCTGATCGCTTATATAATGCTTAACTTTTTTTATTCCGTCGACATAGCTATATAAGGGCTTGTTTTTTTGCGGGACGAGTTGTATTTTGCAATTGCACCATTTTTGGATGTATGTAATATATCGATAAACTTTATTTTAGGAGAGAATTGAAAATAAGCAGCTATTCCAAAATGGATTTTCACGTTCTAAATTTATGCCGTTTAATATGCAGCGTAAATAACATGTTAACTTTATTCTATGGGTCGGCACGATTAAGGGGATACCAAATATGTAAAGGTTTTATATGCTTTCCTACGTTTGCACAATAAAAATCCGTTTAGAAAAAAATTACTTGTTTTTGCATTGCCGCATTGCAAGAGCTGTAACTTTTTTATTTTTCCGTCAATGTGGCCGTATGTGGACTTGATTTTTGCGGGACAAGGTGTATTTTTTATTAGTACTATTTTGAGGAACATAGGACTTATAGATTAACTTTTGTTTTATTTTTATGAGGGGGAATGGGAGAAAAGAGAATTTAGCCGTTTTTTGGACGCCGTTCATCCGGCGGTTTAATTAATGGGTTAATTTTATTGTTAGTTGTTAAGATCGGGGGGATACCATATGTGTATTTGTTATTGTTTTGACACTTTTACTAAATAAAAACACTTTTTGGGGGAAAAAAGTGGATTTTATTTTTACTAATATTTTTTCTAATTTTTTTTCATAACTAATATTTATATTCATATTTAACTGCTAAAACATTTTATTTTTTAGTCCCACCAGGGGACTTAACCATGCGATCTGCTGATCGCTTATATAATGCTTTGGTATATTTAGTATACCAAAACATTATTGCCTGTCAGTGTAAAACTGACAGGCAATCTATTAGGCCATGCCTCTGGCAGGCAGTTGCTGAAGGCAGACCTGGGGGCATTAGTTAGGCCCCCGGCTATCATGGAAACCTGACGGTACCCCGTGATTTCTTTGTGTGGGCGCCGATGGGGTGACAGAGGGAGCTCTCTCCCTCTATCAAACACATTAGATGCCGCTGTTGCTATTGACAGTTTGCAGGTAGGGGTGTATAGACCGGGGTCACGGGCTGAGCCTGCTCCATAGAATGAGCATGTTAGCTTTATCTTACAGCCGACACTTCAGTGTAACGACAGTGATCCAACTCTATTAACCGCTTAGAAGGCGCGGACAATAGCGATCGCAGCATCTAAGCCATTAGAATGAGTGGGACTGCCCCCTCTGACGTGCCATCACCCAGTTAAAGGATTCTGTCCCTCTGTTTGTGACAAGTGTTGATAATTGTCACGTCGACGAACAGAAGGCATCACACAATCATCCCACACCACTTGATTGTGTACTATACAGAACATACACTCATACATACTATAAGGCTTAGCAGATAGTATGTTTTATGGATCATGGGAGGGAATGGAACTAAAATTCAGGCTTATATCACACACCTTGTATAACCATATCCAGCATCTTATTTATTATATGCCGGTCCTTATTTAAGATGATGGCCCAGTCTATTACAACCAGACGAGGCGCAAATTACAGTCCTACACATATACCTTTTACATGTTTCATCGAGTAAAAAGAAGTGGCAAAGGACAGTTTTTCATTTAATCTTTTAGGGTTTATACTATCTAGTCTAAATATCCATTTGTTTTGTTTTTTAAGATATCGATATCCCAGTCGATTGCTTGGAATCTAAGGCATCTACCAGGGGCGTAACTAGGAAAGACTGGGCCCCATAGAAAACTTTTGACTGGGGCCCCCCCTCCCCTGGGTGTCACACAACCCCCCCCTTGTAGATAGTGCCTTTTTTACAGCCCCCCCTGTAGACAACGCCATACAACCCCCTCTGTAGATAACGCCATACAGTCCCCTCTGTAGATAACGCCATACAGCCCCCTTTGTAGATATCTACAGAGGGGGCTGTATGGTGTTATCTACAAGGGGGTCTGTGTGGCATTATCTACAGGGGGGATGTGTGGCGTTATCTACAGGGGGCTGTATGGCGTTATCTACAGAGTGGTCTGTATGGTGTTATCTACAGGGGGCTGTATGGCGTTATCTACAGGGGGGCCTTATGGCGTTATCTACAGGGGGGCTGTATGGCGTTATCTACAGGGGGCTGTATGGCGTTATCTACAGGGGGGCTGTATGGCGTTATCTACAGAGGGGACTGTATGGCGCTATCTACAGGGGGGGTCTGTATGGAGTTATCTACAGGGGGGGTCTGTATGGCGTTATCTACAGGGGGGACTGTATGGCGTTATCTACAGGGGGGACTGTATGGCGTTATCTACAGGGGGGCTGTATGGTGTTTCCTACAGGGGGGGCTGTATGGCGTTTCCTACAGGGGGGGGCTGTATGGCGTTTCCTACAGGGGGGGGCTGTATGGCGTTTCCTACAGGGGGGGCTGTATGGCGTTCCCTAGAGGGGGGGCTGTATGGCGTTCCCTAGAGGGGGAGGTCAATTGGAGGTCAGAGGCGTAAACAAAGTCTTCGTTCTGCAACTGAAAAAAGAAAAACACTAATTTAAAATGAGATTTGCACAAGTAATTATATAAAATAAGAATAAAACTAAACTCATTTTAGCTTTCATATTATTGCCACAAGATCAGGACCCCACTCAGTTGTCAGATCACTATAGAATCCGATCATCTTAGATCTTAGCCAGTGAAGCCGCAGGTCTGGGTCTTACAGATATAATACGCATGGACACTACAATGCAGCCATATTATGACTCAATTGCTTTGTAATGGGCTTTACTGACCCTTTTACTCCTATCACAGAGATGCCATATTTGATCAGCACGACTACAATGTGTAATAGGACGATTTTCTTTCAACCTCTCCATGCAACTATCACAATATTATAACATAATGGGGGGTTATGAAGTGACAAATGTGTCAGTAGAAGATGTCAAACATGGAAACTATGGAGATACATTGCTATAGAATGGCACTCACCCTGTGCTTCTTTCACTGCAGCCTGCAATAGTAAAGACAGAGGGTAAGCAGAGAATATAAATGTGTCACGTGGTATACGGTTATGTAATATTACGTTTACCTCGATGTAGCTCTGCGTCTGCAGTTCCTTTATATATAGAGATGCCGGAACCTGTAAATGTAAGAAAAAAAACTACAAGTTATCTGCTGAACATCAAATATCTCTCTTTATCCATCTAATCTATTGGATTGTATGTGATAGTCTGGTGGGGGCAACAAGTAAAATTATTAACACTTTCCAGGCTGGACTGTTTGCTGTTACAGTTTTTGGGATTTACTCCTATATAACAGGCTCTATACTTATGTTTGGTTGGCACCACTCAATATATCACTAGTGCAAACATGCAAAGCGCCTTACACAAACATGTACATACTTATTTATAAGATAGAGTAAAAATAGCATACATGCACTGATATGTAAAAATATAATCCTTCATTTAAAGGGGTTATGTGGGGACCAAAAATGATTCGCCGTGTACTCACTGCAATATGTGAGTACACTGCTAATATATATTCCGGTCCCCCGTCACGCTGATTCTGAGATTTTTATAGTGCTACCGGGGGACTAGAAGTCTAGTTTCATAGTCTTCTTTGATGACTATGCGACTCTTCGTTATGTGACCGACCCTGCTGTATTCTATGTACTCGCTGTACTACTGCTCCTGCTTGTACAAAGAGTACAGCGGGGTCGATCACATGACGAAGCGTACACTGCTAATAATTTTTGGTCCCCACAAACCCCTTTAATTAACATATAAAAGCACATGTTTCACACTCCACTCGTACTGCCGCCGTGGCATCCTCAGGGGAAGCCACAGTTGGTGGCAATATACGTGGGGCCATCTTATCTCCTGCAGAGTTGGACATCTACTGGTGACCAATTTGTTATATTTATTTGTAGATTTACATTTAAACTTGTTTATTTATGATTGATTATGTGATTGTCTAAAATATAATTTTTTCTATCCCAGTTTGTGATGTTCCTCTCATCATACATGTTGAGGAACGGTCCAGAAGGTGGCAGCTTATCAGGGTCTACCCCTTGTTGAGTTTTCTTTACTGGCTGGGTAATTTTGAAATGATTTTAAACAATTTCTGTCAGTGCTCTGATATGTTAATGAAATATAGAATTATATGTTTATTGACCTAATAGGAGTGCATGCTATTTATAAACCATGTTTTCTTGTAGTATTTACAAGCCTCTATATTTTATTAAACATTTAAGAAATGTTTTAATTTTTTTAAGTCCTAGAGGACTTTTACCATGCGATCTATGAATTGCAGTGTATTGCCTTTATTGTTACCTTTATTAAAGGCTAAGTAAACCGTTTAAGCGTGCAGGCAGGTTAAAATCTGCCTCAAAATTCCTGGAGGAATTTTGAGGCAGACTTTTCTGCCTGCAAAAATACTCGGAGTGAACAATGCCTTTTTTTTTTTTGCTAAAACAGTGTATTTTAGTGTTTGGTGCAACTTTGTAATCAAGTTTTATTATAAAAAAAATTTTACTTTTTCAGACCCAGCTTCTATGTATGCTGAAAACGTAAAAACTGTATCTTGCACTGAAACCCGAATCCGTAAGGTCAGCGGGATTGACGGCTTCGGTGACTGGGGGGCTTGCGTGTCTCTGGCACTCAGGATCCATCTGTTATCGATCACATCTTGAACACAAGTTTAGAACTTAGATGTGATTGATAACAGGTGTATTCTGCGTGTCAGAAACACGCAGGACGCGCTGTCACCGAAGCCGTCAATCCCGCTGACCAGACGGATTTATGTTTATGTTACATAGAAGCTGTGTCTGAAACAGTTGCACTAAACACTAAAATATACTGTTTTAGAAAAAAAAAAAAGGCATTGTTCACTCCGAGTATTTTTGCAGGCAGAAAAGTCTGCCTCAAAATTCCTCCAGGAATTTTGAGGCAGATTTTAACCTGCCTGCACTCTCTTGCCGTATTTTTCGCCTGCGGCTATTGGGCCATTGAGCGGAATACGCTTTGATTTCAATGGGAGGTCAGAGGCGGAACCGCGGCAAAGAGAATGCCGCATTTTTTTTCCATGAGCGGCCAAAAGGCGCTGCGGAAAAAAAACGCCTCCGCCTCCCATTGAAATCAATGGAAGGCGGTTTCGTACGTTTCTTGGTGCTGCTTCTAACGCGGTCTACGCATCAAAATCAGCGTAAAAAAACTCTGTGTGAACTGGACCTAGATTCTATTTTAACTGAACGGCACACCGGAATGTAGATGTGGGGGTGCGATCGGGGAGCAGAGGGAGCCCCCCCTGTCACACTGCTCAGATGCCCTGGCCGCTATTGACTGAGGCATCTGAGGGGTTAAATGGCCAGGATCAGAGTTTTCCTCAATCCCGGCCATTGCAGGCATGTATGTGTCAGTTCAGGGGCGTAGCTAAAGGCTTATGGGCCCTGGTGCAAGAATTCAGCTTGGGCCCCCCTGCCGCGCCTATGGCCAGCCACCTTGCCCAACAGCCCCCCCCAGTATACTTCCCTCATAGCCACCCCATACAGTATAATGCTCCCCGTAACTGCCCCCATACAGTATAATGCACCCTGTAACTGTCCACATACAGTTTAATGCTCCCCATAACATCCCCTATATAGTATAATTCTCCCGTAGCTGCCCCCCATACAGTATAATGCCCCCATAGCAGCCCCATACAGTATAATGCCCCCATAGCAGCCCCATACAGTATAATGCCCCTCATAGCTGCCCCCATAAAGTATGATGCCCCCATAGCGGCTCCATACAGTATAATGCCTCCATAGCTGCCTCATACAGTATAATGCCCCCCATAAATGCCCTCATACAGTATAATGCCCCCATAGCAGCCCCATACATTATAATGCCCCTCATAGCTGCCCCCACACAGTATAATGCCCTCCTTAGCTGCCCCACACAGTATAATGCCCCATATAGTATAATGCCCCCTTTAGCTGCCCCCATACAGTATAAAGCCCCCATAGCTGTCTCCCTACCGTGTAGTGCCCCCATAGCTGCCACCATATCAGCCCCCCGACAGTATAATGCCCCCATAGGGTATAATGTCCCTCATAGCTGCCACCATATCAGCCCCCCATACAGTTTAATGCCCCTCATAGCTGCCACCATATCAGCCCCCCCATACAGTAATGCCCCTCATAGCTGCCACCATATCAGCCCCCCTCCTTATACAGTTTAATTCCTCCATATGTGCATAATAGAAAAATAATAAAGTTACTTACCTATCCCCGTTCCCACGACGGGTGGAGGAGGTCCTTCTCCTCCTTTGCCCTGTGTTATGAGTGACTCGGCGCAGACAGGCGCGATGACGTCACTAAATCGCACCTGTCTGCGCCAAGCCGCTAATAGCTCATGGCAGTGAATTCTGGAGGAAGGAGCCGTCAGCTCCTTGCTCCAGGATTAAATTCAACTGGATCTACGTCATGAGGACGCGAATACAGTTGGAAGCAGGACCTCGGTGTTGGTTCGCGACCCCCCCGGAGATCTTCATACGACCCCCCAGGGGGAGTGCGACCCACAGTTTGTAATGTATTGTGTCGTGCAGTTTGTGTTTGCGGTGGAGAGAGGAGAGGTGGACCTGTAATTTAAAGCCCCTCTCTCCACCGCAAACACAGACAGTACAATACAACAGACAGTACAATACAATACAACACACATACATTACGGGCCCCCTCTGCAGCGCACCTGCAGTCTTCCATGCTCTTCCGCATCGACTCTTCCATAGTGGCTGGAACGCCCCCTCTCGTGACGTCACGGTCACATGGTACACTGAGTATACCATGTGACTGTGACGTCTAAACTAATTGTGCCCGTAACCAGGAAGTACCGGCATCACGGCATATACAAACTTTGTATTAGCGCGCTGCGTGGCAATGGGGGCCCTGTGGGGTACTGCGACCGCTGCGACCCCTATAGCTACGCCGCTGTGTCAGTTGTTTAAAACAGCCGACATCCGCCGCATATGCCGTGGGCTCAGCTCCTATGCCCGCTACATATTGGGGTAGCTCATATTCACCCTACATTTATGGCGGATGTCACTAAGTGGTTAAGGCCAATAGAGTGGAGAATACTGAGTAGGATTTGGAGGCCTATATAGTCAAACACTGCAGAGAGATGCAGAAGAATCAGTAGAAAGTAGTAAGGGCACATTCAGACTTGGCGGAATTGCTGTTGAATTCCGTTGCGGACAGTCCGCAGTGGAATTCTGCAGCAGCCGTTTTTTACATTCCTTTCTATACATTTTTCTGAAACTTAGTTCAGACGTTGCAGAAAATAACTATGGAATTTAGGCTGCGGAGAGGCACAGCGGAATTTCACTGCGGATTTCAGCATTTGCATTGCAAGGGCTGAAATCTGCAGCAAGTCTTCTGTGATATCCTCAACGTCTGAATTACCTGTCAAATATAAAAATGTTGCTGCAAATTCTCAAAGAATCTGCAGCAACATTTTCAGTGGAAAAATTCT
Organism: Rhinoderma darwinii; assembly: GCF_050947455.1. Taxonomy (NCBI): domain Eukaryota; kingdom Metazoa; phylum Chordata; class Amphibia; order Anura; family Rhinodermatidae; genus Rhinoderma; species Rhinoderma darwinii. The sequence continues at coordinate 297,131,450 of NC_134688.1, read as the reverse complement.
GCCACGTCTGAACATGGCCTTAAGGTTAGGCCCTATTCACATCACGTTAGGGGCTTCCATCGGAAGATATATATCGGAAGCTTTCCTGACGTACAAGATATACGTAGTGTCTTAAGGTGATGCGTTGTACAGAGGAGTGTATTGTAGTGTCCCACAGGAGCACTACTATGAAAACTATGTTTGTCTTCATGTGTTGTGTTATGCTGCCATCTACAGGTTCAGAAATGTTATGACATTGTGTTTCAGCCTATGCGGAGTGGTTCTCTATAATGTAACAGAAGCTGGGAGGAGTTAATTAGGGAGTGGTGAGCTAGGAGTGGATGCAGCAGTAAGCACAGTGAAGGTGCTCCTGAGTTCAGTCATTTTCGGATTACAGAGAAAGACAGGCCTAAAGAGATTTATTGGAATAACAGCTCAAGGAGCCAGAAGAGTCCAGAAAGAGAGACTGTGAGTAGAGAGATAATAGCACTCCTGCATTTAGCATTGGGCTACACTGATTGAGCTGAATTTGGATGACATATTTGTATTGTACAATCTCCATCTTGAAAAGTAAAAGTGTGCTGCAAGCTCTCCTGATTAACTGCCACCACCGTCTCCTGTCTTCTATTTGCACTCTACACCAAGGGCACCCCAAATAACACCAGACAGGAGTCAGCCACCAAGGGAGTGCCCCGGGGGAAACAACAGTCATCATCATCATCTTGTGCAACCCCCTCATCACTGTGTGTGTGTGTCCCTGGGAGGTGGGAAGGCCTGCAAGGCAAAATACCACCGTGACACAAGACAGAGAGCCCAGTATCCACCATTTTGGGTTCCTGCATTCCCCGCCACCCACGGGCCACCACATATAATTTTGGCGTCACGAACAGGATATCTATGGCCTCTGTGCCTTATGAACTAAGTCAGCGCTGATGCGCCACAGCCGGAGCCAGATTATCGCAGCCGGAGCAGAGTTACAGACATTTCGCTACAGCCGGAATAAAAGTTTCCCGCCAAGTCGCCGCCATATTGGAAGTGGCAAGGAGCTGCGCAACAGAACCCGCGAAAACAGCGGAGCAGCTAAGAGAAAGCTGGTGAGTGCCTGAATAGGCCAGTAAATGAGATTTAAAGTAAAAAGTGGCAGTTAACAGTGTAGAGACACCGGAAAAGATATCCGGAAAAGAGGCTTAGTGCATAGCCTGAAATTGAACACCCGTTGCTAGGGGTTACTGTAGGACTTATTGCAGAAAGTGTCTGACGACGGAGATAACGGCTCTCCAAGCCCCAGTGGGTCACCTCCAACAGCGCAAGTGATGCCACTCACTATGCCCTATTACTTTGGAGCACCATGGCTTCCTCGCTACAAAGGCGAAGTTCATTCCCTGAGGGAATTCAAAGAGAAGATGCTGTCCATGTTCCGTTTGTATCCTGTCTCAACAGACCAGAGGGTTGAGATATTGATAGGACAACTAGAGGGCGCAGCATTAAGAGAAGTGAAATCCTGGCCCAGAACAGAGAAAAAAACAGTGGAACAGATACTGGACCGATTGCGTGCCACATTTGAAGTAAGGACTGTGGCAGAGCTCAAGATGAGATTCTTTGGAAAGAAGCAGCAGCCCGGTGAGTCATTGAGAGACTTTGCTTTATCCCTGCAGGAGGCCCAGCGGGCAATTATGCAAGTAGAACCCTTAGAGGCTGCAGAGGCTGACAAGGCCTTAAGGGAGCAGTTTGTTGAAGGAGCTGCATCTGAAGCTCTTAAAAGTCAGCTCAGAATGTTGGCCTCCCAGAACCCAAGCTGTATCTTCTTGGACTTTAAAGAGCTCGCAATTAGAATCCTGGGGACTGAAGCCACAGCGGTTCAAGCCAAAGTTTTCCCCTATTCCATAGAGACTCCTACGGAGTCGCAAGTAGATCATCCTACAGCAGCGGGAAGTCAAGTTGCACTAGCTCAGTGTGCTCACATGCAAGCTCAAGATCCAGTTGGTGAACTGAGGGACCAAATTGCTGTCCTCACCAAGAGCCTCAGTAAAATGTGCCAGAAAATGGAAGATATGGAGCAACGCCAGAAAGAAAGCCGCCGCTACTCCAGTAACAGGTTCAGTAACCGATCAGAAGGGGGAAGTTACCGGAATTGGGGTAGACGCTCTTCTGACAGATTTGATACCACCGGAAGACCCATTTGTCGTAGGTGTCAAAGAGCTGGCCATATTGAAAGAGAATGTCGTCAGTTAAACGACAATCCCCCGAGGCAGAGGACCGCCCCTCGGGAGGAAGACCAATAGGTCCCACAACACCAGAATGGATTCCCCGGTACATTGGGCAGTGTCCAGTGATTACGATCCACCTAAATGGGATCCCACTGTCGGCCTTACTGGACACTGGCTCTCAAGTCACCACTCTGCAGAGAAGTTGGTTTGAGAAGTACTGGGACCTCGACCAGCTGATACAACCCCCAGACACGTGGCTTAACATTGTAGCCAGTAATGGACAATCGATACCCCATCGGGGCTACTGGGAACCCACGATCCAGATGGGAGAAACTGAACTGCCCCAGCAAGGCGTAATTGTAGTGAACGTCTGGGATGATGACTTTCCACAAGTGGTGCTGGGCATGAATGTTCTTAGGAATTGCTATGAAGAGATGCTAGATGCCCTACACCGAGCACTTTCTACAGTCCCTGTCTCCAATCAAAATGCAATTCAGCATGCCATCCGTCTCTTGAATGCCCAACAGAGGTTCACGAATGAAAAGGGTGAGATCTGCCGTGCCCGCATCATGGACTCACAACCAGTGACTCTGGAACCAGAGACGGAAACCATTCTGTGGTGTCGAGCTCGTCCAGGTTTGCAAGGTCAAGATTACCAGGCCCTTGTGGAACCTCTTCTTCTGGAAGATCATCCGACCGTGCTAGCAGCCAGAAGTCTAGTGACTGTTTCTAATGGGAGGGTACCTATTCGCCTCCTGAACACTGGTGATACGGCTGTGGTACTGAGTAAATACCGTCCAGTTGCTAAGCTCTCACAGGTCTTCTTCCAAGATGTCTGGAGCCCTGAGACTACAGTGTTCCAGCAAGCTACCCAGAATCAAGTTACCTCTGAGATGACAACAAAACCCTGGTGGACCGAGATCCATGTTGGCGATGCTAATACTACCGAAGAGGAGATCGAAGGAGCCCTGATGGTGGCCAAAGACAATCAACAAGCCTTCAGTAAACATCCTATGGATTTTGGGAAGGCTACTATCATTGAGCACACCATCCCTACAGGCGTCCATCCACCCATCAAAGAAAGGTACCGTCCCCTTCCACCAGCCATGTACCAGCCAGTGAAGAAAATGATTCGGGAGATGAAGGACGCAGATGTGATTCGGGAGAGCTACAGTCCATGGGCTGCACCCCTAGTCCTGGTGAAAAAGAAGGATGGCAACATTAGATTCTGCGTGGACTACCGCAAAATCAATAATATCACTCACAAGGATGCGTATCCCCTGCCACGCATTGAAGAATTCCTGACTGCTTTGGGGTCTGCTGCCTACTTCTCAACTCTGGATTTGACCAGCGGGTATTGGCAGGTACCTATGGCTCCCGAAGATAGGGAAAAGACTGCTTTCACTACTCCCATGGGGTTGTTCGAGTTTAATTGTATGCCCTTTGGGCTATGCAATGCCCCGGGAACCTTCCAGAGGCTGATGGAACGCTGCCTGGGTCACCAAAACTTCGAGACCGTCCTCTTGTACCTGGACGACGTAATCATCTACTCAAAGACTTATGAGGAACACCTACAGCACCTGGCAGAAGTCCTCAAAACCCTCATCAAATATGGCCTGAAAGTGAAACCCTCCAAGTGTCATCTCCTGAAGCCGGAAGTCCATTACTTAGGCCATGTCGTGAGTGCAGAAGGAGTGGTTCCTGATCCAGGCAAAGTAGCAGCAGTAAAGAGCTGGCCAGCCCCTACCACAGTCAAGGAGGTGAGAAGTTTCTTGGGATTTGCAGGGTATTATAGACGGTTCATCCCACACTTTGCCCAGATTGCAGAACCCCTCCAGGGATTGTTAAGAGGTCACTCCAAGGAAGCTATGAAGAGAAGGATCCCGATTGAGTGGGCTGAAGCCCATGAAGCCGCTTTCCAGAAGCTGAAGCAGCTGTTAACCAAACCACCTATCCTGGGATATCCTGACTACAACCAACCATTTAGGCTGTATACTGATGCCAGCCAGAAGGGATTGGGGGCCGTCCTGTCGCAGGTACAGGACCAGAAAGAGAGAGTCATCGCTTATGCCAGCAGAGGTCTTCGAGGCGCTGAACGGAACGACCAGAATTATAGTTCCTTTAAGCTGGAATTCCTGGCCCTTGTGTGGGCAGTGACCGAAAAATTTAAAGATTACCTGGCTGCAACACCCTTCATCGTCTTCACGGATAATAATCCGCTGGCCCACTTGGATACAGCGCGACTGGGAGCTCTTGAACAGCGATGGGCATCCAGACTGGCGAATTATCAGTTTGTGATCAAGTACCGGACTGGTGCGTCCAACGTGAATGCCGATGCCTTATCCCGTTTGCCTGTGGGTGAAGAACTGGTCCGATGTAATGATGAATGGGAAGAGGTAGAGATGCCTACATTCTATGCCCAGTTTGCAACCCAGAATTCGGTGATCGCTCAGAGGAAGCGAAACGAACATCCGCAACCAAATGTTCCTGACTGCTCCCAAGATTCCAGACAGTGGGCTAGATTCCAACGGGAGAGTAGAAACCTACAGGAATTGCAGACTTCCCTTCTTCAGAAGAGGACTCCGGACCGAATACGTAGAGGTCAAGCTGATCAGGAATTAATTTGTCTATGGAGACTGAGGAATCGACTTTTCGTGTCCAGAGGTCTACTACAGAGGACTGCCCTGGATCCAGTAACGGGTGAGCGTCTACATCAAATTGTGGTACCCCGGTGAGATTCCAAATCCATCTTGGAAGCCTACCATGACAGATCGGGACACTTTGGGGTTCATAAAACGGAAGATACCATACGCCGACGATTTTACTGGATTGGCATGAGAGACGACATAGAGAAGTGGTGCCGAGAATGTCCCACCTGTGCTCAGAGCCGAGGAGAGCGTCATGACCAGAGAGCCCCACTTCACCCCATCATCAGTCATAGACCGCTGGAACTGGTAGCCATTGACCATGTCAAGTTTGAACCAAGCCGCACTGGGTATACTTATGCTATAACTATAATTGACCACTATACGAAGTTCGTGGTAGCTATGCCAGTGAAAGACCTGACTGCCAAGACCACCGCTGCCATCTTTTGGAAGAATTTCGTACTCCCCTATGGCTGTCCGGACAAGATCCTGACTGATCGTGGTTCCGCATTTGAGTCTCAACTGTTCCACGAGTTGTGTTCCCTCTATGGCTGTCAGAAGCTGAGAACTACCGCTTATCATCCACAAGGTAATGGCTTATGTGAAAAGATGAACCAGACTCTTATTGGGATGTTAAGAACTGTTCCGTCCCAGAAGAGGGCTGATTGGCCGACTCTCCTGCCAGAATTGGTGTACCTGTATAACAACACTGTGCACTGCTCCACAGGGTACACTCCTTACTATCTCCTGTTTGGCCGTCAGGGCAAATTGCCTTCGGACTTGGCCATGGATGTCGAAATTCCAGATACTATCAACCCCCTGCCAAACACAGAGTGGGTGAGTGATCACCAGCGTCGCCTGGCTGAAGCCAACGAGATTGTGGAAAGACGGATGGAAGATGCTCGTCAAAGGCAACAAGCAGGTTTTGATCAAAAGGCCGAAGCTGAACCCTTCCAAATTGGAGACCGTGTGTGGCTGAAGAACAACCATCGTTCAAGTAAGTTGGACAGCAAGTGGCAGAAAGAACCATACACAATTAAGTCCATCCCGCACCCTGGGACTGATGTCTATGAGATTGTGCGCGAAGGCCGAGATTCCCAAGTCGTCCACCGTAATCGTCTCAAGCTCTGCCTAAAGGAAGAGGTACCAGCAGAACCACAGACAACTGAGAAATCTCCTGCAGCTGAACCGCTACCGCCAACAACTAGTATGTCCCCTCTTGATTGGCTGTTCCAACCTTGGCTGTCTATTTTTGTTCCAAGAACTGTTCTTGATCCCGGCGAAGACCAAGTGACCTCGTCATCCGAGTTCCGGCCTGGTCCAGAGGAATCCAGGGACCCTGAAATTGCTATAGAGGAGCCCCTGAGGAGATCTGATAGAGCTACCCGAGGTAAGATGCCAGCTCGATATCAAGATTGAACTGTTGAATCTGAGACTTAATTTTTGGATTATCCTTCACCAGAGACATTGTATTGTTTGCATCCCAATTGGGTAACAAGCCCTTCATTTTCCCCAGTTCATATGACAAGGACTCTTGGACATTTTCCCTGTTCAGCATTATATCCTCATATTCCTCAGAGACTGTATGGACTCTTAGTTTATTATTGCAATTGTGATTAACCTTTGTTTTAGGTTAACCTGCCGCCTGGAGAGTCGGACGCCGAGGACGGCTTTATTTAAAGAGGGGGTGTATGTAGTGTCCCACAGGAGCACTACTATGAAAACTATGTTTGTCTTCATGTGTTGTGTTATGCTGCCATCTACAGGTTCAGAAATGTTATGACATTGTGTTTCAGCCTATGCGGAGTGGTTCTCTATAATGTAACAGAAGCTGGGAGGAGTTAATTAGGGAGTGGTGAGCTAGGAGTGGATGCAGCAGGAAGCACAGTGAAGGTGCTCCTGAGTTCAGTCATTTTCGGATTACAGAGAAAGACAGGCCTAAAGAGATTTATTGGAATAACAGCTCAAGGAGCCAGAAGAGTCCAGAAAGAGAGACTGTGAGTAGAGAGATAATAGCACTCCTGCATTTAGCATTGGGCTACACTGATTGAGCTGAATTTGGATGACATATTTGTATTGTACAATCTCCATCTTGAAAAGTAAAAGTGTGCTGCAAGCTCTCCTGATTAACTGCCACCACCGTCTCCTGTCTTCTATTTGCACTCTACACCAAGGGCACCCCAAATAACACCAGACAGGAGTCAGCCACCAAGGGAGTGCCCCGGGGGAAACAACAGTCATCATCATCATCTTGTGCAACCCCCTCATCACTGTGTGTGTGTGTCCCTGGGAGGTGGGAAGGCCTGCAAGGCAAAATACCACCGTGACACAAGACAGAGAGCCCAGTATCCACCATTTTGGGTTCCTGCATTCCCCGCCACCCACGGGCCACCACAGTATGACGCTGACCAATCAGCGTCATACACTTCTCTCCATTCATTTACACAGCACATAGTTATATTGCTATGTGCAGCCACATACACAAACCCTAACATTACTACAGTGTCCTGATAATGAATACACATGACCATCCAGCCTGGACGTCATGTGTATTCAGAATCCTGACACTTCTGAATCTTTTCTGTGAGATTCCAGCAACGGAAACAAAATCCCGCGAGATTACGGAGCTAAACGATATTTCATTTCCCGTACTGGAAATCTCAAAGAAAAGAGTCAGAAGTGTCAGGATTCTGAATACACATGACGTCCAGGCTGGATGGTCATGTGTATTCATTATCAGGACACTGTAGTAATGTTAGGGTTTGTGTATGTCGCTGCACATAGTGATATAACTATATCGCTAGTGCAGTGTAAATGTATGGAGAGGAGTGCATGATGCCGATTGGTCAGCGTCATACACTCCTCTGTACAACGCCCACTTGGTCGAAAGTAAAAATACGCCCACTTGGGCATTAAGAAAGCTCATTAGCATAAACCAAAATCGCTCCTAACGTTGTGAAAATAGATCGTTTTTTTAAATAAAAAGCATTACTGTCACCTACATTATAGAGCCCATCTCCTTATGTAGGAGATAGGGCACTTATAATGTGGTGACAGAGCCTCTTTAAGTCGTGGTGCGCGAAGGCGTTAATGCACAGCGGATTGTGCAAAGTTAAAATTAACATTTTTAACTGATATGCCATTTTAATGCACAATATGTTGTGCCCAGTTTGTGCCACTGAAGACAAATACCTCATACAATGTTGAGTGGTTTCTCCCGGATATAAAATATATATGTGGACGTAAGCTGGTGTTTGGGCACGCTGTGGGGCTCAGAAGGGAGGGAGCGCCACTTGGCTTTTGGAGCGCAGATTTTGCTTGGTAACTGTTGGGGTTTTGCTGGTATTTCGGTTTATAATGTGGGGGCGTATGTGAGCTGTGCGGAGAACATCAGGACATAATAAGAGGTTATAATAATGGGGTAAATAAATAATAATCCGCAGATATGTGGCCGATCTTATCTGGTTTTGGACACTGCACAATTTCTGTCGCTATATTCTGAGACAGAACTTTTTTATTTTTTCTTCACCGGAGCTGTTTGAGGGCTTATTTGTTGCGGAAAAATCTGTAGTTTTCATTGGTACCATTTTAGGGTACATGTTATTTTCTTTATCACTTTTTATTCGATTTTTTTGGCAAGCAAAGTGACAAAAAAACATAAATTCTGACACTGTTTTTTGTCTTTTTGTTTCACAGTGTTCAATGTGCACTATAAATGACATTTTACTTTATGCTGCGGGTCGGTACGATTACGGCGATACCAGATGTATATCTTTTTTTATGTTTTGCGGCGTTTGTGCAATAAAATCACTTTTCGATTAAAATTATTTATTTTTTGTGTCACCATATTCTGAGAGCCGTAACTTTTTTATTTTTTTGTCCAAAAAAGCTGTGTAATGGCTTGATTTTTGCGGGACGGGTTGTAGTTTTTATTGGTACTATTTTGGGGTACATCCGACTTTTTGATCACTTTTTATTCTATATTTTGGGAGGGTTGATGACCAAACAATAGTGATTCTAAAATTGTTTTTTAATTATTTGGCGTTGCACAGAGCCCAGCAAGCGCCGACGTGAATTTACTGTGGGCGGTCGGGAAGCGGTTAAGGGAAAGTTTTTCTGCTTACCTCTAAATTGGACTTCAATCTGTTTTTGGTATAAAGTATATAGCGCTCAGGCTGACCAGAAATACAATACTGTGAAATACAGGCGTAATAAAATGTCAGATGCTATCAGAGGTCTATCTATAAATAAAGACATACATTCAGGGGGTTGGAGGAGAAATGTTTGGATATGTGGGTCTATGGGTAAACACCTTTCTCTGGGCTGTGGGTGGGTCACAGGTCAGAAAAGTGGAATTTGGGTTTACATTTATAGACTTTATTATACACACCTGCCCTTTTACGATTGGAGCTTCTCTTTATGGAAATTAGACACATGAATCCACATTAGAATTGGAAAATCTAGTGATCTGAGCAACTTCGAACGAGGCATGATCATCGGTGCTACACTAGCCGGAGCCAATATTTAAAAAAAAAAAATGACAACCTGGTGTGGTTTTCCAGGAGAGGATGTCAAGAATCATTCTAAAATACAGTGCACAGTTAAGAAAATTTCATCCAAATACAAAGTTGGTGCTCTGTCTAACATGTATGAACACAACTCGTGAGTGTGTATGTATCTTATGTAAAAAAAACATGCCTCTGAGTAAGTGAGGGAGGGAGTGAGTATGTATGTTTTGTGTAAAAGCGTGCCTCTGAGAATGAATGCATACCGTATGTAAAAGGGTTCTTCTGAGTGTGTGTTTATCTATGTATGTGTGTATGTGTAAAAGCGTGCCTATGGGGGAAATTTATCAACTTCTTTACGCCAGGTATTTCACACAGAGGAAGATGATACAAATTTATTAAGAGGCGTGCGCCTCTTATTAAATTTGTTGCATCTTACGTGAGCTTGTTTCCTAGTAAGACTGGCGTATATAAAATGTCTGTCAAAATAAATTCCTTCCATTAGGTGTAAAAGCTTTCCCTGTGTGTATGTAAAATTGTGCCTGTCTACACTTGTGTGTTTGTGTGAGTGAAAATGTGCCCCTGTGTGTGTATAAAAGAGTATTCAGACATTTGGGTCATACATAATACTGTAACTGTGTAACTTTAGTGTAGCGTGTGCCGCAATGATCAATAGAGAGCACTCCGATTAACTTATTAGTGACCACCAATACGCCTTTTCACGGCGTCTCCTTTTCACATCGACCAGTCTAAATCCTGCACGGGTGTCCCATGCAGTCTGGAGTCGGGGCTCTGCTGTCTGATGACAGCCAGGCTCCTGCTCCAATGGCCGCGATATAAGTTTACTTGCTGCTGTCAAGAGCTCCCTCCCAGGGGCGTAACTAGGAAAGACTGGGCCCCATAGCAAACTTTTGACTGGGGCCCCCCCTCCCCTGGGTGTCACACAACCCCCCCCTTGTAGATAGTGCCTTTTTTACAGCCCCCCCTGTAGATAACGCCATACAGCCCCCCCTCTGTAGATGGCGCCATACATCCCCCTGTAGAGAACGCCATACAGCCCCCCTGTAGATAACGCCATACAGCCCCCCTGTAGATAACGCCATACAGCCCCCCTGCAGAGAACGCCATACAGCCCCCCCCTGTAGAGAACGCCATACAGCCCTCCCTGTAGGGAACGCCATACAGCCCCCCTGTAGAGAACGCCATACAGCCCCCCCCCTGTAGGGAACGCCATACAGCCCCCCCTGTAGGGAACGCCATACAGCCACCCCCCCTGTAGGGAACGCCATACAGCGTCCCCCCTCCCAAAAAAATGCGACCTACAGTGTGTCCTACAAAATACATGTATCCCCTCTCCACAGAATCTCCACAGGATAGGGGATACATGTGTGATCGCTGGCATTGATAGGGAGAACGGAGGACTGAAAGTCCCCTGAACTTCTCCATGACAAACCTCTGACTTCCGGCGTCTGCGCAGCTCAATAAAAATGAAAGGAGCGCTGGTCATGCATGCGCACAAGCGCGACCGGCGCTCCATTCATTTCTGCGGAGCTGCCGACACAGACCCCGGAAGTCCGAGGTTTGTGATGGAGAACTTCAGGGGACTTTCAGTCCCCCGTTCTCCCTATCAATGCCAGCGATCACACATGTATCCCCTATCCTGTGGAGATCCTGTGTAGAGGGGATACATGTCCTGTGGATATCCTGTGGAGAGGGGATACATGTCCTGTGGATATCCTGTGGAGAGGGGATACATGTATTTTGCGCCTTCAGGACCAGACACCGTTTAGCCATTTTTAGCACGTGTTAGTTAAATGGCTATAACTTTTTTATTTGTTGGGCTAACGACGTGATTTTTGCGATGTTTTTTCCATAGACAATGCCAGTTTCATTTTTTATCATTTTTATACACACCTTTTTTGCTATTTTAGAATTTTTATTCATAAAGTTTGAAAATAATAGTAAAAAAATAAGCTTTTTTACATTTCAGCTATTTTTTTTTTGGTAATAACATAGTTTTACCCTAAAATAGACCTTTTATTTGTGATCGGCATTGTCTACCGTAAATTTTAATATATTACATGTCTATATTAGGGTAATTGGGTCAGCGCTAGCGTTACAACAATGATTGGCGGGGGGAACGTTTTTTTTTTGGGGTGGGTATTTTATGTGTATTTATTATTTAAATTTTTTTTGCACTTTACTTTATTCTTTTTTTATTACTATGGTCTGTCCCCCAAAGGTCAAAGAAGACCTTTGGGGAACTTTATATATATTTTTTCTTTCTTTTACACCATCTTTTCTCCTGTAATTGGAGATGCACAGCAGCCCCAGTTACAGGGGAAATCAGCCCTCTCATAGTGACTATTGTCACTAATAGGGCTGTGCTGGGTCTAGTAAGACCCAGCAACAGTCTGCCACTAACGGCACCCGGCGATCATGTGACCAGTCACATGATCACCGGGAGGAATAGAGACAGCGCCGCTGCTGCTGTCTCTATTCCTGTACACAGCGCGCATTCAGCGCTGTGTACAAGTGATCAGAGAAGACAGAAGCAGCGAAAGCTGCTTCTATCTTCTCCTCAGGGTCCCCGGCAGTCACTGACAGCCGGAGACCCGACATTCAGCTGCCCGATCGCGCGGGCAGCAAGTTAAAACCCGAGCCGTAGAAAGTCTATGGCTCGGGTTTTAAGGACCCTGACCGCTGGCCGTAAAAATACAGCCAGCGGTCGGGAACCAGTTAATGGCAGAGCGGGGAGATACCTCCCTGCTCTGCCGTAGTGTTCAGTGGCGTCCCGCTGTAGCAGCCATAGCGGCTGCTAGAGGAGCCTCCGGCCATAGTGGGGGCCCGTGCCGGCGGGCGACACGGGCCCCCTCATGCCGCGGGCCCCGTAGCAGCCACTACTGCTGCTACGGCGGTAGTTACGCCACTGCTCCCTCCCTCTGTTATCCATCAGTAACCCGCAAATGCAATTGCAGGCCTCCGATGGGGTTACATGGTAGCCGGGAGCCCGATATTATGTAGTAAGCTTGGTTCTGTTCCTGTGTACAGTTAGGAATTATTGAATATACAGTTATATAATCAATATGGGCTTAAAGTGCAGACTCTCAGCTTTAATTTGAGGGTATTCACATCCTAATTTGAGGGTTTAGGAATTACAGCTCTTTAAAGAGGCTCTGTCACCAGATTCTCAAATCCCTATCTCCTATTGCATGTGATCGGCGCTGCAATGTAGTGAACAGTAACGTGTTTTTTTTTTTTAAAACGTTAATTTTTGGCCAAGTTATGAGCTATTTTATATATATATATGCAAATGAGCTTTGAAATGGACAACTGGGCGTTTTTTTTTTCGTATGTCCAACGTATGTATTGTGTTTTTAACTGGGCGTGTTTACTTGTTTTACTAACTAGGCGTTGTGGAGAGAAAAAAACAAGACCTAAAGTTCGGAGTCTGACACACCAAAATGATTTAAAACAAAGCTTTCTTTATTAAATACATCTAAAAAGTAACATAAATTAAAAATGGAGAGAAGTGTATGATGCTGACGAATCAGTGACCAATCAGCATCATGCACTCCTCTCCATTCATTTACACAGCACATAGTGTTGTTACTAGAACGATGTGCAGCCACATACACAAGTGTCCTGATAATGAATACACATGACCTCCAGCCTGGACGTCATGCGTATTCAGAATTCTGACACTTCTGAATCTTTTCTGTGAGATTCCAGCAAGCCGCGCGTAATCTTGCGAGATTACGAGGTAAACGAGATTTCGTTTCCCTTGCTGGAAATCTCACAGAAAATGGCGCTGTTCCTGGCCGTTTAACTAGTTAAATGCTGCGACCTCTGAGACCCGCATCTATCTCTAGAACGGGGGCCCCCCTAAACCTTGTTCTATCTTACCCTGCTCCGCTGTCTCCCGGCCACTTCCTGGTTATATGGTCGAGTTACGGAAACAGCGTAACTTGCTGAGCTACGCTGTTTCCGTAACTCCCATAAAACTGAATAGTAGTTACGAAAATAGCGTAGCATGCTACGCTGCTTCTGTAACTGCCATTCACTACTATGGGAGTTACGCAAACAGCGTAGCTCAGCGAGTTACACTGTTTCCGTAACTCATCCATGTATTGCAGTGTATTGTACCAGCGATATAATGATCGCTGGTTCAAGTCCCCTAGGGGAACTAATACAATGTGAAAAAAAAAATGTAACAAAAAGTTTCAAAGTTAAAAGAAAAACCCTTTTCCCATTTTTACCCAAGCACAATGTAAAAATAAAAAAATAATGAGAAAATTGGTATCGCTGCGTCCGTAAAAGTCTGAAACTACTACAATATAGCATTATTTGACTCACAGTGATCGGCGTAAAAAAAATTAATTTAAAACCCCAGAATATTTGTTTTTTGGTCACCATAGTGCTAAAAAGAATGAAATAAAAAGTAATTAAAAAATCGTATGTACACAAAAAATCGTGCTAATAAAAACTACAGCTCGTCCCGCAAAAAATGAGCCCTCACACCGTTCAAATTATGAAAAAATATAATTTATGGCTGTCAGAATGTGGTGAAATTCAACACATTTTTTTTTTAACCAATAGTAAAAGAAGTAAAATATGATTTTTTTTCCTATTTCCTGTTGACTAAAACCTGGGTGCGTCTTATAATCAGGTGCGTCTTATACCCCGAAAAATACGGTAAGGCTGGGTTCACATGGAGTTTTTTGCAGGCGGAAAATCTGCCTCAAAATTCAGTTTGGAATTTGAGGCAAATTTTCCACTGCCTGCACACCGCAAAATACGCTTTCTCTGCCTCCCATTGATGTCAATAGGAGGTCAGAGGCGTAAACGCCCGAAGATAGGGCATGTCCTTTCTTTCTCCTCCAGGCTCCCCCAGATGTTAAATGAGCCTTCTCCTCGTTTTGATGGCAACGGCGGGGCTTCCTCGTCCCCCATATGAGACAAATGACCTCCTCCTGATGGTAAGGGCGCCTCATTTGTCTCTAGATGGTACGGGCGTCTCCTACTCCTCCAGACTCCTCCAGTTGTTAAGGGAGCCTTCTCCTTATTGTGATGGTAAAAGGGGTCACCTCCTCCCCCATATGAGGCAAATGACTCCTCCTCCTGATGGTAAGGGCGCCTCATTTGTCTCTAGATGGTACGGGCGCCTCCTACTCCTCCAGACTCCTCCAGTTGTTAAGTGAGCCTTCTCCTTATTGTGATGGTAACAGGGGCCTCCTCCTCCCCCATATGAGACAAATGACCTCCTCCTGATGGTAAGGGTGCCTCATTTGTCTCTTGATGGTACGGGCGCCTCCTACTCCTCCAGACTACTCCAGTTGTTAAGGGAGCCTTCTCCTTATTGTGATGGTAAAGGGGGCCTCCTCCTCCCCATTTAAGACAAATGACTCCTCCTCCTGATGGTAAGGGCGCCTCATTTGTCTCTAGATGGTACAGGCGCCGCCTACACCTCCAGACCCCTCCAGATGTTAAGAGAGCCTTCTCCTTATTGTGATGGTAACAGGGGCCTTCTCCTCCCCCACATGAGACAAATGACCTCCTCCTGATGGTAAGGGCGCCTCAATTGTCTCTAGATGGTACGGGCGCCTCCTACTCCTCCAGACTCCTCCAGTTGTTAAGGGAGCCTTCTCCTTATTGTGATGGTAAAGGGGGCCTCCCCCTCCCCCATTTGAGACAAATGACTCCTCCTCCTGATGGTAAGGGCGCCTCATTTGTCTCTAGATGGTACAGGCGCCGCCTACTCCTCCAGACCCCTCCAGATGTTAAGGGAGCCTTCTCCTTATTGTGATAGTAAAGGGGGCCTCCTCCTCCCCCATATGAGACAAATGACCTCCTCCTGATGGTAAGGGTGCCTCATTTGTCTCTAGATGGTACGGGCACGTCCTACTCCTCCAGACTCCTCCAGTTGTTAAGGGAGCCTTCTCCTTATTGTGATGGTAAAGGGGGCCTCCTCCTCCCCATTTAAGACAAATTACTCCTCCTCCTGATGGTAAGGGCGCCTCATTTGTCTCTAGATGGTACAGGCGCCGCCTACACCTCCAGACCCCTCCAGATGTTAAGAGAGCCTTCTCCTTATTGTGATGGTAACAGGGGCCTTCTCCTCCCCCACATGAGACAAATGACCTCCTCCTGATGGTAAGGGCGCCTCATTTGTCTCTAGATGGTACGGGCGCCTCCTACTCCTCCAGACTCCTCCAGTTGTTAAGGGAGCCTTCTCCTTATTGTGATGGTAAAGGGGGCCTCCTCCTCCCCCATTTGAGACAAATGACTCCTCCTCCTGATGGTAAGGGCGCCTCATTTGTCTCTAGATGGTACAGGCGCCGCCTACTCCTCCAGACCCCTCCAGATGATAAGGGAGCCTTCTCCTTATTGTGATGGTAAAGGGGGCCTCCTCCTCCCCCATATGAGACAAATGACCTCCTCCTGATGGTAAGGGTGCCTCATTTGTCTCTAGATGGTACGGGCACGTCCTACTCCTCCAGACTCCTCCAGTTGTTAAGGGAGCCTTCTCCTTATTGTGATGGTAAAGGGGGCCTCCTCCTCCCCCATTTGAGACAAATGACTCCTCCTCCTGATGGTAAGGGCGCCTCATTTGTCTCTAGATGGTACAGGCGCCGCCTACTCCTCCAGACCCCTCCAGATGTTAAGGGAGCCTTCTCCTTATTGTGATGGTAACAGGGGCCTCCTCCTCCCCCATATGAGACAAATGACCTCCTCCTGATAGTAAGGGCGCCTCATTTGTCTCTAGATGGTACGGGCGCCTCCTACTCTTCCAGACTCCTCCAGTTGTTAAGGGAGCCTTCTCCTTATTGTTATGGTAAAGGGGGCCTCCTCCTCCCCCATTTGAGACAAATGACTCCTCCTCCTGATGGTAAGGGCGCCTCATTTGTCTCTAGATGGTACAGGCGCCGCCTTCTCCTCCAGACCCCTCCAGATGTTAAGGGAGCCTTCTCCTTATTGTGATGGTAACAGGGGCCTCCTCCTCCCCCATATGAGACAAATGACCTCCTCCTGATGGTAAGGGCGCCTCATTTGTCTCTAGATGGTACAGGCGCCTCCTACTCCTCCAGACTCCTCCAGTTGTTAAGGGAGCCTTCTCCTTATTGTGATGGTAAAGGGGGCCTCCTCCTCCCCCATTTGAGACAAATGACTCCTCCTCCTGATGGTAAGGGCACCACATTTGTCTCTAGATAGTACAGGCGCCGCCTACTCCTCCAGACCCCTCCAGATGTTAAGGGAGCCTTCTCCTTATTGTGATGGTAACAGGGGCCTCCTCCTCCCCCATATGAGACAAATTACCTCATCCTGATGGTAAGGGCGCCTCATTTGTCTCTAGATGGTACGTGCGCCTCCTACTCCTCCAGACTCCTGCAGTTGTTAAGGGGGCCTTCTCCTTGTTGTGATGGTAAAGGGGGCCACCTCCTCCCCCATTTGAGACAAATGACTCCTCCTCCTGATGATAAGGGTGCCTCATTTGTCTCTAGATGGTACGGGCGCATCCTACTCCTCCAGACCCCTCCAATAGTTAAGGGGGCCTTCTCCTTGTTGTGATGGTAAAGGGGGCCACCTCCTCCCCCATTTGAGACAAATGACTCCTCCTCCTGATGGTAAGGGCACCTCATTTGTCTCCAGATGGTACGGGCGCCTCCTACTCCTCCAGACCCCTCCAGTTGTTAAGGGGGCCTTCTCCTTGTTGTGATGGTTACAGGGGCCCTCCCCATATGAGACAAATGACCTCCTCCTGATGGTAAGGGCGCCTCATTTGTCTATAGATATTACGGGCGCCTCCTACTCCTCCAGACTCCTCCAGTTGTTAAGGGAGCCTTCTCCTTATTGTGATGGTAAAGGGGGCCACCTCCTCCCCCATTTGAGACAAATGACTCCTCCTCCTGATGGTAAGGGCGCCTCATTTGTCTCTAGATGGTACGGGTGCCTCCTACTCCTCCAGTTGTTATGGGAGCCTTCTCCTTATTGTGATGGTAAAGGTGGCCTCCTCCTCCCCCATTTGAGACAAATGACTCCTCCTCCTGATGGTAAGGGCGCCTCATTCGTCTCTAGATGGTACAGGCGCCGTCTACTCCTCCAGACCCCTCCAGATGTTAAGGGAGCCTTCTCCTTATTGTGATGGTAAAGGGGGCCTCCTCCTCCCCCATATGAGACAAATGACCTCCTCCTGATGGTAAGGGCGCCTCATTTGTCTCTAGATGGTACGGGCGCCTCCTACTCCTCCACACTCCTCCTGTTGTTAAGGGAGCCTTCTCCTTATTGTGATGGTAAAGGGGGCCACCTCCTCCCCCATTTGAGACAAATGACTCCACCTCCTGATGGTAAGGGCGCCTCATTTGTCTCTAGATGGTACAAGCGCCGCCTTCTCCTCCAGACCCCTCCAGATGTTTAGGGGGCCTTCTCCTTATTGTGATGGTAAAGGGGGCCTCCTCCTCCCCCATTTGAGACAAATGACTCCTCCTCCTGATGGTAAGGGCGCCTCATTTGTCTCTAGATGGTACAGGCGCCACCTACCCCTCCAGACCCCTCCAGATGTTAAGAGAGCCTTCTCCTTATTGTGATGGTAACAGGGGCCTCCTCCTCCCCCACATGAGACAAATGACCTCCTCCTGATGGTAAGGGCACCTCATTTGTCTCTAGATGGTACGGGCCCCGCTTACTCCTCCAGACCCCTCCAGATGTTAAGGGAGCCTTCTCCTTATTGTGATTTTAACAGGGGCCTCCTCCTCCCCCACATGACACAAATGACCTCCTCCTGATGGTAAGGGCGCCTCATTTGTCTCTAGATGGTACGGGTGCCTCCTACTCCTCCAGACTCCTCCAGTTGTTAAGGGAGCCTTCTCCTTATTGTGATGGTAAAGGGGTCCTCCTCCTCCCCCATTTGAGACAAATGACTCCTCCTCCTGATGGTAAGGGCGCCTCATTTGTCTCTAGATGGTACAGGCGCCGCCTACTCCTCCAGACCCCTCCAGATGTTAAGAGAACCTTCTCCTTATTGTGATGGTAACAGGGGCCTCCTCCTCCCCCATATGAGACAAATGACCTCCTCCTGATGGTAAGGGCGCCTCATTTGTCTCTAGATGGTACGGGGGCCTCCTACTCCTCCAGACTCCTCCAGTTGTTAAGGGAGCCTTCTCCTAATTGTGATGGTAAAGGGGGCCACCTCCTTCCCCATTTTTGACAAATGACTCCTCCTCCTGATGGTAAGGGCGCCTCATTTGTCTCTAGATGGTACAGGCGCCGCCTACTCCTCCAGACCCCTCCAGATGTTAAGAGAACCTTCTCCTTATTGTGATGGTAACAGGGGCCTCCTCCTCCCCCATATGAGACAAATGACCTCCTCCTGATGGTAAGGGCGCCTCATTTGTCTCTAGATGGTACGGGGGCCTCCTACTCCTCCAGACTCCTCCAGTTGTTAAGGGAGCCTTCTCCTAATTGTGATGGTAAAGGGGGCCACCTCCTTCCCCATTTTTGACAAATGACTCCTCCTCCTGATGGTAAGGGCGCCTCATTTGTCTCCAGATGGTACGGACGCCTCCTACTCCTCCAGACACCTCCATTTGTTAAGGGGGCCTTCTCCTTGTTGTGATGGTTACAGGGGCCTCCTCCCCCATATGAGACAAATGACCTCCTCCTGATGGTAAGGGCGCCTCATTTGTCTCTAGATGGTACAGGCGCCGCCTACTCCTCCAGACCCCTCCAGATGTTAAGGGAGCCTTCTCCTTATTGTGATGGTAACAGGGGCCTCCTCCTCCCCCATATGAGACAAATGACCTCCTCCTGATGGTAAGGGCGCCTCATTGGTCTCTAGATGGTTCGGGCGCCTCCTACTCCTCCAGTTGTTAAGGGAGCCTTCTCCTTATTGTGATGGTAAAGGGGGCCTCCTCCTCCCCCATTTGAGACAAATGACTCCTCCTCCTGATGGTAAGGGCGCCTCATTTGTCTCTAGATGGTACAGGCGCCACCTACCCCTCCAGACCCCTCCAGATGTTAAGAGAGCCTTCTCCTTATTGTGATGGTAACAGGGGCCTCCTCCTCCCCCACATGAGACAAATGACCTCCTCCTGATGGTAAAGGCACCTCATTTGTCTCTAGATGGTACGGGCGCCTCCTACTCCTCAAGACTCCTCCAGTTGTTAAGGGAGCCTTCTCCTTATTGTGATGGTAAAGGGGGCCTCCTCCTCCCCCATTTGAGACAAATGACTCCTCCTCCTGATGGTAAGGGCGCCTCATTTGTCTCTAGATGGTACAGGCGCCGCCTACTCCTCCAGACCCCTCCAGATGTTAAGAGAACCTTCTCCTTATTGTGATGGTAACAGGGGCCTCCTCCTCCCCCATATGAGACAAATGACCTCCTCCTGATGGTAAGGGTGCCTCATTTGTCTCTAGATGGTACGGGCGCCTCCTACTCCTCCAGACTCCTCCAGTTGTTAAGGGAGCCTTCTCCTTATTGTGATGGTAAAGGGGGCCACCTCCTTCCCCATTTGAGACAAATGACTCCTCCTCCTGATGGTAAGGGCGCCTCATTTGTCTCCAGATGGTACGGACGCCTCCTACTCCTCCAGACACCTCCATTTGTTAAGGGGGCCTTCTCCTTGTTGTGATGGTTACAGGGGCCTCCTCCTCCCCCATATGAGACAAATGACATCCTCCTGATGGTAAGGGCGCCTCATTTGTCTCTAGATGGTACAGGCGCCGCCTACTCCTCCAGACCCCTCAAGATGTTAAGGGAGCCTTCTCCTTATTGTGATGTTAACAGGGGCCTCCTCCTCCCCCATATGAGACAAATGACCTCCTCCTGATGGTAAGGGCGCCTCATTGGTCTCTAGATAGTACGGGCGCCTCCTACTCCTCCAGTTGTTAAGGGAGCTTTCTCCTTATTGTGATGGTAAAGGGGGCCTCCTCCTCCCCCATTTGAGACAAATGACTCCTCCTCCTGATGGTAAGGGCGCCTCATTTGTCTCTGGATGGTACAGGCGCCACCTACCCCTCCAGACCCCTCCAGATGTTAAGAGAGCCTTCTCCTTATTGTGATGGTAACAGCGGCCTCCTCCTCCCCCACATGAGACAAATGACCTCCTCCTGATGGTAAGGGCACCTCATTTGTCTCTAGATGGTACGGGCGCCTCCTACTCCTCAAGACTCCTCCAGTTGTTAAGGGAGCCTTCTCCTTATTGTGATGGTAAAGGGGGCCTCCTCCTCCCCCATTTGAGACAAATGACTCCTCCTCCTGATGGTAAGGGCGCCTCATTTGTCTCTAGATGGTACAGGCGCCGCCTACTCCTCCAGACCCCTCCAGATGTTAAGGGAGCCTTCTCCTTATTGTGATTTTAACAGGGGCCTCCTCCTCCCCCACATGACACAAATGACCTCCTCCTGATGGTAAGGGCGCCTCATTTGTCTCTAGATGGTACATGCGCCGCCTACTCCTCCAGACCCCTCCAGATGTTAAGGGAGCCTTCTCCTTATTGTGATTTTAACAGGGGCCTCCTCCTCCCCTATATGAGACAAATGACCTCCTCCTGATGGTAAGGGCGCCTCATTTGTCTCTAGATGGTACAGGCGCCGCCTACTCCTCCAGACCCCTCCAGATGTTAAGGGAGCCTTCTCCTTATTGTGATTTTAACAGGGGCCTCCTCCTCCCCCACATGACACAACTGACCTCCTCCTGATGGTAAGGGTGCCTCATTTGTCTCTAGATGGTACGGGTGCCTCCTTCTCCTCCAGACTCCTCCAGTTGTTAAGGGAGCCTTCTCCTTATTGTGATGGTAAAGGGGGCCTCCTCCTCCCCCATTTGAGACAAATGACTCCTCCTCCTGATGGTAAGGGCGCCTCATTTGTCTCTAGATGGTACAGGCGCCGCCTACTCCTCCAGACCCCTCCAGATGTTAAGGGAGCCTTCTCCTTATTGTGATGGTAACAGGGGCCTCCTCCTCCCCCATATGAGACAAATGACCTCCTCCTGATGGTAAGGGCGCCTCATTTGTCTCTAGATGGTACAGGCGCCGCCTACTCCTCCAGACCCCTCCAGATGTTAAGGGAGCCTTCTCCTTATTGTGATGGTAACAGGGGCCTCCTCCTCCCCCATATGAGACAAATTACCTCCTCCTGATGTTAAGGGCGCCTCATTGGTCTCTAGATAGTACGGGCGCCTCCTACTCCTCCAGTTGTTAAGGGAGCCTTCTCCTTATTGTAATGGTAAAGGAGGCCTCCTCCTCCCCCATTTGAGACAAATGACTCCTCCTCCTGATGGTAAGGGCGCCTCATTTGTCTCTAGATGGTACAGGCGCCACCTACCCCTCCTGACCCCTCCAGATGTTAAGAGAGCCTTCTCCTTATTGTGATGGTAACAGGGGCCTCCTCCTCCCCCACATGAGACAAATGACCTCCTCCTGATGGTAAGGGCACCTCATTTGTCTCTAGATGGTACGGGCGCCTCCTACTCCTCAAGACTCCTCCAGTTGTTAAGGGAGCCTTCTCCTTATTGTGATGGTAAAGGGGGCCTCCTCCTCCCCCATTTGAGACAAATGACTCCTCCTCCTGATGGTAAGGGCGCCTCATTTGTCTCTAGATGGTACAGGAGCCGCCTACTCCTCCAGACCCCTCCAGATGTTAAGGGAGCCTTCTCCTTATTGTGATTTTAACAGGGGCCTCCTCCTCCCCCACATGACACAAATGACCTCCTCCTGATGGTAAGGGCGCCTCATTTGTCTCTAGATGCTACGGGTGCCTCCTACTCCTCCAGACTCCTCCAGTTGTTAAGGGAGCCTTCTCCTAATTGTGATGGTAAAGGGGTCCTCCTCCTCCCCCATTTGAGACAAATGACTCCTCCTCCTGATGGTAAGGGCGCCTCATTTGTCTCTAGATGGTACAGGCGCCGCCTACTCCTCCAGACCCCTCCAGATGTTAAGGGAGCCTTCTCCTTATTGTGATTTTAACAGGGGCCTCCTCCTCCCCCACATGACACAAATGACCTCCTCCTGATGGTAAGGGCGCCTCATTTGTCTCTAGATGGTACGGGCGCCTCCTACTCCTCCAGACTCCTCCAGTTGTTAAGGGAGCCTTCTCCTTATTGTGATGGTAAAGGGGGCCACCTCCTCCCCCATTTGAGACAAATGACTCCTCCTCCTGATGGTAGTTGCGCCTCATTTGTCTCTAGATGGTACAGGCGCCGCCTACTCCTCCAGACCCCTTCAGATGTTAAGAGAGCCTTCTCCTTATTGTGATGGTAACAGGGGCCTCCTCCTCCCCCATATGAGACAAATGACCTCCTCCTGATGGTAAGGGCGCCTCATTTGTCTCTAGATGGTACGGGCGCCTCCTACTCCTCCAGACTCCTCCAGTTGTTAAGGGAGCCTTCTCCTTATTGTGATGGTAAAGGGGACCACCTCCTTCCCCATTTGAGACAAATTACTCCTCCTCCTGATGGTAAGGGCGCCTCATTTGTCTCCAGATGGTACGGACGCCTCCTACTCTTCCAGACACCTCCATTTGTTAAGGGGGCCTTCTCCTTGTTGTGATGGTTACAGGGGCCTCCTCCTCCCCCATATGAGACAAATGACCTCCTCCTGATGGTAAGGGCGCCTCATTTGTCTCTAGATGGTACAGGCGCCGCCTACTCCTCCAGACCCCTCCAGATGTTAAGGGAGCCTTCTCCTTATTGTGATTTTAACAGGGGCCTCCTCCTCCCCCATATGAGACAAATGACCTCCTCCTGATGGTAAGGGCGCCTCATTTGTCTCTAGATGGTACAGGCGCCGCCTACTCCTCCAGACCCCTCCAGATGTTAAGGGAGCCTTCTCCTTATTGTGATTTTAACAGGGGCCTCCTCCTCCCCCACATGACACAACTGACCTCCTCCTGATGGTAAGGGCGCCTCATTTGTCTCTAGATGGTACGGGTGCCTCCTACTCCTCCAGACTCCTCCAGTTGTTAAGGGAGCCTTCTCCTTATTGTGATGGTAAAGGGGGCCTCCTCCTCCCCCATTTGAGACAAATGACTCCTCCTCCTTATGGTAAGGGCGCCTCATTTGTCTCTAGATGGTACAGGCGCCGCCTACTCCTCCAGACCCCTCCAGATGTTAAGGGAGCCTTCTCCTTATTGTGATGGTAACAGGGGCCTCCTCCTCCCCCATATGAGACAAATGACCTCCTCCTGATGGTAAGGGCGCCTCATTTGTCTCTAGATGGTTTGGGAGCCTCCTACTCCTCCAGACTCCTCCAGTTGTTAAGGGAGTCTTCTCCTTATTGTGATGGTAAAGGGGGCCACCTCCTCCCCCATTTGAGACAAATGACTCCTCCTCCTGATGGTAAGGGCGCCTCATTTGTCTCCAGATGGTACGGGCGCCTCCTACTCCTCCAGTCCCCTCCAGTTGTTAAGGGGGCCTACTCCTTGTTGTGATGGTTACAGGGGCCTCCTCCTCCCCCATATGAGACAAATGACCTCCTCCTGATGGTAAGGGCGCCTCATTTGTCTCTAGATGGTACGGGCGCCTCCTACTCCTCCAGACTCCTCCAGTTGTTAAGGGAGCCTTCTCCTTATTGTGAAGGTAAAGGGGGCCACCTCCTCCCCCATTTGAGACAAATGACTCCTCCTCCTGATGGTAATTGCGCCTCATTTGTCTCTAGATGGTACAGGCGCCGCCTACTCCTCCAGACCCCTCCAGATGTTAAGGGGGCCTTCTCCTTATTGTGATGGTAACAGGGGCCTCCTCCTCCCCCACATGGGACAAATGACCTCCTCCTGATGGTAAGGGCGCCTCATTTGTCTCTAGATGGTACGGGCGCCTCCTACTCCTCCAGACTCCTCCAGTTGTTAAGAGAGCCTTCTCCTTATTGTGATGGTAACAGGGGCCTCCTCCTCCCCCACATGAGACAAATTACCTCCTCCTGATGGTAAGGGCGCCTCATTTGTCTCTAGATGGTACAGGCGCCGCCTACTCCTCCAGACCCCTCCAGATGTTAAGGGGGCCTTCTCCTTATTGTGATGGTAACAGGGGCCTCCTCCTCCCCCACATCAGACAAATGACCTCCTCCTGATGGTAAGGGCGCCTCATTTGTCTCTAGATGGTACAGGCGCCGCCTACCCCTCCAGACCCTTCCAGATGTTAAGAGAGCCTTCTCCTTATTGTGATGGTAACAGGTGCCTCCTCCTCCCCCACATGAGACAAATGACCTCCTCCTGATGGTAAGGGCGCCTCATTTGTCTCTAGATGGTATGGGCGCCTCCTTCTCCTCCAGACTACTCCAGTTGTTAAGGGAGCCTTCTCCTTATTGTGATGGTAAAGGGGGCCTACTCCTCCCACATTTAAGACAAATGACTCCTCCTCCTGATGGTAAGGGCGCCTCATTTGTCTCTAGATGGTACGGGCGCCGCCTACTCCTCCAGACCCCTCCAGATGTTAAGGGAGCCTTCTCCTTATTGTGATGGTAACAGGGGCCTCCTCCTCCCACATATGAGACAAATGACCTCCTCCTGATGGTAAGGGCGCCTCATTTGTCTCTAGATGGTACGGGCGCCTCCTAAACCAGACTCCTCTAGTTGTTAAGGGAGCCTTCTCCTTATTGTGATGGTAAAGGGGGCCACCTCCTCCCCCATTTGAGACAAATGACTCCTCCTCCTGATGGTAAGGGCGCCTCATTTGTCTCTAGATGTTACAGGCACCGCCTACTCCTCCAGACCCCTCCAGATGTTAAGGGGGCCTTCTCCTTATTGTAATGGTAACAGGGGCCTCCTCCTCCCCCATATGAGACAAATGACCTGCTCCTGATGGTAAGGGCGCCTCATTTGTCTCCAGATGGTACGGGTGCCTCCTACTCTTCCAGACCCCTCCAGTTTTTAAGGGGGCCTTCTCCTTGTTGTGATGGTTACATGGGCCTCCTCCTCCCCCATATGAGACAAATGACCTCCTCCTGATGGTAAGGGCGCCTCATTTGTCTCTAGATGGTACGGGCGCCTCCTACTCCTCCAGACTCCTCCAGTTGTTAAGAGAGCCTTCTCCTTATCGTGATGGTAAAGGGGGCCTCCTCCTCCCCCATTTGAGAGAAATGACTCCTCCTCCTGATGGTAAGGGTGCCTCATTCGTCTCTAGATGGTACAGGCGCCGCCTACTACTCCAGACCCCTCCAGATGTTAAGGGAGCCTTCTCCTTATTGTGATGGTAACAGGGGCCTCCTCCTCCCCCATATGAGACAAATGACATTCTCCTGATGGTAAGGGCGCCTCATTTGTCTCTAGATAGTACGGGCGCCTCCTACTCCTCAAGACTCCTCCAGTTGTTAAGGGAGCCTTCTCCTTATTGTGATGGTAAAGGGGGCCTCTTTCTACCCCATTTGAGAGAAATGACTCCTCCTCCTGATGGTAATGGTGCCTCATTCGTCTCTAGATGGTACAGGCGCCGCCTACTCCTCCATATGAGACAAATAACTCCTCCTCCTGATGTTAAGGGCGCCTCATTTGTCTCTAGATGGTACGGGCGCCTCCTACTCCTCCAGACTCCTCCAGTTGTTAAGGGAGCCTTCTCCTTATTGTGATGGTAACAGGGGCCTCCTCCTCCCCCATATGAGACAAATGACCTCCTCCTGATGGTAAGGGCGCCTCATTTGTCTCTAGATGGTACGGGCGCCTCCTACTCCTCCAGACTTTTCCAGTTGTTAAGGGAGCCTTCTCCTTATTGTGATGGTAAAGGGGACCACCTCCTTCCCCATTTGAGACAAATTACTCCTCCTCCTGATGGTAAGTGCGCCTCATTTGTCTCCAGATGGTACGGACGCCTCCTACTCTTCCAGACACCTCCATTTGTTAAGGGGGCCTTCTCCTTGTTGTGATGGTTACAGGGGCCTCCTCCTCCCCCATATGAGACAAATGACCTCCTGATGGTAAGGGCGCCTCATTTGTCTCTAGATGGTACAGGCGCCGCCTACTCCTCCAGACCCCTCCAGATGTTAAGGGAGCCTTCTCCTTATTGTGATTTTAACAGGGGCCTCCTCCTCCCCCATATGAGACAAATGACCTCCTCCTGATGGTAAGGGCGCCTCATTTGTCTCTAGATGGTACAGGCGCCGCCTACTCCTCCAGACCCCTCCAGATGTTAAGGGAGCCTTCTCCTTATTGTGATTTTAACAGGGGCCTCCTCCTCCCCCACATGACACAACTGACCTCCTCCTGATGGTAAGGGCGCCTCATTTGTCTCTAGATGGTACGGGTGCCTCCTACTCCTCCAGACTCCTCCAGTTGTTAAGGGAGCCTTCTCCTTATTGTGATGGTAAAGGGGGCCTCCTCCTCCCCCATTTGAGACAAATGACACCTCCTCCTTATGGTAAGGGCGCCTCATTTGTCTCTAGATGGTACAGGCGCCGCCTACTCCTCCAGACCCCTCCAGATGTTAAGGGAGCCTTCTCCTTATTGTGATGGTAACAGGGGCCTCCTCCTCCCCCATATGAGACAAATGACCTCCTCCTGATGGTAAGGGCGCCTCATTTGTCTCTAGATGGTACGGGAGCCTCCTACTCCTCCAGACTCCTCCAGTTGTTAAGTGAGTCTTCTCCTTATTGTGATGGTAAAGGGGGCCACGTCCTCCCCCATTTGAGACAAATGACTCCTCCTCCTGATGGTAAGGGCGCCTCATTTGTCTCCAGATGGTACGGGCGCCTCCTACTCCTCCAGTCCCCTCCAGTTGTTAAGGGGGCCTACTCCTTGTTGTGATGGTTACAGGGGCCTCCTCCTCCCCCATATGAGACAAATGACCTCCTCCTTATGGTAATGGCGCCTCATTTGTCTCTAGATGGTACGGGCGCCTCCTACTCCTCCAGACTCCTCCAGTTGTTAAGGGAGCCTTCTCCTTATTGTGATGGTAAAGGGGGCCACCTCCTCCCCCATTTGAGACAAATGACTCCTCCTCCTGATGGTAATTGCGCCTCATTTGTCTCTAGATGGTACAGGCGCCGCCTACGCCTCCAGACCCCTCCAGATGTTAAGGGGGCCTTCTCCTTATTGTGATGGTAACAGGGGCCTCCTCCTCCCCCACATGGGACAAATGACCTCCTCCTGATGGTAAGGGCGCCTCATTTGTCTCTAGATGGTACGGGCGCCTCCTACTCCTCCAGACTCCTCCAGTTGTTAAGAGAGCCTTCTCCTTATTGTGATGGTAACAGGGGCCTCCTCCTCCCCCACATGGGACAAATGACCTCCTCCTGATGGTAAGGGCGCCTCATTTGTCTCTAGATGGTACGGGCGCCTCCTACTCCTCCAGACTCCTCCAGTTGTTAAGGGAGCCTTCTCCTTATTGTGATGGTAAAGGGGGCCTACTCCTCCCCCATTTAAGACAAATGACTCCTCCTCCTGATGGTAAGGGCGCCTCATTTGTCTCTAGATGGTACGGGCGCCGCCTACTCCTCCAGACCCCTCCAGATGTTAAGGGAGCCTTCTCCTTATTGTGATGGTAACAGGGGCCTCCTCCTCCCACATATGAGACAAATGACCTCCTCCTGATGGTAAGGGCGCCTCATTTGTCTCTAGATGGTACGGGCGCCTCCTAAACCAGACTCCTCCAGTTGTTAAGGGAGCCTTCTCCTTATTGTGATGGTAAAGGGGGCCACCTCCTCCCCCATTTGAGACAAATGACTCCTCCTCCTGATGGTAAGGGCGCCTCATTTGTCTCTAGATGTTACAGGCACCGCCTACTCCTCCAGACCCCTCCAGATGTTAAGGGGGCCTTCTCCTTATTGTAATGGTAACAGGGGCCTCCTCCTCCCCCATATGAGACAAATGACCTGCTCCTGATGGTAAGGGCGCCTCATTTGTCTCCAGATGGTACGGGCGCCTCCTACTCTTCCAGACTCCTCCAGTTTTTAAGGGGGCCTTCTCCTTGTTGTGATGGTTACATAGGCCTCCTCCTCCCCCATATGAGACAAATGACCTCCTCCTGATGGTAAGGGCGCCTCATTTGTCTCTAGATGGTACGGGCGCCTCCTACTCCTCCAGACTCCTCCAGTTGTTAAGAGAGCCTTCTCCTTATCGTGATGGTAAAGGGGGCCTCCTCCTCCCCCATTTGAGAGAAATGACTCCTCCTCCTGATGGTAAGGGTGCCTCATTCGTCTCTAGATGGTACAGGCGCCGCCTACTACTCCAGACCCCTCCAGATGTTAAGGGAGCCTTCTCCTTATTGTGATGGTAACAGGGGCCTCCTCCTCCCCCATATGAGACAAATGACCTTCTCCTGATGGTAAGGGCGCCTCATTTGTCTCTAGATAGTACGGGCGCCTCCTTCTCCTCAAGACTCCTCCAGTTGTTAAGGGAGCCTTCTCCTTATTGTGATGGTAAAGGGAGCCTCTTTCTCCCCCATTTGAGAGAAATGACTCCTCCTCCTGATGGTAATGGTGCCTCATTCGTCTCTAGATGGTAAAGGCGCCGCCTACTCCTCCAGAACCCTCCAGATGTTAAGGGAGCCTTCTCCTTATTGTGATGGTAACAGGGGCCTCCTCCTCCCCCATATGAGACAAATGACCTTCTCCTGATGGTAAGGGCGCCTCATTTGTCTCTAGATGGTACGGGCGCCTCCTACTCCTCCTGACTCCTCCAGTTGTTTAGGGAGCCTTCTCCTTATTGTGATGGTAAAGGGGGCCACCTCCTCCCCCATATGAGACAAATGACTCCTCCTCCTGATGTTAAGGGCGCCTCATTTGTCTCTAGATTGTACGGGCGCCTCCTACTCCTCCAGACTCCTCCAG
Organism: Rhinoderma darwinii; assembly: GCF_050947455.1. Classification (NCBI taxonomy): domain Eukaryota; kingdom Metazoa; phylum Chordata; class Amphibia; order Anura; family Rhinodermatidae; genus Rhinoderma; species Rhinoderma darwinii. The sequence goes on along the minus strand of NC_134688.1, from coordinate 297,102,363 downwards.
TTGTTAAGGGAGCCTTCTCCTTATTGTGATGGTAAAGGGGACCTCCTCCTCCTCTATTTGAGACAAATGACTCCTCCTACTGATGGTAAGGGCGCCTCATTTGTCTCTAGATGGTACAGGCGCCGCCTACTCCTCCAGACTCCTCCAGATGTTAAGAGAGCCTACTCCTTATTGTGATGGTAAAGGGGGCCTCCTCCTCCCCCATTTGAGACAAATGACTCCTCCTCCTGATGGTAAGGGCGCCTCATTTGTCTCCAGATGGTACGGGCGCCTCCTTTTCCTCCAGATCCCTCCAGTTGTTAAGGGGGCCTTCTCCTTGTTGTGATGGTTACAGGGGCCTCCTCCATCTCCCATATGAGACAAATGATCTCCTTCTGATGGTAAGGGCACCTCATTTGTCTCTAGATGGTACGGTCGCCTCCTACTCCTCCAGACTCCTCCAGTTGTTAAGGGAGCCTTCTCCTTATTGTGATGGTAAAGGGGGCCTCCTCCTCCCCCATTTGAGAGAAATTACTCCTCCTCCTGATGGTAAGGGCGCCTCATTCGTCTCTAGATGGTACAGGCGCCACCTACTCCTCCAGACCCCTCCAGATGTTAAGGGAGCCCGTTCCTTATTGTAATAATAACAGGGGCCTCCTCCTCGCCCATATGAGACAAATGACCTCCTCCTAATGGTAAGGGCGCCTCATTTGTCTCTAGATGGTACGGGCGCCTCCTACTCCTTCAGACTCCTCCAGTTGTTAAGGGAGCCTTCTCCTTATTGTGATGGTAAAGGGGGCCTCCTCCCCCATTTGAGAGAAATTACTCCTCCTCCTGATGGTAAGGGCGCCTCATTCGTCTCTAGATGGTACAGGCGCCGCCTACTCCTCCAGACCCCTCCAGATGTTAAGGGAGCCTTCTCCTTATTGTGATGGTAACAGGAGCCTCCTCCTCCCCCATATGAGACAAATGACCTCCTCCTGATGGTAAGGGCGCCTCATTTGTCTCTAGATGGTACGGGCGCCTCCTACTCCTCTAGACTCCTCCAGTTGTTAAGGGAGCCTTCTCCTTATTGTGATGGTAAAGGGGGCCTCCTCCTCCCCCATATGAGACAAATGACCTCCTCCTGATGGTAAGGGCGCCTCATTGGTCTCTAGATAGTACGGGCGCCTCCTACTCCTCCAGTTGTTAAGGGAGCCTTCTCCTTATTGTGATGGTAAAGGGGGCCTCCTCCTCCCCCATTTGAGACAAATGACTCCTCCTCCTGATTGTAAGGGCGCCTCATTTGTCTCTAGATGGTACAGGCGCCACCTACCCCTCCAGCTCCCTCCAGATGTTAAGAGAGCCTTCTCCTTATTGTGATGGTAACAGGGGCCTCCTCCTCCCCCACATGAGACAAATGACCTCCTCCTGATGGTAAGGGCACCTCATTTGTCTCTAGATGGTACGGGCGCCTCCTACTCCTCAAGACTCCTCCAGTTGTTAAGGGAGCCTTCTCCTTATTGTGATGGTAAAGGGGGCCTCCTCCTCCCCCATTTGAGACAAATGACTCCTCCTCCTGATGGTAAGGGCGCCTCATTTGTCTCTAGATGGTACAGGCGCCGCCTACTCCTCCAGACCCCTTCAGATGTTAAGAGAGCCTTCTCCTTATTGTGATGGTAACAGGGGCCTCCTCCTCCCCCATATGAGACAAATGACCTCCTCCTGATGGTAAGGGTGCCTCATTTGTCTCTAGATGGTACGGGCGCCTCCTACTCCTCCAGACTCCTCCAGTTGTTAAGGGAGCCTTCTCCTTATTGTGATTGTAAAGGGGGCCTCCTCCTCCCCCATTTGAGACAAATGACTCCTCCTCCTGATGGTAAGGGCGCCTCATTTGTCTCCAGATGGTACGGGCGCCTTCTTTTCCTCCAGACCCCTCCAGTTGTTAAGGGGGCCTTCTCCTTGTTGTGATGGTTACAGGGGCCTCCTCCATCTCCCATATGAGACAAATGATCTCCTTCTGATGGTAAGGGAACCTCATTTGTCTCTAGATGGTACGGGCGCCTCCTACTCCTCCAGACTCCTCCAGTTGTTAAGGGAGCCTTCTCCTTATTGTGATGGTAAAGGGGGCCTCCTCCTCCCCCATTTGAGAGAAATGACTCCTCCTCCTGATGGTAAGGGCGCCTCATTCGTCTCTAGATGGTACAGGCGCCGCCTACTCCTCCAGACCCCTCCAGATGTTAAGGGAGCCCGTTCCTTATTGTAATAATAACAGGGGCCTCCTCCTCGCCCATATGAGACAAATGACCTCCTCCTGATGGTAAGGGCGCCTCATTTGTCTCTAGATGGTACGGGCGCCTCCTACTCCTCCAGACTCCTCAAGTTGTAAAGGGAGCTTTCTCCTTATTGTGATGGTAAAGGGGGCCACCTCTTCCCCCATTTGAGACAAATGACTCCTCCTCCTGATGGTAAGGGTGCCTCATTCGTCTCTAGATGGTACAGGCGCCGCCTACTCCTCCAGAACCCTCCAGATGTTAAGGGAGCCTTCTCCTTATTGTGATGGTAACAGGGGCCTCCTCCTCCCCCATATGAGACAAATGACCTTCTCCTGATGGTAAGGGCGCCTCATTTGTCTCTAGATGGTACGGGCGCCTCCTACTCCTCCTGACTCCTCCAGTTGTTTAGGGAGCCTTCTCCTTATTGTGATGGTAAAGGGGGCCACCTCCTCCCCCATATGAGACAAATGACTCCTCCTCCTGATGTTAAGGGCGCCTCATTTGTCTCTAGATGGTACGGGCGCCTCCTACTCCTCCAGACTCCTCCAGTTGTTAAGGGAGCCTTCTCCTTATTGTGATGGTAAAGGGGACCTCCTCCTCCTCTATTTGAGACAAATGACTCGTCCTACTGATGGTAAGGGCGCCTCATTTGTCTCTAGATAGTACAGGCGCCGCCTACTCCTCCAGATGTTAAGAGAGCCTACTCCTTATTGTGATGGTAAAGGGGGCCTCCTCCTCCCCCATTTGAGACAAATGACTCCTCCTCCTGATGGTAAGGGCGCCTCATTTGTCTCCAGATGGTACGGGCGCCTCCTTTTCCTCCAGACCCCTCCAGTTGTTAAGGGGGCCTTCTCCTTGTTGTGATGGTTACAGGGGCCTCCTCCATCTCCCATATGAGACAAATGATCTCCTTCTGATGGTAAGGGCACCTCATTTGTCTCTAGATGGTACGGTCGCCTCCTACTCCTCCAGACTCCTCCAGTTGTTAAGGGAGCCTTCTCCTTATTGTGATGGTAAAGGGGGCCTCCTCCTCCCCCATTTGAGAGAAATGACTCCTCCTCCTGATGGTAAGGGCGCCTCATTTGTCTCTAGATGGTACAGGCGCCGCCTACTCCTCCAGACCCCTCCAGATGTTAAGGGAGCCCGTTCCTTATTGTAATAATAACAGGGGCCTCCTCCTCGCCCATATGAGACAAATGACCTCCTCCTAATGGTAAGGGCGCCTCATTTGTCTCTAGATGGTACGGGCGCCTCCTACTCCTCCAGACTCCTCAAATTGTAAAGGGAGCATTCTCCTTATTGTGATGGTAAAGGGGGCCACCTCTTCCCCCATTTGAGACAAATGACTCCTCCTCCTGATGGTAAGGGCGCCTCATTTGTCTCTAGATGGTACAGGCGCCACCTACTCCTCCAGACACCTCCAGATGTTAAGGGGGCCTTCTCCTTATTGTGATGGTAACAGGGGCCTCCTCCCCCATATGAGACAAATGACCTCCTCCTGATGGTAAGGGCGCCTCATTTGTCTCCAGATGGTACGGGCGCCTCCTACTCCTCCAGACACCTCCAGTTGTTAAGGGGGCCTTCTCCTTGTTGTGATGGTTACAGGGGCCTCCTCATCCCCAATATGAGACAAATGACCTCCTCCTGATGGTAAGGGCGCCTCATTTGTCTCTAGATGGTACAGGCGCCACCTACCCCTCCAGACCCCTCCAGATGTTAAGAGAGCCTTCTCCTTATTGTGATGGTAACAGGGGCCTCCTCCTCCCCCACATGAGACAAATGACCTCCTCCTAATGGTAAGGGCGCCTCATTTGTCTCTAGATGGTACGGGTGCCTCCTACTCCTCCAGATTCCTCCAGTTGTTAAGGGAGCCTTCTCCTTATTGTGATGGTAAAGGGGGCCTCTTCCTCCCCCATTTGAGACAAATGACTCCTCCTCCTGATGGTAAGGGCGCCTCATTTGTCTCTAGATGGTACAGGCGCCGCCTACTCCTCCAGACCCCTCCAGATGTTAAGGGAGCCTTCTCCTTATTGTGATGGTAACAGGGGCCTCCTCCTCCCCCATATGAGACAAATGACCTCCTCCTGATGGTAAGGGTGCCTCATTTGTCTCTAGATGGTACGGGCGCCTCCTACTTCTTCAGACTCCTCCAGTTGTTAAGGGAGCCTTCTCCTTATTGTGATGGTAAAGGGGGCCTCCTCCTCCCCCATTTTAGAGAAATGACTCCTCCTCCTGATGGTAAGGGCGCCTCATTCGTCTCTAGATGGTACAGGCGCCGCCTACTCCTCCAGACCCTTTCAGATGTTAAGGGAGCCTTCTCCTTATTTGAATGGTAACAGGGGCCTCCTCCTCCCCCATATGAGACAAATGACCTTCTCCTGATGGTAAGGGACGCCTCATTTGTCTCTAGATGGTACAGGCGCCGCCTACTCCTCCAAACCCTTCCAGATGTTAAGGGGGCCTTCTCCTTATTGTGATGGTAACAGGGGCCTCCTCCTCCCCCATATGAGACAAATGACCTCCTCCTGATGGTAAGGGCGCCTCATTTGTCTCTAGATGGTACGGGCGCCTCCTACTCCTCCAGACTCCTCCAGTTGTTAAGGGAGCCTTCTCCTTATTGTGATGGCAAAGAGGGCCACCTCCTCCCCCATTTGAGACAAATGACTCCTCCTCCTGATGGTAATTGCGTCTCATTTATCTCTAGATGGTACAGGCGCCGCCTACTCCTCCAGACCCCTCCAGATGTTAAGGGGGCCTTCTCCTTATTGTGATGGTAACAGGGGCCTCCTCCTCCCCCACATGAGACAAATGACCTCCTGCTGATGGTAAGGGCGCCTTATTTGTCTCTAGATGGTACGGGCGCCTCCTACTCCTCCAGACTCCTCCAGTTGTTAAGAGAGCCTTCTTCATATTGTGATGGTAACAGGGGCCTCCTCCTCCCCCACATGAGACAAATGACCTCCTCCTGATGGTAAGGGCGCCTCATTTGTCTCTAGATGTTACAGGCGCAGCCTACCGCTCTAGACCCCTCCAGATGTTAAGAGAGCCTTCTCCTTATTGTGATGGTAACAGGGGCCTCCTCCTCCCCCACATGAGACAAATGACCTCCTCCTGATGGTAAGGGCGCCTCATTTGTCTCTAGATGGTACGGGCGCCTCCTACTCCTCCAGACTCCTCTAGTTGTTAAGGGAACCTTCTCCTTACTGTGATGGTAAAGGGGACCTCCTCCTCCCCCATTTAAGACAAATTACTCCTCCTCCTGATGGTAAGGGCGCCTCATTTGTCTCTAGATGGTACGGGCGCCGCCTACTCCTCCAGACCCCTCCAGATGTTAAAGGAGCCTTCTCCTTATTGTGATGGTAACAGGGGCCTCCTCCTCCCCCATATGAGACAAATGACCTCCTCCTGATGGTAAGGGCGCCTCATTTGTCTCTAGATGGTACGGGCGCCTCCTACTCCTCCAGACTCCTCTAGTTGTTAAGGGAGCCTTCTCCTTATTGTGATGGTAAAGGGGGCCACCTCCTCCCCCATTTGAGACAAAAGACTCCTCCTCCTGATGGTAAGGGTGCCTCATTTGTCTCTAGATGGTACAAGCGCCGCCTACTCCTCCAGACTCCTCCAGATATTAAGGGGGCCTTCTCCTTATTGTGATGGTAACAGGGGCCTCCTCCTCCCCCACATGAGACAAATGACCTCCTCCTGATGGTAAGGGCGCCTCATTTGTCTCTAGATGGTACGGGCGCCTCCTACTCCTCCAGACTCCTCTAGTTGTTAAGGGAACCTTCTCCTTACTGTGATGGTAAAGGGGACCTCCTCCTCCCCCATTTAAGACAAATGACTCCTCCTCCTGATGGTAAGGGCGCCTCATTTGTCTCTAGATGGTACGGGCGCCGCCTACTCCTCCAGACCCCTCCAGATGTTAAAGGAGCCTTCTCCTTATTGTGATGGTAACAGGGGCCTCCTCCTCCCCCATATGAGACAAATGACCTCCTCCTGATGGTAAGGGCGCCTCATTTGTCTCTAGATGGTACGGGCGCCTCCTACTCCTCCAGACTCCTCTAGTTGTTAAGGGAGCCTTCTCCTTATTGTGATGGTAAAGGGGGCCACCTCCTCCCCCATTTGAGACAAATGACTCCTCCTCCTGATGGTAAGGGTGCCTCATTTGTCTCTAGATGGTACAAGCGCCGCCTACTCCTCCAGACTCCTCCAGATATTAAGGGGGCCTTCTCCTTATTGTGATGGTAACAGGGGCCTCCTCCTCCCCCACATGAGACAAATGACCTCCTCCTGATGGTAAGGGCGCCTCATTTGTCTCTAGATGGTACAGGCGCCTCCTACTCCTCCAGACTCCTCCAGTTGTTAAGGGAGCCTTCTCCTTATTGTGATGGTTACAGGGGCCTCCTCCTCCCCCATTTGAGACAAATTACTCCTCCTCCTGATGGTAAGGGTGCCTCATTTGTCTCTAGATAGTACAGGCGCCGCCTACTCCTCCAGACCCCTCCAGATGTTAAGGGAGCCTTCTCCTAATTGTGATGGTAACAGGGGCCTCCTCCTCCCCCATATGAGACAAATGACTCCTCCTGATGGTAAGGGCGCCTCATTTGTCTCTAGATGGTACGGGCGCCTCCTACTCCTCCTGACTCCTCCAGTTGTTAAGGGAGCCTTCTCCTTATTGTGATGGTAAAGAGGGCCACCTCCTCCCCCATTTGAGACAAATGACTCCTCCTGATGGTAAGGGCGCCTCATTTGTCTCTAGATGGTACGGGCGCCTCCTACTCCTCCAGACTTCTCCAGTTGTTAAGGGAGCCTTCTCCTTATTGTGATGGTAAAGGGGGCCTCCTCCTCCCCCATTTGAGACAAATGATTCCTCCTCCTGATGGTAAGGGCGCCTCATTTGTCTCTAGATGGTACAGGCGCCACCTACCCCTCCAGACCCCTCCAGTTGTTAAGAGAGACTTCTCCTTATTGTGATGGTAACAGGGGCCTCCTCCTCCCCCACATGAGACAAATGACCTCCTCCTGATGGTAAGGGCGCCTCATTTGTCTCTAGATGGTACGGGCGCCTCCTACTCCTCCAGACTCCTCCAGTTTTTAAGGGAGCCTTCTCCTTATTGTGATGGTAAAGAGAGCCACCTCCTCCCCCATTTGAGACAAATGACCTTCTCCTGAGGGTAAAGGCGCCTCATTTGTCTCCAGATGGTACGAGCGCCTCCTACTCCTCCAGACCCCTCCAGTTGTTAAGGGGGCCTACTCCTTGTTATGATGGTTACAGGGGCCTCCTCCTCCTCCCCCATATGAGACGAATGACCTCCTCCTGATGGTAAGGGCGCCTCATTTGTCTCTAGATGGTACGGGCGCCTCCTACTCCTTCAGACTCCTCCAGTTGTTAAGGGAGCCTTCTCCTTATTGTGATGGTAAAGGGGGCCTCCTCCTCCCCATTTAAGACAAATGACTCCTCCTCCTGATGGTAATTGCGCCTCATTTGTCTCTAGATGGTACAGGCGCCGCCTACTCTTCCAGACCTCTCCAGATGTTAAGGGGGCCTTCTCCTTATTGTGATGGTAACAGGGGCCTCCTCCTCCCCCACATGAGACAAATGACCTCCTCCTGATGGTAAGGGCGCCTTATTTGTCTCTAGATGGTACGGGCGCCTCCTACTACTCCAGACTCCTCCAGTTGTTAAGAGAGCCTTCTCCTTATTGTGATGGTAACAGGGGCCTCCGCCTCCCCCACATGAGACAAATGACCTCTTCCTGGTGGTAAGGGCGCCTCATTTGTCTCTAGATGGTACAGGCGCCGCCTACTCCTCCAGACCCCTCCAGATGTTAAGGGGGCCTTCTCCTTATTGTGATGGTAACAGGGGCCTCCTCCTCCCCCACATCAGACAAATGACCTCCTCCTGATAGTAAGGGCGCCTCATTTGTCTCTAGATGTTACAGGCGCCGCCTACCGCTCCAGACCCCTCCAGATGTTAAGGGAGCCTTCTCCTTATTGTGATGGTAACAGGGGCCTCCTCCTCCCGCATATGAGACAAATGACCTCCTCCTGATGGTAAGGGCGCCTCATTTGTCTCTAGATGGTACGGGCGCCTCCTACTTTTCCAGACTCCTCCAGTTTTTAAGGGAGCCTTCTCCTTATTGTGATGGTAAAGGGGGCCACCTCCTCCCCCATTTGAGACAAATGACCTTCTCCTGAGGGTAAAGGCGCCTCATTTGTCTCGAGATGGTACGGGCGCCTCCTACTCCTCCAGACCCCTCCAGTTGTTAAGGGGGCCTACTCCTTGTTATGATGGTTACAGGGGCCTCCTCCTCCCCCATATGAGACAAATGACCTCCTCCTGATGGTAAGGGCGCCTCATTTGCCTCTAGATGGTACGGGCGCCTCCTACTCCTTCAGACTCCTCCAGTTGTTAAGGGAGCCTTCTCCTTATTGTGATGGTAAAGGGGGCCGCCTCCTCCCCCATTTGAGACAAATGACTCCTCCTCCTGATGGTAATTGCGCCTCATTTGTCTCTAGATGGTACAGGCGCCGCCTACTCTTCCAGACCTCTCCAGATGTTAAGGGGGCCTTCTCCTTATTGTGATGGTAACAGGGGCCTCCTCCTCCCCCACATGAGACAAATGACCTCCTCCTGATGGTAAGGGCGCCTTTTTTGTCTCTAGATGGTACGGGCGCCTCCTACTACTCCAGACTCCTCCAGTTGTTAAGAGAGCCTTCTCCTTATTGTGATGGTAACAGGGGCCTCCGCCTCCCCCACATGAGACAAATGACCTCCTCCTGATGTTAAGGGCGCCTCATTTGTCTCTAGATGGTACAGGCGCCGCCTACTCCTCCAGACCCCTCCAGATGTTAAGGGGGCCTTCTCCTTATTGTGATGGTAACAGGGGCCTCCTCCTCCCCCACATCAGACAAATGACCTCCTCCTGATAGTAAGGGCGCCTCATTTGTCTCTAGATGTTACAGGCGCCGCCTACCGCTCCAGACCCCTCCAGATGTTAAGAGAGCCTTCTCCTTATTGTGATGGTAACAGGGGCCTCCTCCTCCCCCACATGAGACAAATGACCTCCTCCTGATGGTAAGGGAGCCTCATTTGTCTCTAGATGGTACAGGCGCCTCCTACTCCTCCCGACTCCTCCAGTTGTTAAGGGAGCCTTCTCCTTATTGTGATTTTAACAGGGGCCTCCTCCTCCCCCACATGAGACAAATGACCTCCTCCTAATGGTAAGGGCGCCTCATTTGTCTCTAGATGGTACGGGCGCCTCCTACTCCTTCAGACTCCTCCAGTTGTTAAGGGAGCCTTCTCCTTATTGTGATGGTAAAGGGGGCCTCCTCCTCCCCCATTTTAGAGAAATGACTCCTCCTCCTGATGGTAAGGGCGCCTCATTCGTCTCTAGATGGTGCAGGCGCCGCCTACTCCTCCAGACCCTTCCAGATGTTAAGGGAGCCTTCTCCTTATTTTAATGGTAACAGGAGCCTCCTCCTCCCCCATATGAGACAAATGACATTCTCCTGATGGTAAGGGACGCCTCATTTGTCTCTAGATGGTACGGGCGCCGCCTACTCCTCCAAACCCTTCCAGATGTTAAGGGGGCCTTCTCCTTATTGTGATGGTAACAGGGGCCTCCTCCTCCCCCATATGAGACAAATGACCTCCTCCTGATGGTAAGGGCGCCTCATTTGTCTCTAGATGGTACGGGCGCCTCCTACTCCTCTAGACTCCTCCAGTTGTTAAGGGAGCCTTCTCCTTATTGTGATGGTAAAGGGGGCCTCCTCCTCCCCCATATGAGACAAATGACCTCCTCCTGATGGTAAGGGCGCCTCATTGGTCTCTAGATAGTACGGGCGCCTCCTACTCCTCCAGTTGTTAAGGAAGCCTTCTCCTTATTGTGATGGTAAAGGGGGCCTCCTCCTCCCCCATTTGAGACAAATGACTCCTCCTCCTGATGGTAAGGGCGCCTCATTTGTCTCTAGATGGTACAGGCGCCACCTACCCCTCCAGACCCCTCCAGATGTTAAGAGAGCCTTCTCCTTATTGTGATGGTAACAGGGGCCTCCTCCTCTCCCACATGAGACAAATGACCTCCTCCTGATGGTAAGGGCATCTGATTTGTCTCTAGATGGTACGGGCGCCTCCTACTCCTCAAGACTCCTCCAGTTGTTAAGGGAGCCTTCTCCTTATTGTGATGGTAAAGGGGGCCTCCTCCTCCCCCATTTGAGACAAATGACCCCTCCTCCTGATGGTAAGGGTGCCTCATTTGTCTCTAGATGGTACAGGCGCCGCCTACTCCTCCAGACCCCTCCAGATGTTAAGGGAGCCTTCTCCTTATTGTGATTTTAACAGGGGCCTCCTCCTCCCCCATATGAGACAAATGACCTCCTGCTGATGGTAAGGGCGCCTCATTTGTCTGTAGATCGTACGGGCGCCTCCTACTCCTCCAGAGTCCTCCAGTTGTTAAGGGAGCCTTCTCCTTATTGTGATGGTAAAGGGGGCCTCCTCCTCCCCCATTTGAGACAAATTACTCCTCCTCCTGAAGGTAAGGGCGCTTCATTTGTCTCTAGATGGCATAGGCGCCGCCTACCCCTCCAGATGTTAAGAAAGCCTTCTCCTTATTGTGATGGTAACAGGGGCCTACTCCTCCCCCATATGAGACAAATGACCTCCTCCTGATGGTAAAGGCGCCTCATTAGTCTCTAGATGGTACAGGCGCCACCTACCCCTCCAGACCCCTTCAGATGTTAAGAGAGCCTTCTCCTTATTGTGATGGTAACAGGGGCCTCCACCTCCCTCACATGGACAAATGACCTCCTCCTGATGGTAAGGGCGCCTCATTTATCTCTAGATGGTACGGGCGCCTCCTACTCCTCCAGACTCCTCCAGTTGTTAAGGGAGCCTTCTCCTTATTGTGATGGTAAAGGGGGCCTCCTCCTCCCCCATTTGAGACAAATGACTCCTCCTCCTGATGGTAAGGGCACCTCATTCGTCTCTAGATGGTACGGGCACCGCCTACTCCTCCAGATGTTAAGGGAGCCTTCTCCTTATTGTGATGGTAACAGGGGCCTCCTCCTCCCCCATATGAGACAAATGACTCCTCCTCCTGATGGTAAGGGCGCCTCATTTGTCTCTAGATGGTACGGGCACCTACTACTCCTCCGGACTCCTCCAGTTGTTAAGGGAGCCTTCTCCTTATTGTGATGGTAAAGGAGGCCACCTCCTCCCCCATTTGAGACAAATGACTCCTCCTCCTGATGGTAAGGGCGCCTCATTTGTCTCTAAATGGTTCAGGCGCCGCCTACTCCTCCAGACCCCTCCAGATGTTAAGGGGGCCTTCTCCTTATTGTGATGGTACCAGGGGCCTCCTCCTCCCCCATATGAGACAAATGACCTCCACCTGATGGTAAGGGCGCCTCATTTGTCTCTAGATGGTACGGGCGCCTCCTACTCCTCCAGACCCCTCCAGTTGTTAAGGGGGCCTTCTCCTTGTTGTGGTGGTAAAGGGGGCCACCTCCTCCCCCATTTGAGACAAATGAATCCACCTCCTGATAGTAAGGGCGCCTCATTTGTCTCTAGATGGTACAGGCGCCGCCTACTCCTCCAGACCCCTCCAGATGTTAAGGGGGCCTTCTCCTTATTGTGATGGTAACAGGGGCCTCCTCCTCCCCCATATGAGACAAATGACCTCTTCCTGATGGTAAGGGCGCCTCATTTATCTCTAGATGGTACGGGCGCCTCCTACTCCTCCAGACTCCTCCAGTTGTTAAGGGAGCCTTC